>NW_027397065.1:73362203-73365609 GCF_003265705.2 Callorhinus ursinus | reverse complement strand
GACATTGGGGGAGGGTATGTGCTATGGTGAGTGCTGTGACTTGTGTAAGACTGTTGATTCACAGATCTGTACCTCTGAAACAAGTAATACATTTTATGTTAAAAAAAAAGAAGAAGAAGAAGAAGATAGTAGGAAGTGAAAAACGAAGGGGGGGAAATCGGAGGGGGAGATGAACCAGAGAGACTATGGACTCAGAAACAAACTGAGGGTACTGGGTGGGGGCTAGCCTGGTGATGGGTATTAAAGAGGGCACGTATTGAATGGAGCACTGGGTGTTATATGCAAATAATGAACCATGGAACACTACATCAAAAACTAATGATGTAATGTATGGTGATTAACATAACATAATAAAATTAAATTTAAAAAAAGGATAAAAATTGCCAAATACATAACTGTGAGCATTAAAAAAAAAAAAAGTCCAGTGTCCTGAGAACTGAACCATAGTCTACAGAAGTAACAGAAGATCAGGTGTATAAGAATGCTTGGTCCTATAAATGCCTTAACCAGTGGTAAGAGATACAGCTGGAAAAGGGCCAGAATATAATTCTATATTAGGGCCAAGCAAATTATCTCTCTGTCCAGCATTTGAAAATCGTACCATGTGATACAATAAAATATATAAAAGACACCATTACTGCATCATTAAACTACTCAGTTGATTGAAAACAAGATATTAAGAATTATAGAGTGACAAATTCTGTAGGACTGTATATCTATAATGCAATGTCAGGAACAGATATCTTTAATGGATTATAATTGAGAAAGCTGAAAATCTGTGGTTCTAATTTAATAGCTCATGGTCACAATGTCCAGGTAAGCTTCCCTGGAAGCAGAGTCTAACACAGGGACTTAGGAACACATGGTTTGTTGAAGTAATTCTCTATTAATCTTAGGAAAAAAGGAATGAAATAAGCAGAATAGGGCAGGAGTTTGAACTAATCAGGAATGAGATAAAGCCAGAAATTTTGCAAGATGTCTGATTTTCCATGAGATGTTCCAGAGCATGAATGATCCCACAAATTGGTTTTAGCTTGAGGCAAGAAGATGGCCTTAAGGATCCCTGTCAACCAATGACTGACTGTAGGTTTCCCCCCAAGTGAGCATTACCTATATTTGGATAACAGTGTATCTTTGAAAGAAGAGGAAGCTGTGAACCATTAAAAGCTAACTCTCAAGGCAGCTGGGATACACTGTCCTCGTAAAAGGTATCCAAATGGGATACCATTAGTCTCCACCATGGTCTACTCACTGTACTACTCAGATCTGCTTAATTCTCATATTTGATTCATTGTATCTAAACCAATGGTTGGATCACAATTTCTAGGAAAATTTACAATAGAAGAGTGAGTGCTGTGAATGGCAGCACACTGCTACAGTTGGTCTAAGGATGTAATGATAATCATCTACTTCTTTTGTTACCCAATCAAGGCTCCTCTTATCCTTAATAAACACTTCTACAGGGCTGTGTGGTTTTCTGGTTGGGACTCTGATCCCTAAAGGTTCTGAGACCTAGTTACTGGATATTTATCAGGTTGTATCTCTTTACTGACTCATTTACAGTTAAAACTACACAGAGGAACACCAAGAAATAACCAGAGGATCTTGTGATTGCCAAGTACATTCTGATTTGTCCTTCCTTTGGAACAGCAGGTCTCATGATGATCAGTTAATTGCCTTTACTAGTATGGTGACTTCCTTCTGCACCTAATGATCAATTGCCACAAAGAGCCCAAAGTCACCAGGCAGAAGGTATATCCTGAAGTCTAGTGATAGTTGTAGTGCATCTTCCTATGGAAGTGGAATCACCACTGTCTTTTAGGAACAAGCTTGCTTAGGACTATAGCACATAAGCAGTCTGTGATGTGCACATACCTACCAAGCTAATCCATCCATGTACTTACTTTGGTCTTTTTCTTTCTCCATCAGCTAGGTATAGAAAATATCAATAAGGCCATAGACTTTTGTCATTTGACAAAAGAGCATCAGTACAATAGTGGAAGATGACATGGGAGCTCGTTCATCTGTTTGCAGTTTACATGCACTCTCTGGACCCCCTAAGCCGAGTTTTAGATTGACCACTTCTATTCTACAATGAATGCCTTCTGGGCTCACCTGAACTTAGACTTAGTTGTCAATCCTGGGTAGGTGGTAAATTGATGTAAAGTTTCTAGGAGGGACCAGTAACATATGAGAGGTGCTTTCCAAATGATGTATAATTATATGCACATGCTGGAAGCGTCAGGTTCTTGTCCTAACTCTAAGGATCAGTGTGCAAGTCTCATGTTAGGCCTTGTTAATTGATTTTACCAGCTTCACTTCTTAGCATGGATGCCTCTAATACCATGGGATTAATTTATTCACATGACTCAAGTGCCAAGGCTGCTTGCACTGTAGTGTTGACTTGCAGCAAAGACCTTAATGCTCAGAGCCACATTCAAAATAAGCAATTTTCCATGCAACCTTATAAATGGATTATTAGTTTCAGAGCTTTCTTCCAAGCATTAAATATACTGTCTGTAAACCTCAAAAAAGTCTACCATGTGTTGTGTTTTCTTCTAAGTAGTAGTAAATACAAATTGTCCTATCTTGTGTTGAACTTTGCAAGGGATATCCCAGTGTGCCACAAAAATATTAAAACCCCTAAAGTAACCATATCTGTGTCAGGCCCCTTAGTATTTTTATGGTTAATATTATACCAGACCTACAACACTTGGATATTCTGCAGAACATCACATTGGTCCTCTATATTGATAACATAATGTATTTAAACTTGATTAGAGGAAGTGGAAAGTACTTTGGATGCTTTGGTAACACACACACACACACACACACACACACACACACACACACAATCAGCATAATCTCCTGGACAAAACAGGTCTTAGTTAATTGTAAATCAGTAGGAGTTAGTAACTTTTCTGGTGAAGGGTACACCTGTGAGATTTCATTAGCTATCAATCACAACAAGGAGCTGGAGGATGGATGTACTGCACTAATAAAGGGGAACTATGGTGTCAATAGTATATACTCCTCATAGGTAAATAATTAGGGATCCCAAGCTGGACTCTATTCTTTCTCAAGCATGTGATGTGTGTTTGTGTGTGTGTTTGTCTGTCTTCTGGGCATATATTAAAGATTTTGTTCATTTCATGTGCCAATAAAATTAAATAAGAGTGAATTAGGTAAAAAAATGGCAGGGTTTTATTTTTTGTATGTTTATTTTTTCTCTCTTCATGTAAAAGATGTCTGGGGGATGCCTGACAGGACTGGTGTGATATCTTCCTGGAACCAGGCTTCCTTGGCATATCAGACTACATATCTATATATTTAGAACTATATATATATATGTATACACACACACACACACACACACAAACACACACATTAGGTCTGTACATTGCCA
>NW_027397065.1:73354103-73362193 GCF_003265705.2 Callorhinus ursinus | reverse complement strand
CACACACACACACACACAAACACACACATTAGGTCTGTACATTGCCACAGCCAACAGATGTAGAAAGAAGTCAATAAAAGGAGAATGACTGCATTAGACAGGCAATTAGCTATCATTTAAAAACTCATGTGTATATATATGATTGCATAGCTCAAAGGCATAATTTTATATATATAAACAAAAAATACAAAAAACACTAAATTTTTTTTAATTTATTTTATTTATTTTAAAGATTTTATTTATTTGACAGAGAGAGACACAGCAATAGACAGGACACAAGCAGGAGGAGTGGGAGAGGGAGAAGCAGGCTTCCCGCTGAGCAGGGAGCCCGATGTGGGGCTTGATCCCAGGACCCTGAGATCATGACCTGAGCCAAAGGCAGACTCTTAACGACTGAGCCACCCAGGCGCCCCAAGAAGTTTTTTATAGAAACTGATATTTTCCAGTTCTGCCATGATTTCAAAAAATTTTCTTAAAATGAGATTGCTACTGTTGCTATAGATTTAACAACCATAGACATTATTTATTGTTTCATTTTTATTTTTTTAAAGATTTTATTTATTTATTTGAGAGAGAAAATGTGAGAGAGAGAGAGAGAGAGAGCACATGAGAGGGGGGAGGGTCAGAGGGAGAAGCAGACTCCCTGCTGAGCAGGGAGCCCGATGCAGGACTGGATCCCGGGACTCCAGGATCATGACCTGAGCCGAAGGCAGTCGCTTAACCAACTGAGCCACCCAGGCACCCTATTGTTTCATTTTTAAAAAGATATGAATTTATTTTATAATCATGCTCTCAACTTTAGCATTCCCTTCTGTTTTATTATTCACTCTTCTTAGTTCTTCTGATGATTCTTTTTTAGCTTTATTAGGATATCATTGATAAATTGCACTATTTATAGGCAAATATTTGGTAGGGTTTGACATATGCATGAAATCATACACCAGTGAAACCATCATCAAAATCAACTCATGGTCCCTTTAAACCGTCCTTCCAACCCTCCTCATATAACCTTATGTCCCCAAACCAGTACTGATTTGCTATTTGTCATCATAGATCATTTCCATTTTCTAAAATTTTAAATAAATGGAATCATATAGTATGTGATTTTTTTCTTTGTCTGGCTTCTTTCAGCACAGTTATTTTGAAATCCATCCATGATTTTTCATCAATAGTTCAGTTGTTTTCTTGGCTTAATAGTATCCCATTGTAGAGATAACACAATAATTTGTAATTTGTGTTTCCATTAACCTACTGATGAACATTTGGGTTTCTAGATTTGGGATATTACATATAACACTACTATGTATGAATAAATCTTTTTATGGACATATGCTTTTGCATATTTTGGATATATTTGGATATATTTTGTCAGAATTATCCCTAAGTATAATATATATTTTAACACTATTTTAAATGGTATTGTATTTTATTGTAATTTCTGGTTATTAATATATAGAAATATATTTATTTTTATTTTGTATATTTGCATGCTAATTTGCATCATGCAATTTTGCTCAGTTTAGTTATTATTTCTAGTAGATTGTTGTAGATTCCACAAGAATTTCTACAGATGATCATGCCACTTGCAAATAAGTTTTATTTCTTGTCCAAAGTAGATGTTTCCCTTTTTTCTTATTTCTCTCTTTTAAGTAGTAGCAACAGCCTCCAGTATAATGGTTAAGAATTGGTGAGAGGAGACATTCTTTCCTTGTTCCCAAACTTAGGGGGAAAGCATTCAGTCTTTCACTATTAGGTACAATGTTATCATTAGGTTTTCAACACCTTGTATTCCTAATTTTGCTGAGAGTTTTTATCAGTAATGGATGATGAACTTTGTTAAATGATTTCTGTACCTAGGCTACTGAGATGAGACTAGGCATAAAAGAGATCTATTTCAAGGAACTGGTTTATGAGGTTGTGAGTGCTGGAAAGTCCATTTTCCATAAGGCAAGCTAGCAGCCTGGAGACTCTCTGACAGGTATTGATGCTCCAGTCTTGAGGTAGAATTTCTTTTTCCTCAAGAAAACTTTCGTTTTGCTATTAAGGTCTTTCAACTGACTAGATGAGGACTACCTGGGTTATCAAAGAAAATATCCTTCATTTAAAGTCAACAGGTTGTAGGGGCACCTGGATGGCTCAGTGGTTAAGCGTCTGCCTCTGGCTCAGGTCATGATCCCAGGGTCATGGGATTGAGCCCCGCATCGGGCTCCCTGTTCAGCAGGAAGACTGCTTCTCCCTCTCCCACTCCCCCTGCTTGTGTTCCTGCTCTCACTATCTCTCACTATCTCTCTCTCTCTGTCAAACAAATAAATAAAATCTTTAAAAAAAAATAAAGTCAACAGATTGTAGATGCTAATCTTATCTATAAATATCTTCAAAGCAATGCCTATAAGAGTGTTTACATAAATGACTGGTAACTATAGTCTAACCAAATTGATACATAAAACTGCAAACACATTGACCAAATAGATTTGAATATGGGACTCTTTCTTTTATGGTTGATCCCTAGTTTGCAAATGATTGTCCCATAAGATAAAATACAAATTCCTTAGCTTGGTTATTGAGACTTTTTTATACTCATGCTTTGGCTTGTGCCTTTGTCCTTGCATTCCACTTACCACAATGACTCCATTCTATTATATAATTTATTATAACTCCCTTAGGTCTCCACCCCACATGTATACCACCATTACATAAAGTTGAGTTCTTCAATTCTAAAGGGAAATGTAGCATCATTTTTAATTGTATATATGCATGATTAATAGTATCAGTGAGATAAGAACCAATTCACTAACATTACAAAATCACCAAATATACAAAGCAGTTTTACACATCTATCAAATATATATATAGCAAACATAGATATAATCTATCAAATATCCTTATGCATATTTATATACAGTTATAATTCCTCTGCAGGACAAGGGTGTGGCTTATACATGTTGTATCCTCCACTTTCCATACCAAGTAAAGTTGCCACAGCTTTGTTGTATATCTTGAAATCTGGAATTGTGATAACTCCAGCTTTGTTCTTCTTTATCAAGATTGCTTTGGCTACTTGGGGTCTTTTGTGAATGCATATAGATTTTAGGATTATTTGTCCTAGTTCTGTGAAAAATACTATTGGTATTTTGATAGGGATTACTTTGCTCTATAATGCTGGGGACATTTTAACAATATTAATTCTTCCAGTCCATGAGCATGGTATGTCTTTACATTTATTTGTGTTGTCTTCAATTTCTCTTATCAGTGCTTCATAGTTTTCAAAGTACAGATCTTTTACCTCCTGGGTTAACTTTATTCTTTATTTGTTCATTTATTTTGGTGCAAAAAACCCTAAATATATTCCACCAAAAAACTATTAGAAGTAAAAACTGAACGTGCTCTTGTCATATGATTGAGCGATCATGCTCCTTGATATGCATCCAAACAAGTTGAAAACTTATGTCCAAACAAAAACCTGCACATGTATGTTAATAGTAGCTTTGTTCATAATTGCCAAAACTTGGAAGCAATCAAAATGTCCTTCAGTAGATTAAATGATAAATAAACTATGGTAGGTCCAGAGAATAGGGTATTATTTAGCACCAAAAAAAAATAATAAACAAAAAACAAATGAATAAATAAATAAGAGCTATCAGGCCATGAAAAGACATGGATAAATCTTAAATCCATAATACTAGATTTAAGAAGCCACTCTGAAAAGGCTATGTCTATATGATTACAACAACATGACATTAGGGAAAAGGCAAAACTATGGAGACAGTAAAAAGATCAGTGGTTGGCAAGAGTTGGGGAGGGGGAGGGATGAATAGGCAGAGCACAGAGGATTTTTAGGACAGTGAAAATACTCCATGTGCTACTATAATGATGGACACAGGCCATTGTATATTTGCCCAGATCCATAGAATGTATAATACCAAGAGTAGACCTAAAGGTAAACTATGGACTTTGGGTGATTATGATGTGTCAATATAGTTTATCAGTTGTAAAACATGTACTATTCTGGTAAGTGATGCTGATAATGGGGAGGCTACACCTGCGTTGGGGTAGGAGGTAGATGGGAAATCTCTACCTTTTCCTAAATTTGGCTGCAAACCTAAAACTACTTTAAAAAAAGATAGTCTTGGACTCCTGGGTGGCTCAGTTGGTTAAGCGACTGCCTTCGGCTCAGGTTATGATCCTGGAGTCCCGGGATCGAGTCCCACATTGGGCTCCCTGCTTAGCAAGGAGTCTGCCTCTCTCTCTGACCCTCTTGCCTCTTGTGCTCTCTATCTCTCATTCTCTCTCTCTCAAATAAATAAATAAAATCTTTAAAAAAAAGATAGTCTTAATGAAAAAACATTACAAGCATAAAGGTAAATTTATTTTTTGAAATAGTGGTAAAAATATTTATAAATATTAGAAACCAAGAAGGCAGGGCATGCCTTGTATTGCAGAGAAAATTATAAAATGAAAGGTTACCCTTGTGCCTGGTTAGACTATCATATGGTTTTTTATTTATCAGATTGAAAAAGTATCCAGCAAAGTTTACTTCAGTTTTAAATATCAATTATTAATTGATAACATGTACTTACACATGATAACTTCTATATATAATTAATTAAAATATGCTTATAATTTCCTGTAACAGCCAAGCTGTTATTAAAATCATGTTCAGGGATACATGTAAGTATAAACTTCTTAAAAATTAGAATAAGTGTTTCTTTTCAGGATATGTGATTATTTACAAAATGGATAAATATAAAATGCTATTTTCAAATATAAGGATATATTTTTATTTTTATTTTTTTTAAAGATTTTATTTATTTATTTGAGAGAAAGAGTGAGAGAGAGAGAAAGCACATGAGAGGAGAGAGGGTCAGAGGGAGAAGCAGACTCCCCGCTGAGCAGGGAGCCCGATGCGGGACTTGATCCCCGGACTCCAGGATCATGACCTGAGCCGAAGGCAGTCGCTTAACCAACTGAGCTACCCAGGCGCCCCAATATAAGGATATATTTTTAGATTCAGTTTATTGTAATGTAAGAAAGTTTCTCTACACTAATAAACTTTAAAATAAAAAATATAAAAGTTTATGCCTATGAATACATTTTTACTAAGCTTCAAATATAAATGACTAATTAATGAACATTTTGGGTAAAATTTTACAGAAAAAAAACTTTTTCAGCTGATACATAAAGAGAACCAATTAAATTAACAGCAGACATGTATATCATTAAACTATTGTAATAATATTTGACTTTTTGGTAGCATTTCTGTTAGGTCTTGTTTTAACTTAAATGATCTTGCTTTCAAATGCCTGATCATTCCAACTTTCATTACAGATTATAAAACTCATTTATAGCAGAAATTTATTATCTTAAAGAAAAAAAATAATTTATTATCTTATTATTATTATTTATTATTATTATTTATGAAAACTAATGCAGAACTGATTTTACTTTTACTTCAAAATTTAATTTGAATAATGAATGAATCACATAAATTGAAATAAATTGAAATATTTCAGTTTATATATAATTGTATTATATATTATGTATATAATATATATAACCATATATTTTCATCCTTCAAAACAAATAAAAATTATTTAAACACAAACTATTTCAAAATTCCAAACTCACATAGTATTAAATTAAAAAGAAGATGGATCTTTCATTTTTGTTAATTTTTACTTTTGTTGTAGTTCTTGTTTGGTCTTTTTTTTATTCAGTTACTTATTTTTAAAGATATATATATGTAAATACATATGTATTATCTATCTATCTATCTATCAGATTAAAATTTTATTGTGATAAGCACATTTAAAATGAGATCTATCCACTTAACAAAATTTTAAGTGTACAAGCATTATCACTGGCTATAGGTACAGTATTGTACAGCAGATCTCTAGAGCTTATTTATCTTTCTTAATAAAAACTCCGTATATGTTGAGTAATAACTTCCCATTTTCTCCTCCCTCCCCTTGTCCCAGCCTCTGGTAACCACCATTTCAGTTTTTTATTTTATGAATTTGACTATTTCAGATACCTCATGTAAGTGGAATTATGCAGTACAAGCCTGTGTCTGGCCTATTTCACTTAGCATTATATTCTCAAGGATGTTTGGTCTTTATTTTTAAAGAATCTCACCTTAAATTATACATTTATACATATTTTCTATTTGAAGTTAAGTGTGGGAGAGGCTACTATTTTAAGCAATAAAATAAAATAAAATAATTAAATAAAATAATGAGAGTGTGACTATGTGTTTTGAAGGAAATACTGTATTTTGGATGTTTAAAATTATTTAGAACACAATGAAATAGATATAATGAGAAACAAAAATATTTTTTCTGCAATAACTATTGATTTATTTTGTTTGCATTTTTAGAAGAAAGCACAAGAATACCACAAACTTTAAAGAAATTAATGATTGTCAAAAACTTTGCATTTAGGAGTCTTAATTTATATCTTCCTTCTCTTTCATTTAAGATTTTTGACTTTTGTAAGTTACTTAGTCTCTCAGAATCTATGTTTTCCTTCTTATATAATAGAACTAATTATACATTTATTAACAGCAACCAGGATTGTTGTAAAAATTGCATGAAACCATTTATGTATTTGGAACTCTCATGTAAATATATATTTATTAAGAACTTTTTATTTAATTGAATTCCTGGTTTATATTAATTTTTAACAACTGACTTAGGAAAGAGGAACTAAGACAGGTGGAATCAATGTGGAATCAATGGTCTATTCAATAAAACAATAAAATAAAGTAAAAGAATGAATAGGTGGGAAAGAGCCAGGCTTAGATGCTAAAAAGACACACAGAGTAAAAAGAAAGAAAAGAGCTATAAGAAATTTTTGCAGGCAATGATTCTTATCCTGTAAATCTTTATTTATCTATATTACTTTGAAAAGAATTCTCCTCTATGCCCTTGTTGCCCCCATTTCTGTTCAAACTCATTTTCCCTTAGAGCCTCTGCTTTCCCTGAGATTCCTCCTGCCACCTCTCTGTGAAAGAAGTATTGATTGAGTGATAAAGCAAATCCAGTTACATGGCTGTAGTGATCTCATTTCACAAAAGAATCTGGAGAAAGAAATGTATCCTTAGAGTAAACTTCAGATCACTTAAGAATTTTGAAATCCTGAAATGCCAACCAAAAGAACATTTCCAGGGGAAAGGAATAGCTAAAAAGGGTATGAGTCAGAATAATGTCGGAAGCCAGAAAAAGCAAAATACTCAGCCCTGGAAGAAAGAATGGATGAAAAGAGTAACTAGTGTTTTTAAACTTTCTCTGCATGTTTCCAGTGTTAGGAACAAGGCATGGAATAGGATTCAAGATATTATAAATGTGAAACCATGACACAATTTGTTTATCCTTTTCTTCTTCCTTCTTTTTTATTTTTTTTAAGATTTTATTTATTTATTTGTCAGAGAGAGAGAGAGAGCACAAGTAGGGAGAGCGGCAGACAGAGGGAGAAGCAGACTCCCCACTGAGCAAGAAGCCCGATGTGGGACTTGATCCCAGGACTCTGGGATCATGACCTGAGCTGAAGGCAGATGCTTAACCATCTGAACCACCCAGGCGCCCCTCTTCATTCTTATCTTGGTCTTCTCAGTTCAAGCCTTTCAGATAATTCATTTTTTTTTGTAGTTGTTGTTTGTTTTTTCTAAAATCTTCTTAGCAATATTTACAATACTTAAACATGCAGATTTTATTTATTTTTATTAAAATTTGAGTTAGTTAACATACAGTGCAATATTGGTTTCAGGAGAATTCAGTGATTCATCACTTATGCATATAACACCCAGTGCTCATTACAAAAACTGCCCTCCTTAATACCCATCACACATCCAGCCCATCCCCCCGACCCTCCCTCCATCAACCTTTAGTTGTTCTCTACCGTTAAGAGTCTCTTATGGTTTGTTTCTCTCTCTCTCTCTTTTTCTTTTTTTCTTCCTTCCCCTATGTTCATCTGTTTTGTTTCTTAAATTCCACATGTGAGTGAAATCATATGGTATTTGTCTTTCTGACTGATTTATTTCACTTAGCATAATACACTCTAGCTCCATTCATGTAATTTCAAATGACAAGATATCC
>NW_027397065.1:73330930-73354003 GCF_003265705.2 Callorhinus ursinus | reverse complement strand
TATATATATATATATATATATATATACCACATCTTCTTTATCCATTCATCAGTCGATGGACATTTGGGCTCTTTCCATATTTTGGCTATCGTTGATAATGCTGCTATAAACATTGGGGTGCATGGACCCCTTTGAAACTGTGTGTTTGTATCCGTTGGGTAAATACCTATTAGTGCATTGCTGGATTTTAGGGTGCTTTTATTTTTAACTTTTTGAGGAACCTCCATACTGTTCTCCAGAGCGGCTGCACCAGTTTGCATTCCAATTAACAGCATAAGAGGGTTCCCCTTTCTCCATATCCTCACCAACACCTATTGTTTCTGGTGTTGTTAATTTTAGCCATTCTGACAGGTGTGAAGTGGTATCTCACTGTGGCTTTGATTTGTATTTCCCTGATGATGAGTGACGTTGAGCATCTCTTAATGTGTCTGTTAGCCATCTGGATGTCTTCTTTGGAAAAGTGCCTATTTATGTCTTCTGCCCATTTCCTAACTGGATTAGTTTTTTTGGGGTGTGGAGTTTGATAAGTTCTTCATAGATTTTTTGATACAAACCCTTTATCAGACATGTCATTTGCAAATATTTTCTCCCATTCTGTAGGCTGCATTTTAGTTCTGTTGTTTCCTTCACTGTGCTGAAGCTTTTTCTCTTGATGAAGTCCCAATAGTTCATTTTTGCTTTGTTTCCCTTCCCTCTGGTGACTGTCTCGTGAAAAGTTGCTATAGCCAATATCAAAGAGGTTGCTGCCCGTGTTCTCCTTTACAGTTTTAATGAGTTCCTGTCTTGTGTTTAGGTCTTTCATCCATTTTGAATTTATTTTTGTGTATGGTGTAAGAAAGTGGTCCAGTTTTATTCTTCTGCACCCTGCTGTCTAGTTTTACCAATACCATTTGTTGAAGAGACTTTTTTTTTTTTTCATTGGAAATCCTTTCCTGCTTTGTAGATTAGTTGACCATATAGTTGTGTGTCCATTTCTGGGTTTTCTATTCTGTTCCATTGATCCATATATCTGTTTTTCTGTCAGTTCCACACTGTCTTGATGACTACAGTTTGATAATATGGCTTGAAATCTGGAATCATGATGCCTCCAGTTTTGTTTTTTAGGATCTTTCATGGTTCCATACAAAGTTTAGGATTGTTTGTGCCAGTTCTGTGAAAAAAGTTGGTAGTATCTTGATAGGGATTGCATTAAGTGTGCAGTGCTTTAGGTAGCATAGACATTTTAACCATATTTGTTCTTCTAGTCCATAAGCATGGAATGTTTTTCCATTTCTTTGTGTCATCTTCAATTTCTTTCATAAGTGTTCTACAGTTTTCAGAGTACAGATCTTTTACCTTTTGGTTAAGCTTATTCCTAGATATCTTATTGTTTTTGGTGGAACTGCAAATGGGATCAATTTCTTGATTTCTTTTTCTGTTGCTTTGTTATTAGTATATAGAAATGCAACAAATTTCTATATATTGATTTTATATCTTGTGACTTTGCTGAATTCATATATCACGTCTAGTATTTTTTTGGTGGAGTCTTTCAGGTTTTCTACATAGAATTTCATATCATTTGCAAATAGTGAGAGTTTTACTTCTTCCTTGCCGATTTGGATGCTTTTTGTACGTTTTTGTTGTCTGATTGCTGAGGCTAAGACTTTCAGTACTATGTTAAATAGTAATGGTGAGAATGGACATCTTTATCTAGTTCCTGGTTGTAGGGGAAAGGCTCTAGGTGTTTCCCCATTGAGTATGATATTAGCTGTTGGTCTTTTGTATATGGCCTTTATGATATTGAGATATGTTCCATCAATCTCTACTTTGTTGAGGGTTTTTATCAAGAATGGATGCCGGACTTTGTCAAATGCTTTTTCTGCATCTTTTGAGAGGATCATAACATTGTTATCCTTCCTTTCATTACTATGATATATCACATTGATTGATTTGCAAATATTAAACCAGCACGGTAATAAATCCCACTTTATCAAGGTGAATAATTCTTTTAATGTACTGTTGAATTCAATTTGCTAGTATCTTGTTGAGAATTTTTGCATCCATGTTCACTGGGGATATTGGCCTATAATTCTCCTTTTTAGTACAGTCTTTCTCTGGTTTTGGAATCAAGATAATGCTGGCCTGGTAGGATGAGTTTGGAAGTTACTCTTCCATTTCTATTTTTTGTAGCAGTTTGAGAAAAAATAAGTATTAATTCTTCTTTAAACGTCTGGTAAGGAGTGTCTGAGTGGCTCAGGCAGTTAGATGTCTGCCTTCAGCTCAGGTCATGATCCCAGAGTCTTGGGATAGAGCACTGCATCAGGCTCCCTGCTCAGTGAGGAGACTGCTTCTCGCCCTCTCTCTCTGCTGCTCCCCCTGCTTGTGCTTTCTCTCACTCTCTCTCCCACTCTGTTAAATAAATAAATAAAATCTTTAAAAATGTTTTTAAAAATAAAAATAAATGTCTGGTAGAATGCTCCTGGGAAGCCATCTAGCCCTGGACTTTTGTTTGTTGGGGGATTTTTGATTACTAATTCAATTTCTTTGCTAGTTATAGATCTGTTCAAATTTTCTATTTCTTCCTGTTTCAGTTTTGGTAGATTGTATGTTTCTAGGAATTTTTTCATTTTTCCAGATTACCCAGTTTGTTGGCATATAATTTTTCATAATATTCTTTCATAATTATTTGTATTTCTGTGGTGTTAGTTGTAATCTCTCCTTTTCCATTTGTGATTTTATTTATTCGGGTCTTTTCTCTTTTTGATAAGTCTGGTTGGGGTTTATCAAATTTATTGGTTCTTTCAAAGAACCAGCTCTTAGCTTCATTGATCTGTTCTATTGTTTTGTTTTGTTTTTTTCTATATCCAATTTTTTCTGCTCTAATCTTTATTATTTCCTTTCTTCTGCTGGCTTTAGGCTTTATTTGCTCTTCCTTTTCTCGCTCCTTTGGGTATAAGGTTAGTTGTATTTGGGAGTTTTCTTGCTTCTTGCAAGGAAGAAGCAGGCCTGTATCACAATATACTTTCCTCTTAGGACTGCCTTTGCTGCATCCCATAGTTTTGGACTGTCACATTTTCATTTTCATGGCTTCCATGAACTTTTTAATTTTGTCTTTAATTTCCTGGTTAATCAATTCAGTCTTTAGTAGGATTCTCTTAAACCTCCTTGTATTTATGGTCTTTCCAATTTTTTTTTCTGTGGTTGACTTCAGGTTTCATAGTGTTGTGGTAAGAAAATATGCATGGTATGATCTCAATTTTTTTGTACTTCATGAGGGTTGATTTGTGACCCAGTAAGTGATCTATTCTGGAGAATACCCCATGTGCACTCAGAAAAAAATGTGTATTCTGCTGCTTTAGAATGAAATGTTCTGAATATATCTGTTAATTCTGTCTGGTCCAGTGTGTCATTCAAAGCCATTGTCTCCATGTTGTTTTTCTGCTTAGAATATCTATCTATTGTGGTAAGTAGGGTGTTAAAGTCCCCTACTATTATTGTATTATTATCAGTGAGTTTCATTATCTTCGTTATCAATCGTTTTATATATTTGGGTGCTCACAATTTGGGGGCATAAATATTTATAGTTGTTAGATGTTCTTGATGGATAGGCCCCTTAATTATGATATAATGCCCTTCTCTTGTTACAATCTTTGTTTTAAAATCTAGTTTATCTGATATAATAAGTATGGCTACTCTGGCTTTCTTTTGACATCCATTAGTATGAGGGATGGTTCTCCATCCCTCACTTTCCATATGCAGGTGTCTTTACATCTAAAATGAGTCTCTTATAGGCAGCATATAGATGATATCCTATGTCTTTTGATTGGAGCATTTAGTCCATTCACATTCAAAGTGTTATTGAAAGGCATGAATTTAGTGCCATTGTATTACCTGTAAAGTTGGTGTTTCTGTTGATGTTCTCTGTTCCTTTCTATTCTTTGTTGCTTTTGGTCTTTTCTCCCCCACACAAAGAGTCCCCTTTAATATTTCTTGCAGGGTTGGTTTAGTGGTCAGGAACTCCTTTAGTTTTTGTTTGTCTGGGTAACTCTTTATCTTTCTTTCTATTCTGAATGATAGCCTTGCTGGATAAAGTATTCTTGGTGCATATTTGTCTCATTCAGCACATTTATATATACTCCCACCCTCTTTTGGCCTGCCAAGTTTCTGTGGAGAGATCTGCTATGGATCCAATATGTCTACCTTTGTAGGTTAAGGAATATTTTTCCCTTGCTGCTTTCAAGGTTCTTTCATTGTCTGTGTATTTTGTGAATTTAACTAAGATATGCCTTGGTGATGCCTAACTTTTGTTGAATTTAATGGGAGTTCTCTGTGCTTCTTGGATTTTGATGTCTGTGTCCTTCCCCAGATTAGGGAAGCTTTCAGCTATAATTTGCTCAAATAAATGTTCTTCCCCTTTCTCTCTCTCTACATCTTCTGGGACTCTTATGAATGTTACTACATTTTAATAAATTTCTGAGTTCCCTAAGTCTACCTTCGTGATCCATTATTTTTGTTTCCCTCTTCTTTTTCAGTTTCAATATTTTCCATAATTTTATCTTCTATATCACTGATTCATTCCTTTAATTCATCCATTCCCATTGTTATGGTGTTCATTTGGGTTTGCAACTTGGTTGTAGCATTTTTAATTTCAGCCTGACTAGATTTTCTTTTATCTCTGTAGTAAGTGATTTTTTAATGTCTTCTATGGTTTTTCAAGCCCAGCTAGTATCCTTACAATTGTTGTTTTAAATTCTAGTTCAGATATCTTACTTATATCTGTATTGACTAAACCCCTGGCCGTCATTTATTCCTGGTCTTTTTTTTTGGGTTAATTTCACCTTCTTATCATTTTGGAGGTCAGAAAAAAAAGTAAAATAAAATAAAATAAAATAAATAAATAAAGCCAGATCCTAGGTGTGTTTGGTTTGCTTGTTGAGAGAAGCTTTATATAAAAAAGAAAAGAAAGGATAAAAATTTAAAAATAATTAAAAAAATAAAATAATTCCTCTTTCTGTATCCAAAAAATAAAAACAAAACACCAAAAAACAAACAAAAAACGCAAAAGAAGTTAGATCCTGTTTCCCCTAGAGCTGAAACTTTGCAGCACTCTATGATCAGTAGACTTGGTGTGCGAAGGAGGTTTTTCCTGGTCTTCTGTGGGAGGGGCCTGCTGTTCTGATTTTCAGGTGGACTTGCCCTAGTAGAGATGAGCCTACAGGGTGCAGGAGGGTAGGGCTTGGTGTAAGTGGCCCTGGTCTCCACTTGGTGGCATTGTCTTTCTCTCACTGAGGGCAGCATGCTGGTGGGCTAGGGGTGAAAAAGGCTTTGCCTTGATCTCTTGTCTCCAGAAAGGGGAGCTCGAGCCCACCACTCTTCAGGAAGCCCTCATGGATGAGCAATCATCCCTCCTGTGTCCCCAGCTTCCGTCAGATCCCCACCTTCACCCTGTTTTTGTCCAAGCTGTCTGCCTGGCAGGCAAGGCAGCACTCCTGTGTTTTATCTCAGGTGTGGCTGGGTTTCAAAGCCCTGTACTTCAGAGACTCTGCTGCATGGACCCATGCTGATCTTCTGGAGGAGGGTCTGGTTGCGCTGTAGCTGGTGCCAGCTTGTCCCAGAAAACAGTCCCGTGACTGTGCAGGGGTTCAGAGTTTAGGGGAAATCACAACACAGAGATGACGCCAGAGTTTGTTGCCCCCAGCCCATGTCTCTGTTCCTATGCTGGTGAATGGGGCAGTTCAATGGTTCCCACAGGGTCTTTTGCCTGCAGAGTGCCCATATCACCTCTACCAAATGCATTCCAAGCAGGTGAACCACTTCTCCCCATGCAACCCGGGGGACCCTCAGACTGTGGCTGCCCACTCCCAAGTATGTCCCCTCCTTCCCCACCAGAGAACCACTCAGTTCACCAGGCCTGACCCTAGAGATGGTGCTGACTTCTGAACCTTCAGACTCTGCACTCCACTATTTATAAAGAACTGGCAGTATTTAAACTCTCTCCTTTTTCCCAGTCAATGGTTTTAGGGAATAGTTTTCTTGTGCAGTCCCCTGTGCATACTTTCATTCCCCCCCCCCCTTTCTCATTCTCTCTCATTCCTGTCTCTAAGATCAGGGCTCCTTCCCCTCCACAGCACCTGCAGCTCTTTTCTCACCCAAATCAACTCTCCACAGCTCCTAACTTCCACAGGTTTTTTTTTTTTTTTTCCTGCTTATAGATAGATGTGCAGCTGTGTTCTCTAAGACTTTTGATTGATTTCTTGGGTGTTTGGGATGATTTGATATTTATCTAGCTGTGTTGGAGAGAGGAGGCAAGCTTAGGGTCACCCTACTCCTCCTCTGCCATCTTAACCCTATCTCCAAACATGCAGATTTAATTAAAAAATAATTGTAACATCCAGACTGCCTTGGATAGAGGTTGTGTAAGGGGATTATGAGGAATGATTTAATAGGAGGCTAAAGATGATTGGGGAACTACCAGAAGGGAAAGGAACATGGGCAACAATCAAGTAATCCAATTTTGGTATTTAGGACTAAGAGTGAAGTCAAATGTTGCAGAAGATCTTTAATGCTGAGAGAAAGGGAGAGTCCAGATCAGCAAAATATCATACACAAGACAAATCAGATTATGAGAGTAATGGTAGGGATGGTATTGATTGATTGAGTGAAGGAAATAAGAAGACAATGACCAACAGTTGATTAGGCAAAAAGAGAAAAAAATCAAAATAAAAAAGAAAATCAATGATCCAATGACCCAAGTCATGTGCTTAAACTTGTGCTTATGTACATAATATGCTCAGGTTAGAGCCATATCTCTTCTCCAGTAAGTGATGAAATCAGAGCTTAAGGAGAAATAATGGTATTGTCTTTATCTTTATCTTAAAAATCTGAAAATAATCCACCCCCATCATAATGGCATTCATTTTATTTTCCAATTCACTTCCTCACTTTCCTTAACTCTTTGCTAGAACCATCAGATGTTCAACATCACTAGTCATTAGGGAAATACAAATTAAAACCATAATTGCAATATCATTTCACACCTATTAGAATGGGCATCACCAAACAGATGAGAGATAACCAGTGCTAGTGAGAATGTGGAGATAAGGGAACCCTTGTGCACTGTTGGTTGGATTGAAATTTGGTACTACCACATGGAAAACAGTATGGAGGATCCTCAAAAAATTAAAAGTAGAACTACCATATAGTTCAGGAATTCCTCTTCTGGGAATATATCCAAAGGAAACAAAAACACTAACTTGAAAATATATTTGCACCTCTATGTTCATTGAAGCCTTATTTACAATGGCTAAGACATGGAAACAACCAAAGTGTCCATCAGTTGATGAATGAATCAAGGAGTTTATTATATATATAATATTATATTATGTATGTATAATGGGTTATTCAGCCATAAATCACGAGTAATCCCTGCCATTGGCAACAACTTGAATGGGACTTGAAGGCAATATGCTAAGTGAAATAAGTCAGGCAGAGAAAGACAAATACTGAATGATCTGCATTTTATGTGGAATCTTAAAAAAGAAAAAGAGAAAGAAAACTCATAGAAAAAGAGATCAGACTTGTGGTTACCACAGGCAGAGATGTGGTCAAAAGGTATAAATTCCAAGTTATAAGTAGTAGAGTTATAATGTACAACATGACTATAGCTAACACTGCTGTATAGTATACAGGAAGGTTATTAAATGAGTAAATCCTGGGCGCCTGGGTGGCTCAGTTGGTTGGGCAACTGCCTTCAGCTCAGGTCATGATCCTGGAGTCCTGGGATCGAGTCCCACATCGGGCTCCCTGCTCAGCAGGGAGTCTGCTTCTCCCTCTGACCCTCTTCCCTCTTGTGCTCTCTATCTCTCATTCTCTCTTTCAAATAAATAAATAAAAATCTTTTTAAAAAAATGAGTAAACCCTATTCGTTTTTATCACAAGGAAGAAATTTTTTCTTTTCTTTTTCTTTTGTACCTATCTGAGAAGATAGATGTTAGCTGAACCTATTATAGAGATCATTTCACAATATATATAAATCAAGCCATCATGCTCTATGCCTTAAACTTATACAGTGATGCATGTCAATTATTTCTCAATAAGACTAGAAAAAATACCTGGGAGTAAATCTGATGGGAGACATGCATGATCTCTATTAATTTTTTTTGAAACATGAACTATTAAAAAGGAATAAAAGATTAAAATGTTTACAAAGTCTATGAAGTAGAACTCAATTTTACAATGATAAGACTGTTCTCCAAATTAATCTAGAAATTCAAAAAATCCCAATTAAATCCCAGAAGGGTTTTTGTTTTTGCTTTTGTTTTCACAGATAGACTTGGTTACTGCAGGGTCTACATGGCAATGTAAAGGAATATTATATTATCCATGACAATATAGAAATCCAACAAATTTAGAGGACTTTCTCTACTAACGGGCAAGACATGTTCTAAATTACAAGTAAAGATTGTAAAGTACTGGTGCAAGAAGAGACAATAGACCTATACAACAGAAATAAAAGTCCAGAAATAGACAAATGGATTTATAGACATTTGGTTTACAGCACACATGGACATTGTAGAGCAGTCTGGAAAAGATAATCTTTTCAAAGTATGATGTTCTGTCAATTGCATATATATGTCTATAAAGAAATATATAAAATTGGCTGCCACATAACAGATAAACAATTATTTTTGAGAAATTATAAATCTGAATGTGAAAGGTAAACCAAAAGCTTCAAGAAAATAAATTAGGAAAATAATTTCATAATCCTGAGGTAGGGAAAGATGACATAAGTGAGACAAAAAGTCACCAACTATAAATAAAAATATAGTAAGTCATATGACATCAAATTAAAGAATTTCTTTCTAAAAAAAGAATTTCTTTCTGCTCATGAATAAACATCATTAAGAGAGAAAAAACTATATTTCACTTGTATTATTATACAGAATTAATGTTATATTTATATAACATAGAATACAGAAATCAAAATGGGAAAGTGAGTTTGCACAACCACGTGATCTCAAAATATATCAGATGCTGTGGAATGATACTGAATATTTGCACATATATATTAAAAAAAAAGGCAAAACATCTAGGTAATAGTTCCTTTGGGGATAGGAAGAAGAGGTAGATATTGGGATAGACAAAAGGAAATCTTCAATGTTGTTGGCATTGATCTATTACTTGAGCTAGGTGATGGTTGAATGTTAATACTTATTTTATTACAACTTATTTAATTCTACACATGATGGCTTTTAACACTTTTTTATATGTTATACTTCAAAAAAAACCTAAATTAATAAAATACCAAGACACTACTATATTCCAGATACTGTTTTGTGTCCTTTACACATAGTAACTCAACTTCTTCTCACCAATATATGAGGCAGACATTATTATGCCTGTTTTAAAGATTAAAACATAATTAAAATTATTAACACAGAATATTTGAATATCTTAATGAGGAAGTTGCTGATCTAGGATGTGAATCTAGATATCTGGCTTCAAAATCCATATTATTAATTAGAATATTATATTTCAAATTCAAGCTTTGCATAAGTGAACTTTTTTTCAATATCCAAATGGAAAAGTGTTCCATCCATCTCCCATGACTCCCAAGTATGAAATAACTCATTACTGGAGGATGGTTTTAGGGTCATCATTCCCTCAGTCTATGCCACCCACAACACATTGTGTTTACACATGCTTATTGCTTTTTTAGAACAGTATCTCAGATATGTTATTTTAATATGTAAGTTTAAATGATTTATACATGGGCGTCTGGGTGGCTCAGTTGGTTATGCGACTGCCTTCGGCTCAGGTCATGATCCTGGAGTCCCTGGATCAAGTCCCGCATCGGGCTCCCTGCTGAGCAGGGAGTCTGCTTCTCCCTCTGACCCTCCCCCTCTCATGTGCTCTCTCTCTCTCTCATTCTCTCTCTCTCAAATAAATAAATAAATAAAATCTTTAAAAAAATACATGATTTTACACAATCACTAATCATAGTATATTTGAACAATTATTATTTTTGTATTTAAAAATCAACATAAGGTATATGTCCTAAGAATACTAAATTTCAAAATTCAGTGCATTACAAACAATGAATCATGGAACACTACACCAAAACAAATGATGTAATATATGGTGATTAACATAAAAATAAAAAATTAAAAAGATAAAAAAAAATTCAGTGCATTATATAGTAAAAAAAATGGATGGGCTTCTTTCCTAATAACTCAATTTATTAAACAGACTACATACAGATAAACCTAGTTACTATGTTACATTAAATTGTTCAGTGGATTGGTGATTCATGGAAGTTCTGGGGTTAATAATATGGACCACTATTTTTCCATTACAAAGTATAAATATATTTTAGTTTTTAGATATCTGTGTGTGTAGCATACTTGTGTAATTTCAGGAAAAAAGGCATCTTTTATGACCTCATTTATATTTTGAGAAGATTGTGTTAAACAATTTTAAGGATAACTCCCTGATAACTCTATAAACTCAGGCTTTATAGAATCAAGGCATCATGTGAATGTAGTTTCATCAAGTTGACACAAGGTGGAGTTTATATTAAATTAATAACATTTGCAGGCCAAATTTTTCAAGTACTTTGATTTTCAGAAAATCCCAAGACAACCATTCCTCAAATATTTAATCATTTTTGATTTTTTAAAACTTAACTTTTCAAACTCAGCAATAATTAACATCATTATAATTAGCTTATTTGAGAGAAAAATAAAAGTATAAAAAATAACTAAATGACTAATTCCCAGCAGAACCTGTATAACAGCATTTCAAATTATCTCTGTGATCTTGCCAAGATATTTCACATCTCTGGGACTCTCTTGGGGTAGAGTTAAATTAGTGTTTTAAAAGATTTTTCATAGAAGAATTCTTTTGAAGGAAAAAATACACATACAAATAAATATCTATGCTTTGATTGAACTGGGTGCAGGGTCCAGTTGATCTTCCACCTAATATAATGTTCCAAATCGCATGGCTGAAACCAAATTTCTACACAAATACTCTAAAAAACACTGATTTCCTCCTTTCCCTGAAGACATCTGATTAAAGATTGTTTTTGTAGATCACTGTTGCCCAAACCTCACAAGTTTAGCAACATCTTGGACCTCTTAAAAAAAAAAAATCCTAATGCCTGGGTTCTGTCTCAGGACCAAGTAAAACTGAATCTCTGCAAATGGACCCCAAACATTGTTATTTTAAAAACACTGTCCTGTAATTTAGGAGCAGAAAGTGTTGAGAATCACTATATGCATAGCTATAATTCTCCATTCTTCTAGAAGTCTGACTTTTTGCAAATCTCCATAAAAGACTTCAGTAATGATTACATTGGCAAGTTTACATCTGATGATATAGAGCGGACATCATATCTCTTATGCTATTTATGCCTCAATTTGGAATTCTGAAAGGTTTAGGAAGATTGTGACCATCCATGTCCAAGTAAGCTGTGTCAATAGCCATGTCAATTATAGGAAGTGGGGGCTGAAATGCGAGGCTTTATCAGAGACAAAACTGACAACAATTCTTACTTTCTACTCCAATCTCATGTATATGCCCACATATTCAATTATTTAATTTAATGTCCTGCTCTCTATTCTATTCTGGAAAGATTTTTAGAATTCAATTTAAATTCAGTAAAAGCAATTCAATCACGTTTTTCTATTTAAGCTATTTTTCAAGACAAAATTATAAGAACCTATGTATGTTTGCTTTAATCAGAAAATATTAAGCAAATTTCTTCATATTGGATCATATTTTTCTCTTCCTTTCCATTTTCAAGTGAAAATTGTTTTCTGAAAATAAAATTCCTCTTAAATATATCGGAATCATTACAAATTGAATAACTCTGAGAGAATAATAAAATCAGATGTCAAAATGTTAAGTGATATTATTCACACTCACATACAAAAATATTAATATAATACATTAAACTTAATTATAATATTTTAATTTATGAGCCATGGTTCATGGCTTGCATTTTAAACTTGCATTTTAAAGTATTTATTTTTTGTTTTTCAAACACATAGAACATCTCCTTTAAAAGAATATTGTTTTTAAATTCATTATACCAGTTTTATTAGTTCAGATGTGCATAAAATAATCACAAAGAAGACTGAATGATTTTGGAAATTATAAGTAGTAGAAAGTATAGGGCAGTGAAACCAGATCTTATGTTACTTGATGCAAAGACTAAGGTATGGAATTTGTCCTTCTTTATAAATTGTATAAATTGTACTAAATTAGTACAAACTCCTCCTTCCCAAACTGAATACTTTAGTTTGTATTTTCTACAAACAGGAATACTATCCTACATAACCACATTATGATCACCAGTATCAGAAAATTAACATTGATATATTACTACTATCTAATCTTTGGACCCTATTTAAGTTTTAACACTTGTTCTTAAAATTCCCTTTATAGCAAAATGATCCAGTTCAGAATGAAGCTTCCATATAGTTGACATATCTTTTTATGCTCTTTCAGTGTTGAGCAGTTTCTCCCTTTTGCTTTGATTTACATGATCTTGACACTGATGATTACAAGTCATTTTGTAGAACATTCCTCAGTTGGAGTTTGTTTTTTATGTTCTCATGGTTAAATTCAAGGTATGCTTCTTTGATGGGAAAATAACAAAGTGATTCTGCATTCTCATTACATTTTCTCAGGTAATGCATGCTTTTGATTTATCCTGCTGATACTCACATTGACCACTGACTTGATTAAGGTGGGGTCAGCCAAGCTTCTCTACTACAAAGATACTCTCCACCAATTTTTCTTAAGTATTTTGTAGTGAGGTTCTTTGAAACTATGTATATAGCTCATACTTAATCAATCTTTCAATAAATGCATTTATTTATTTATATGTATATGAACTCATAGTTTTTCTCTTTTACTCAGTAAGTTATAATCCCTTCAGTCCAATAATTAGTTTCATGCTCAGACTGTCAGCAATTTGGACTTTCAAGATGCTTCCATTATTCATTGAGTGTTTTCCTTCTTTTTGGCACAATATGTTCCAAGATCATCTTATAATTTCTTGCTCCAGACCTTGAATAAGCTATTATCTCCAGCTAACCCTGATTCTTTTCAATGAAGAATGGTCTTGACAACCAAATTCTGGACAGTGAATGTCCTCACTGCTCCTCTCAGGTGCTCATTCTCTGTCTCTAAAGATAGATGATAGCTAGCTAGCTAGCTAGATAGTTATAGTAATATATTTGTGTATCTATATGTGTATATAAAGCAGATATATATATATATAATTTACACTTATAAATACAGCTACATACATACATATATTTATTTCTATATATTGAAAATCAGTATTTCATTATCAATACATCCAATTTCTTTTTAAAAATTTTTATTTACTTATTTATTTTTGCACGCACGTGCACACACGTGAGAGAAAGAGAGACTGAGCACGAGTGGGGGAGGGGGAGAGGGAGAAGCAGACTCCCTGATGAGCAGGGAGCTCAATGTGGGACTTGATCCCAGGACCCTGGGATCATGACCTCAGCTGAATCAGACACTTAACAACTGGGCCGCCCAGACTCCCCTCAATACATCCGATTTCAATCCAGAAAAATCTGCCTGTTTTTGTTTTTTTAACCTTATTTATTTGATCAAACCTTTCAGTGTAACCAATTCTCATCTCCACCACCTTCTTTTTAGTACAGATTCCTCCTCACCATGTAACCATGACTTCCTGAGCCAAAATTTTTTTCCTGATCCTGAATTACATAACAAAAAGAGAAGAAAAACAACCAAAAAATAAAAAAATGCCCCAAATCTTGCACCACTGCAATGTTTCATGTTTACTCCAGTACTCTCTCTCTCAGAAAACTGTAACAATTCATATTACATGACAGAGGTAGAGCAAATGATTTCTGTACTGATGATCTAAGAGTTTTACCTTAACTCAGATATGTTTGCTGGGAGTTCTGGAGATATTCCTATTATCTAGTTGTCAGTCCTCAGCATATTATGACATTTAGCCTATCATCTTTTAACTGTGAAGCTCATTCATTCACTCATGCATTCAACAAATGCTTACTGACCTTGTACTCAACACTGGAGATGTAGAGGGGAGTAAAATTAGTCATGATCCCTTTCCTCTTGCATCTTATCTTTAAGTATTGAAAAAAAAAGAAGTGGGAAACAAATGGTAATATTTCATGCAGTGCATCATGGAGGAAACAGTTTTTTTGAGAAAACAAATGTCTAAGAAGAACATATTTGGACTTAATTGTATAGGGACAACTTCTCTAAAACAGTGATCTTTAGGCTGATAAGTAAGACTTAAAACAAGAGATTCTGATGTGAGGAAAGTATGTGTGGGGTAGAAGATGGCAAGAGAAAAAAAGTCCTGCAGTAGGACATGACTGAAAGAAACAAGTCTGGATTCAATATAACAAGAAACTGGGATGTAATTACAGTAGATTGGAGATACAGTAGAAGTGGAAGAGGCTGTATCTTGCCTACTATGATATATCTGAAAATCACTGAGGTATTTCCACAGCAAGGAAGGGACATAATTAGATCTATATTTTGTAAATAAAACTCTGAGATTCTGTGCAGAACAGATGACATAGTATTTTAATTTAGGCCAACAATAACCAAATGATGACCTGCATGCCAAATCTGACCCGCCTCTTGTTTTGTTTTGTTCAAGGATTTAATAGACATTTTTTAGAGCATTTTTAGATTCACAGAAAACTTGAAAGGAAGGTACAGAGATTTCCCACATACGCCCTGCCCCTACACATGTATATCTTCCCCCTGTTATTAGTATTGCCCACCAAAGTAGTACCTTTGTTACAATTGATGAACTTACATTGACACATCATTATCACCCGAAGTCCATAGTTTATGCTTAACTCTTGGTGTTGTACATTCTATGGGTTATGTGTATAATGATATATATCAATCACTATAATATTGTACGGAGTACTTTCACCGCGTTCTGCCCTCCCTTCCCCAACCTCTGCTAACCACTGATCTTCTTTCTGTCTTCATAATTTTGTCCTTCCCCGAATGTTTGATATTTGGAATTATATAGTTATACAGCCTTGTCAGATTGGCTTCTTTCACTTAGTGATACACATTTAAGTTCCCTCCATGTCTTTTTGTGGCCTTATAGCTCATTAATTTTTAGTACTGAATGCTACTCCATTGTCTGAATGTACCACAGTTATTTATCTATTCACCTACTGACCTGTATCTTGTTTCCTTCCATGTTTGGGCAATTATGAATAAAGCTGCTATAAACATGTATGTGCCAATTTGTGTGCAGACACAGTTTTCACTATTTTTATAAATAAACTTTTATTGGAATGCAGCCATCCTCATTTTTGTAAGTACTACTTTATCACTATAATGGCAGAATTCAGTAGTTGCCACAGTGACCCTATGATTAATAAAGCCTAAAATATTTGTTATGTAGGCGTTAATAGAAAATGTTGACCACTAGTTTTCGCAACAAAATTATAGCAAATGTGACCAAGGTGTTGGTATTATACATGGTAATACCTGGACAGTTTTGAGATCTAAGTTGGCTATCAAGTTGAAAAGAGAAAGGAAGATGGTTCCTAATTTCCCAGTTTTAGGTATGAATGGATTGTGGTCTTTTTTTACTGTTATGTAAAAACTGTGAATAGTATTAGGTTTTGTTAGCTTTTTTTCCCTTCTGCTATAACAAAGTACCATTCACTTACTGGCTTACAAAAACAAATTAATTCTCTAACAATGCTATAGGTCAGAACTTTTATGTGAGCCTCACTGAGCTAAAATCAAGGTGTCAATTAAACTATATTTTTTTTTCCAGAGGCCTTATAAGAGAATCTGTTTCCTTGCCTCCTTTAGTTCTCAGAAGACCATTTTCATCCTTCTCCCCCGCCTTTTAACTGAATGGAAATGAGCATTACTAATTGCATATTATGGGTTATAAAAAATACTAAATGCTTTACGTATGTTGTCCTGTTTGTCAAAACAACTCAGTGAAATAGAAGTTACTTTTACCATTTTAAAATTAAAAAATTGGGGCTTAAAACCACCCAAAGTTCTTCCCACAATCCTTTTGATGAGCTAAACTTCAAACCTATGCGTATTAGTAAGAATATGAATTATAGAAATGTAATAGTTATGCATTTCTCCTTTTCACTATGACCTGCCTATCACTATGACTATTGCTATATTTAAAGCAACAATTTTTAAACTTCTGACCATTCTTGTGTAGTCACATCTTTCTCACATTTTGACCTCAGGCTGGAAAGGTTCTTAGCTTTTAAGGACTCATGATTATGTTGTGCCCACCTGGATAATCCAAAATGTGTCCTCATCTCAAGATCCTTAATCTTAAAAAAAAAAAAAAAAATATCCTCAATCTTCATCATATCTGCAAAGTCCCTTTTTCCATAGAACATTCATAGGTTCCAAGGATTAGTATGTAACATTTGGGGATGATATTATAGCACCTGCTACTTGCAGATTTAGTGAGAACTTTACAAGTTTAGTCTGAAATGTCCCTAGGACCACTAAGCAGATATAACTAATAGGCAGGTTTATTTTTTTAATAACACCTTTACTGAGATATAATTCATATACCATACAATTCACCCATTTAAATGGGTACAAGTCAATACTTGTGCAAACATTACCACAATATAGTTTTAGGACATTTCCATCACATCCAATACAAATCCTGTACCCGTTAGCCGTCACTTCCCACCCTCCTCCTTTCCCCTAGCCCTGGACCACCACTGATCTAATTTCCATCTCTACAGAATTGCCTATTTATGAATCCATTTCATGTAAATGGATCAAACAATATGATTTTTGGTGATTGGATTCTTTCACTTTGCATAATGTTTTCAAAGTACATCCATATTGTGGATATATCAATAGTTCATATTTATTGCTAAATAATATACCATTATAAGGATACACCAAATTTGATGGGCATTGGGTTGTTTCCACTATTTGGCTATTAGGAATCATGTGATTATAAACATTTATTTTTGCGTGGACATTCATTTTTATTTCTCTTGCTGAGACAGATAATCAGTCTATCATTACTTTTTTGAGGGACTCCAGAACTGTTTTCTAAAGTGTCTGCACCACTGTATAATCCAGCAAGGCATATCGGTTCAAATTTTCCACATTCTCACAAACACTTGTTTTTGTCTATCTTTAATTTTGGTCATCCAAGTGGGTGTAAATTGATATCTTACTGTGATTTTGATTTGCATTTCCTTGATTACTAAATATATCAAGCATCTTTTATATGCTTATCAGTCACTTGTATATATTCTTTAAAGACATACCTATTCAAATTCTTTGCCCTATTTCAAAACTGCGTTGTCTTTTTATTGTTTAGCCACAAATAAATTGGCCATAAATATAAGAGCTTATTTCTGGACTTTCAATTCTGCTCCATTGAACAATACATTTACATTTATGCTAGCAATGCACTGACTTCTTTACTCTAGATTTGAGGTAGGTTTTGAAATCAGGACATGTGAGTCTTCAAACTTTGTTTGCTCTTTATTTTCAAAATAGTATTGACATTCTTGGTCCCTGAATTTCTCTATGAATGTTAAAATCATCTTGTCAGTTGCTGCACAAAATTTCAACTCTATTTTTATTGGATTGTGTTGAATTTGTGGATCATTTCAGGGAGTATAACCATCTCATAAGTCTTCTTAATGATGAACATGGGATGATTTTTCATTTATTTAGATCTTTTAAAATTTTTGTTAACAATGCTTTGGAGTTTTAAAGTACAAGATTTGCATTTCTTTTAGTTAAATATATTCCTAAGTATTTTTAAAAATATAATTTTAAAGAAGTCATTTTGTTTATTTCATTTTGGGAATATTCCTTTTAAGTGTTTGGGCATACAACTGATTTTGGTATATTGATGTCATATTCTACAATCTTGTTGAACTTGTCTATTAGTTATAATAGATTTTTAGAATATTTCTCAGGATTTTCTGTATGCAAGGTCATGTCATTTACAAATAGAATTTTGCTTCTTTCCAAACTGGATACCGTTCATTCATTCACTCATTCATTCATTGCCTAACTGCCCTGGCTATAACCTCTAGTAAAATGCTGAATAACAGGGTGGGAGAAGAATCCTTGTCTCATCCCTGATCTTAGGGGAAAATTCAATCTTTCACCATCAAGTATGCTATTAGCTGTGTGTATTCTTTTGATGTCTTTTGTAAGATTGAAGAAGTTCCCTTCCATTCCTAGTTTGTTGAGTTTCTCTGTCAAAAAGATAGTTGATACTGGTATTCTGTATAAATCTGCTTCAAGAAGCAAAAACCATGGTATAAAATAGTGGAATTTGGATCTGTGGAGGCAAATGAAACATACTCAGCATAGTTGAATATTTTGTCCCTCATTACTCAATTTTTATCCTTTTTCAAGGTGATGTACATTGAGTTCTGAACATAGAAGACCCACAAATTTCCATTTTAAGGTAATGTCAAATTTATCACCATTCACCTGAAATCTAAATCATTATGTATCATCACAGTTGTTCACATAAAGTAGCAAGATATACAAGAGGAGATGGACTACAAAAATAATACAAAAAGGCTTTATTACCACTGTTGTAGTGGGTCTTGAAGACTATGTCAAAAATTAAAATTACTTTCTTACATCACTAATATCATATTTCTTTTACTTTATCTCAGCAGATGACTGAACCGGATCCTTCATCTAAATACACACACACACACACACACACACACACACACACACACATTTATCTTTTCCTTTATGATCTGAATCCTTGGGGAATCTATATTGGATTATCATAATGTTCTATTGAGGAGTGTTATTGGACAAAGAAGTCTTAATAGGCATCCCAGTGAATGTCTGAAGGACATGAGCATCCATAATCTTGGAAAGCTAGAGGCCATTTTCCAGTCATAGAGACATTTAGAAAGTATCTGTGCTTGACTCCTTAAGATCAATTATTAATTCCTGTACACCAGAAACATTTTTTGGTGACACTCAGATTAATTTTAGTTAGGATTAGGTGGACCATGATCTTTTTTTTCTTCCTAAACCAGACAACCTGTCAGAGGGTTTTTCCCCAGGCTAAAATGGTAGGGCTTGTGTTAAGTCCTATTGAAGACAATTGTTTTCTGCTTTGTCCTAGACCTTGAACTGATAAAATCTACTGCAGATGGTGCATGGTTACTTTGTTGCAATCTGACTGCTCATGTGTTAGATCATATATCCAGGATATAGTGTAGGAATATAGATCTAGGAAAGATACTGTGTCCCAACTTGGATATTAGAAGAGGAAGCATGGCTTATAGTACAATATAAATATAAGTTTAGTTTGATGTTTTCAGAGTGATATATTTGGAAATATAATTGTTTTGATGATCAGGATACAAGGCTTCCCTCAATCTGGCAGCATTGCAACCACTAGTTTCCTATAAGAATCTGGATACTGTTAAGAAACTATTCTCATTGAGTATCTGCCAGCTCAGTGGCTCCTAGTGCTGCTGAAAATATATTCTTAGCACTTTGTTAAAGCAAACTCATGTGTCACAAGTTATCTATTTCTCCAAGCCTCCAAGCCAGCCAGCCGAAAGAAAGACTTTAGACACCAACTGCACTATTAGCAGGGTCAGTTTATTCTAATCCTCCCTAACTTCTCTGAGTCATAGCCTATTCAAATTAAGCACTCTTAACACCTAAACTCTTAAAGCAGATAGTTATATAATTGTGAAGCAGAATGCTACATTCCCTTTGCCTCATAGATTTGTGATAGGAAGAATACAACTTCCAACTGAGCTCTCTTTTTTCAGTCTAGAGTTTATTATAGGGAAAATGTTCAGTTGCTCTAACCATCCTGTGCATGGAAGAAACATTTTCTATTCTTATTGGAAAAAGCCTAACATTAACTCTGCAAAGTTTTACTGAGGCATGAACAGAAGCAAAGCAGAAGCAGAAGAACAAGGATGCCTTGTTTCTTATTTCATTTAACACGCCCACTTGCAAGTGCCTTCTCTTCCTACTACCTTCTGTGCTTCAGGAATTGAGGAATAATCTGACTAGACAGTACATGCCTCACAAAGTCAAACTATGTGTCTACTTCTTCCCATTAAGGCTTATCTTTTGTGCATTTCATAGAGAAACTGATTTCAAAATCTACTCCATAGTCTCAAGTTTTTTGTTCAGGGGATATGCAGTAGTTTCATGTAGAGGGTAACAATATTTATGCAAACTTTGAGGATCATTTACAAAAGAACTGCTTTTTCAGGATTTTTCTGTAATGATTGCCATGACACTCATACACTATATATTGTCTAGTGTCTATTTCTTTCCTCTTATAATATGTTCACATGGAAGGAAAGATGAATATAGTACTAAATCCATAAAACCTAAATAGTGCAGCATGGGATACTCTTCCATTTACTTGTTGATTCCTATAATAAGATATTTATCTGAAAATTTGTGTCCTAGGAAGAAAAACACCAAGTAGTGAATAAGTGAACAAGTGAAATTGATAATTATCAAAACAATCCCATATGCCAGGTCATTGGGAATAACCAAGCTGGGAAGGTAACAAGAGCTGATTCAGAGCTGATTTGGTTTCTTGCAATGCCATATGACTTACTAATATCTACAACAATCACTTTACTCACAACATACGATTCATGCTTTGAACCTTTATATTATTTCAATGATCAAAGCAAGCAAACAAACAAACAAACAAAAAACCTCTAGAAATTCAGCTCCCTATTCTGAGGATTAGATAGCAATAGTAACAGGTTAGTTACTTTGTCATTTTTATTAAAGATCTGATGAAATATCTTCTGAGATATTTGCTCAACAAACACCCTCACCTTCCACACAGAAATTTTTAAAAAAAGTTAGTATACATGATATACTACACTTCACAGCAACTAACGTTTTTGAGATGCCTTATGGAGTAGTGTAAGAGGAAAAGAAACAAACAAACAAAACCCCTCTGTTTCTAACTCTACTCACAGAATACTTCTATATTCCAAACATGTGGATTTCCCATACCAAGCAATGTTCCAATTCTCAGTGGACACCAACTGCATGTCTTACAAATTTAACTCAATTCTGACACTACCTGATCTACAGGATCAGGGCTCAGCCCAACGAGCCTTGCCTCACTTCAGACACCAACTGCAAGTCCAGATTATCATCTGTACTTCTGAACAACCTCTTATAAATTAAGGTTTCAATGACTCTCTTTCTCAGGATCAACAATTTGCTAGAATGGCTCATAAAAATCAGAGGAATTTTTACTTACATTTACCAATGTATAATAAAAAGATACAACTCAAGAATAGCCAGATGGAAAAGACCCATAGGGTGGTATGGGAGAAGCACAGAGCTTCCATGTACTCTCCAGTCACATCACCTTCCCAAACCTCCACATTTTCCCCAACCTGGAAGCACATTAAATCTCATTGTTCAAGAGTTTTTATAGAGCTTATTCTCTAGCCCCACCCCTTTTTCCTTCCCAGAGGTCTGTGGGTAGGGCTGATAGTTTCAACTCTAATCACCGTCTTTCTGATGATAAGCCCCATGCTAAGGCTATCCAGAGGTACTAGCTTAAGTCACCTCATTATCTTTTTGATAAGCTTTTCTTTGATTAGTAATTAGTAAACACTCTTTTCATATATTAATTGGATATTTTTACCATCTTCTATGGACTTGTTCTTATAATTTTGACCCATTTTAAATTAGATTTTTTACATTTTCTATCATGTATTTGAAGACTTTTTTTTAAATTGGTATTTCTAGTGTTCTCTATTAGCTGGTTTCTTTATTTACTTTTTACCTTTAATCTTTGGGTAACATTTTTGTATAATTAGAAAACTACTACAATTATGTATAATGAGAGGAGAAAGGTGGATCTATAAGTAGACCCATTATTTATATTTGGGCAATCAATTATTTAAAAAAATAGGGCGCCTGGGTGGCTCAGTTGGTTAAGCGACTGCCTTCGGCTCAGGTCATGATCCTGGAGTCCCGGGATCGAGTCCCACATTGGGCTCCCTGCTCAGCGGGGAGTCTGCTTCTCCCTCTGACCCTCTTCCCTCTCGTGCTCTCTATCTCTCATTCTCTCTCTCTCAAATAAATAAATAAAATCTTAAAAATATATATATTAACTGAATTTAGCATAGTTGTAATATACCTGGAATATCCTTATTACACTTACTTTTAAACTTTTCTCTTGTGTATGTCCATCTAGGACTTTTCATATGAAAGTTTTTATCTGTTGTCAGTGGCCTTTTCAGGCAGAGATCAAAGGAAGAATATTCGATCCAGATTCCAAACACAGAGAAAAGATCTGAAGCAGGGAATCAAAGAGGAGTTTCCCCTGAGATTTCATTTTCTCATTTCTTCTCACTGTGGTGAAGAATCAAAATGTTAAATTCTAAAATTCAAAGAAAAAAATAAACCAAAAATCACTGTAGAATAAATTCAGTGCTCAATCAGATTCTAATCTACCATAACATTCAGTTTTCCATCACTTAGATTGTAATGACATTATTTTCCTCTTTGATGTTACTTTTGCTTACAAAAGCATCTGTGTGGGTGTGTGGCAAGATGGCGGAGAAGTAGGAGACCTGGATTTCATCTGGTCTCAGGAATTCAGCTGAATAGGGATCAAACCATTCTGAACACCTATGAACTCAACAGGAGATTGAAGATAATAGTGACAACACTCTGAACAGAAAAGCGACCACTTTCTGGAAGGTAGGATGTGCGGAGAAGTGAATCCGAGGCGATATTCGGGAGGATAGATGGCAGGGGAGGGGGCCTCCGTCGGCTGCTTCTGGCAAGTGATAGAGCCGCGGAGCACAAAATTGGAACTTTTAGAAGTTGGCTCCGCTGAGGGATGTCGCTCCAGTGGCTAAGCAGGGGGTGGAACCCTCGCGGGACAGTGTGGTCTCATGACCCTTGGGGTCACAGAAAGACCAGGGGTGCCTGAGTGCGGCAGAGCTCCCAGGTATCAGAGCAGGGAAGCCGGCTGCAGAGACGGAGCCGAGG
>NW_027397065.1:73301196-73325930 GCF_003265705.2 Callorhinus ursinus | reverse complement strand
TGCATGGGTATGTCAGGAATTATATGAAATGTTATACGGTGTAATATTTTACATATTTTTTCATTTAATCCTTATAATAATTCTGAGGTGTGAATAATTTTTTTTCCACATCTTACAAATGAGAAGAACACATCATAAAAGGCTAATTGACCCTTAAAAGTTCACACAAGGAGTAGAATAAGAAATTTGGCAGTGAAAGTTCATTTTTGTATTTTTGATTAAAGTTATTAATACATCTTAATTTATCCTTCTAATATTGAGGTGACTTCTCTCTATATATCATTGACAGAGATGATGTTTTCTTCCAAAGATATAATGCAGCTTATTTGCTATCTACGCTTTTACACAGTTATTCTGGTACAAAGATGGCCAGGGTTAAGGAACAGGGAAGCACTGAATTTTAGTATAAGTACAGTATCTTAATCTTTTTAACATTTAGCAGTGAAAAGAAAATATATTATATTTATATGTCTTATATGGTAAAATTTCAAATCTATGTGGAATAGTTTCTATTTATTTTCATTTCAGAATGTCAATTTTTTTCCAATCCATTACTTTGTATTTTGTTTATGATAAACATCCCATTCATTACACAAAGGGTCAGCATATTCCTGCTTCATTCTAGACAAGTCTTTTTAAAACTGATTTTTCATCTAGTTATTTAATGCTACCAATATATTAAGAGAGAGTCATATGTCTTTTTTTGTGTTTTTCTATAACACTGCCATAAAAGCCCAAAGATTTTTAGATTACTTAACCAAGATGAGTTCTACAAGATATATATTTAGTATTTAATTTTACCAACTTCAATTAATTCTCAAACATATATTGAATATCTAACTATAAAGTGCCTTGATAGGAATTGTGAAAATAAAAATAAAGTGGAATATTTGGTGTCCATTTTAATGAGCCCAAGGATACTACATGAAGTACTTAGAGACATCAACAATCTAATCATTAATCCTTCAACATTTTTTCCATTCCCATTGCTAGGAACAAGGGCTGCTTGTCACTATCCTCCGCCCCACAGCAGTCTCCTGAATGAGACCATGGACAATGGTATCCATGTTAAATTTATTTTATTTTTCAAAATGTTATGTTTCTTCTAGATTTGCAATTTTCACACTTCTATATCAAAGCAAAGAGTATATAGAAAAATTCAAATCCTTATATCAGACAAATTAGATTTGAATTTTTCTATATACTGCTTTGATATAGAAGTGTTTCTGTATTAGTCTGCTTGGGCTGTCAACAAAATACCACAAACTGGATGGCTTAAACAACAGAAATTTTTCTCACAATCCTGGAAAAGCTGGAAGCTTAAGATCAAGGTGTTGGCAGTACTGGTTTATGTTGAGGCCTCTCTGCTTGGGCTTGCAGAGGGCCATCTTCTTGCTACATTCTTACATGGCCTTTTCTCTGTGCAAACAGAGAGAAAGAGAGACCTCTGGCAGCACCCCCTCCTCTTCTTACAAGGACATATGTCCTATTATTTTAAGACCCATCTTTATGAACTCATTAACTTTAATTACTTACAACCAAAGTCTTATCTCCAAATATAGTCACATTGGTGGTTAGGTCGTCAACATATGAATTTGGGAGGATGACATAATTCACTCTGTATTCACATGTAGGCTCTCAAAATGAGTACGCAAGAAAAAAATATTTTCTATAGCCTGACTTATTTACATATTCCAATGATTCAGTTAAAATATATATGTATTATTTATTATATTTCCAGGTCTACAACTTATAAAAACCAAATTATTTTTAATGATTGAGATATTATTCAATAGAAGTAGCATTTTAAGTAATATAAAATTATTATTCTCCATCTCTATTAAAAAGGAGTGGTAAGTGAATTAAAACTTAGGGAAATAAAATGTTTAACATATTGGATGATTCATGCTAGTGAATAGGTTATACTACCAAAAATAATGAAAATAACAAATTAGTCATATACATTTATGTAAACACAATTTTAATAAGCTATTTTATATAAGCTGTGCAGTATATAATGTTAATTTAATATCTTTTATTTTATAGACTGGACAGCATGTAATTAGCACACATGATGTCTTATTAGCAACATAAATAAACAATGGATGAGATATATTCAAACATAATGTTGATTAACTCATAGGTGTCCTGATTGTTTCATCCATTAAGGAAATCAAGATACAATTCCTGATAACTTTATTTTTATATTATTATTAAAATGTAATTACTCTTTCTTTTTAAGATTTATTTATTTATTTTGACAGAGAGAGAGAGACAATGAGAGAGGGAACACAAGCAGGGGGAGTGGGAGAGGGAGAAGCAGGCTTCCCACCGAGCAGGGAGCCCGAGGTGGGGCTCGATCCCAGGACCCTGGGATCATGACCTGAGCAGAAAGCAGACACTTAACGACTGAGCCACCCAGGCATCCCAAAATGTAATTATTCTTATGGAATAGATTTCTTTTTAAAAATTGTGTAATGATTTCTAGTCCCTAGAGGGAAGGTTTTTATTTTTATTTTTTTAATTAAATCTTCTCTGCTGACCGGAGCCCATGATTTTCTCTCCATGAAATTAAAAAAAAAAAAAATCAAAATGTTATAGTTCTTCAGGTTGAATTTGATGGTGTTTAAATATGTGGTGCTTTTGCCCTGTTACCTATGGCTCTACATTCAAACTACATGCAATGTAATAAACAATTAGATTATAAAAATTCTTACATGACAATCACTTCTACACTTATCAGTCTAAACCTGTTAAGTTTTCTTCAGAAACATTTGTTCTATTTCTTTTTTTCTTTTAAGACTATTTATTTATTTATTTATTTATATTTTAGGTATTTTATTCTTTTTTTCTTTTTTAAATTTATTTTATTATGTTATGTTAATCACCATACATCATTAGTTTTTGTTTCTTTTGTGTTTTTTCCCTTTCTCTTACTTTTTTTTTTATTATGTTAATCACCATACATTAACATCATTAGTTTTTGAGGTAGTTTTCCATGATTCATTATTTGCATATAACACCCAGTGTTCCATGCAGAACATGCCCTCCTTAATACCCATCACCAGGCTAACCCATCCCCCCACCCCTCTCCCCTATAGAACCCTCAGTTTGTTTCTCAGAGTCCATTGTCTCTCATGGTTCGTCTCCCCCTCTGAATCCCCCCCTTCATTTTTCCCTTCCTACTATCTTCTTTTTTTAACATATAATGTATTATCTGTTTCAGAGGTACAGGTCTGTGATTCGACAGTCCTACACAATTCACAGCACTCACCAACTATTTCCTGAAAATAGTATATATCTTGACTTAGAACCAAAATAGATGCCTAAATATTGGTTTATTTAAATACAAAAGACAGGGATGCCTGGGTAGCTCAGTCGGTTAGGCGTCTGCCTTTGGCTCAGGTCATGATCCTAGGGTTCTGGGATCAAATCCCTCATTGGGCTCCCTGCTCAGCAGGGAGCCTGCTTCTCCCTCTGCCTGCCACTCCCCCTGCTTGTGCTTTCTCGCTCTCTCTCTCTCTCTGACAAATAAATAAATGAAATATTTTAAAAATAAATCAATGAATACAAAAGACAGAAAGTCATATTTCTTATAATATTTCTTATGTCTGGCATCCTGAAAGTCATGTTTGTGGGGGGGAAAAAAGGAATAATCAATACATCTTGAAATAATCATGATGGCTAAATCTCAATAGGAAGATAAATACAACAAATACATGACAAGGAATGTGGAAAAAACTATTAAGATTTATACTTAATAGGTAGGAAAACTTAAAGGGTGGGCATGAATTATTTTGAACTGGTTATTTGTGTTTGCTGACAGATAAAGATATTGGTACAGAGAGATAGAAATGCAATCAATGAGGTAATGTTTATCTGGGGTAGAAACATTTTATATTGAGATATAAAATGATGTTGATTTATATCATGTGATGGCAAATCTAGACTGTATAAATTCTTGAAAGAAAAATAATGAGTAGGATTATATACTGCAATAAATTGCATTTAATCTCTTTAAAGTATTAGAAAAGGGACAAATAAAACTCATAGGAAAATCTCCTGAAAGAAGTGATTATATGCTCTAATCAGTCTCTTGCTCTTAATTATAACCTAATGGCAAATGCTTGTAGTGGTTGGTAATTAAATTTCATAATTTCAATTTCTGTTTAATAAGAGAAGAATCATGAGGGGGGTCAATGGAAGGTTCATAATCTGGGTCATTACTGTTGTTTAATATTCATAATTTACTTATGTAATTTTGAACAATCTAGTACTGGCCATTCATTTTGCTTCTCCAATGTGTCCCTCTGACTTGTATTAGAGAGATGAGAATGAAATTTGAAGTTTTATTTATTTTTGGAAATTTGAAGTTTTAAAAAAATTCCCTAGATAAATAAACTTAGACCCTTAAAATTATTCTGAAAGTTCACCTCTCAGTTTTTAAAATCATTCTATCACTCATTCAATAAATACTGATGCAAAATTCTCTTAATATTTCTCTTAATACGTGTGGTATAACCTAGGCATTAACTGGTGTTGAGGAAGATGAGGTCTTGTTTCTAAGTAGATTGTGTTCTAGTGGTGGGATACAAAATACACCAGTAAAACATGCATTAATTGTACAATTTCAGAGAGTTATAAAAAAAATTAAAAATAATAAAGCTGAGTAACTGTTTTATGGAGCCAGGAATTCAAGTCAGATTGAGTGGCTAGAGAAAGTTTTGATGTAGAGATGATGTTTGAGTTAAGATCTTAATAACAAGAAGGACTCATCTGTGGGTTGAACTGGACACCTGGACACAAGACATTCCAGACAGAGGAAACATCAAGGACAAGGTCCTAAGCCAGGTACAAGTTTGTAGTAACTTAGAATTCTAACATGACTTAAACATATTAAGGGATGGATGACTGGCAATTGACATAGAAAAAATAATATGAAATGTATTCTGCCCTGAAAGTAGTGATCTAAAGTATTTAAGAGCTAGAAGGGCTCATATGCCTCCATTGGTTGTCATGAGTCAGAAATACATGGTAAAGCATATTATCCCCTAATCATGGCAGACTACAGGGGCTCCTAACCAAACTGCTCCAGCAATTTGTTCCAGGTGAGTGTTTATATTCCATATCATGATAAGAAATTTTGATTTTGTAATTTTAATGAAAATAAGACATATGTTCCAAAAGTCACAAAGTAATTTTGACATTTCTATAATATTTAATAGGAACATAAAATGCTTTACTCCTCTGAGAGGTTGCATGGAGTTGAGGTAGGCACACAAATTTTAACTGAGTCTGCACGCTGATAACACATGGTTTTTGCATTCTGGCACAACAGCTGGAAGAAATTGAAGAAATAGCTAAAATGGTTTCTCCAGAATTCTTTCAAACAACCTGAAGCCATCAGTAATCTCTGTTCTAAGGCAAGACAATGAATTATATTTTACTGATTTCCTCTTATACAAACTGAGATATCCCAAATGAGTTATTAAAAAGTCTTTTTGATCTTTAATACTTCATAAATTAAATTATGTAATAATGTCATCATAAATGCTAAGATCCTCAGCACCAACATGGCACTGAAATAGTCATTCTCAGAGGATAACATTGAGCTGATAAGGTAAGTTGGAGAGCTAATGGTCGCATTGTGAGATGAGTGATTCAAGACCTCACTTTCTGATTCATGATCCTTTCAGTTCTAATTTTTGCCAATATTGCATACTGCTTCACTCAGAACCCACTCTAGGATTTTCTGTAGTGCTCCGATGTGCCACTAAGGCTAGAAAGACAGGATAGAAAAACACTTCCAATATTTTCTCAGAGCTAAGAGACACAAGATATGTTCCTTCAAGTAGACAAGATGTGAAGGCAGAATTGAGTGATCTAACAGTAAGACAAGTAGAGTAGCAACAGAAATTTTTCTGGGGCCACTATAGTGGGCTTTCTAGTGCATGATCCCTGTCATCATGGAGGTTGCAAGATTGATAGTGATATCATAAAATCACTTTTCCTGGCTAGCAGACTTAAAGATTTTTTCTTTAAGTCTCCATTCCATAAATTCTAAAACTTAATAATCTGTAATGAATTCTTGTGTGATTAAGCTAGCTACAGTAGATTACATGTCAGCAGTAGAATAAAACCATGCCTGACAAACCAGATTATATGGCTTAAATAAATAAAAGAAATTATTGACACATGGAAATATCAAGACAAGGTTAATCTATCTTCAGAAATGTCTGGCCCCAGAGGCTCAGTGTTTCAATTTCCTCCTCTACTTCCCTTTTAGGCCCTATTCCTATGGTGTTGCAAATGAAGCTTAAAATATCCACACACCTTACAATCACAATAGAAAGAAAAAATAGAAAGGTTACTTGCACTCAAATCCTATCAAATATGGAGAAAGAGTCTCACTAGATTAACTGCAGTTCCAGACCCATCATCCCCAAACCAAGCACTATAGCTAGTTTGTGAAATAAACTGATTGACCTGTCCTGGGCCATGTGTCCACCACTGTGGCAAGAATGAGCAAGGCTTCGGTTCCACTTGGACCACATATAAATGAGAGTGGAGAGGAGTGATTTCCCAAAGAAAGTATTTTTTCCAAAAGAGGAGAATGAATGCCAGCACAAGAAAACACAAACACAAAACACTCTGTCTCTGTTTCTGTCTGTCTGTCTGTCTGTCTGTCTCTCTCTCTCTCACACACACACACACACACACACACACACACACACACACTTACTCACACATATTCCATTAAGGATTTTAATTTTAGAAGTGAGGAAATTCAAACATTGTTGATGAAAGCTAATAAACTTAAATGTAAGGGTTGTTACAAGACTTAAAACACCAAGGGTAAAAGTAAATTCATCTTACAACTTTCAGTTATAAGATGAATAAGTTCCCAGAATCTAAGGTACAGCATGGTGACTATAATTAATGATACTGTATTGTATACTTGAAAGTTGCTATGAGAGTAGAGGTTTAATGTTCTTATGATAAAAATAATAACAAAATGGTAATTATGTGAGGTGAGGTGTTTTAACTAACCTTATTGTGGTAAACACTGCACAATGTATATATGTATCAAATCATCACATTGTACACCTTGAATTGACACAATGTTATATGTCAATTTATCTCAATAACACAGGAAAAAATAATGCCAAGAGTTTTTATTGAAATGGAATGGTAAGCCCCAGGTTCATGGTTTCACCAGGAATAATTTCAAATGCTGCAATTAATTAATACCTGGAAATGCCCTCTTTGTTGTGCTGATTATAATTGTGAGTTTATGGAATCAAGTATCTCTAGGTTTAAATCCTAAATCAGCCACTAATTAATATATGTTCTTTAGTAGTGTAATGTCAGTAAGATTTGGTTTCCCTAGCTTTAAAATGTCAATAACAGTAGTGCTAGTTTTGAGTTATTGTAAAAATAATAAGGTAAAATTCTTAGGACAAATTAATGGCCAATATGATCATTTGTCAGTTTATTAATTATATATAATTGGGGTAGGAAAATACATATATCAATTACGGAAACAAAGGTATTATACCAGAAAAGCAGAAATGCTGTTTGTTTCATATGATGTGCCTTATGTATTACTAAAATTTTAAATAACTATTAATTAATTGGAGCCATATGACTCTAATTAATATGTTAAAATTTGCAGTATCATTTAGTTAATCTCAGCAAGTACAGTTGATGGGAACAGAAAGTCTCCACATTTCTCTGTCAGCATTTCTGTGGCCACAAGAGCATTTGTACAAGTATAAGGAAAGCAATCCCTGTGGCATGGGGATCTTAGAATACATTATACTGTATCTGTCCCACCAATTATTATTTTGCAGGGAAATTAAAGCTAAATTAACTATGTCTGACAAATTTGATGGCAGAATGATGTAATACAACACATAGCCTAGAAGTGCCTAAAATAATATGTTAACACAACTGCTATTGTCTTGGTAAATTAGTCATCACATTTTTGTTCTGATTGTGTGATGAACTACATGGCTCTAAATTCTTTGTAGTCATTCTTTGGTAAGGGATATGATGGTGATAGTTGTGGTATTAAACAAATAAGACAAAAACAACAAAAGAAATTCACTGGGTACACTATGATAACCTAGTGAAAGAAAATATCAATACACATGTACTTAAAAGAATTCTATAAATCTAAGTTCTACTTTATAAAAATTCTATAAATCTTGCCATTTACAATGACACAGATGGAGCTAGAGAGTATTATGCCAAGCAAGATAAGTCAGAGAAAGACAAATACCATGTGATTTCACTCATATGTGGAATTTAAGAAACAGATGAACATGGGGGGTATAAAGAGAGAGAGGCAAATCAGAAAACTTAACTATAGAGAACAAACTGAGTGTTGCTGTAGGAGAGGTGTGTGGGGGGAATGGGTTGAGTGGGTGACGGGTATTAAGGAGGTCACTGGTTTTGATTAGCACTGGGTGTTGTCTGTAAGTGATGGATCACTAAATTCTACACCTAAAGCTAATATCACACTGTATGTTAACTAACTGGAATTTAAATAAAAACTTGAAAAAAGAAAAAAATATTTAGTTAAATGAGATACCGTTGAAAATTTGAAAGGAATTAAATCACAAGACTGGAGTTGAATACAGAACAGTAATCTAAAGAAGCCCCAAAACTTTCTTTCCCTTTCAGTGTTTTTATACTTTGCTTTAGTTACTTTACTTTGTGCTATCACTCCTCAATCTGAGCTCCTGTTCTATTTGAAAAACAAACAAACAAAAACAAAAAATGGAGAGCAAAGGGGAATCAGGGATGGAGGGAAGACAGGGATGCAAGCACAAAAGTGAGGAGGAAATATTTTGAAGGGATGTGGTATATGATAAAACATTTTGATATAAAACGAAATAGTGGTAACAAGGAAATAAACTTGGTCCAGAATGAAGCAAGCAGGAGTGAAATTGGGCAGAGCCTTAGTCCAGATTCTGAAATTTTCTGGAAGTAACTCAGTATATCCTTAGTCTCATTCCCAAGCACTTAACATTTTTCTGGAATATTCCTGATATGCCTCAGCTTTTTATTTATGACGTGTTTAATTATTGTATTTGATGCTATTTTATACATGATGTCATATACTAAGAAGAAAGACTAAATGATGAATAAGATTGTCTGATTCTTGTTAAGTTGCCTTACGAAGAGGTTGGAGGTGGGAGTACCAGACAAGGTACTGGTAACTGTGGTTTAAGCAGTGCCACAAGAATGAAGTCTCAGCAGCCTGGGTTGGGCAGAAGAATGTCCCACAGAGATATCCATGCCCTAACACCTGGAACCTGTGAATATGTTACCTCATATGCAAAGGGGAAATGAAGTTGCAGATGGAATTAATTAACCGATCATCTGACCTATGAATAGGAATATTATCCTTGATTATTCTTGGGCCCACAGTAATCAAAGTGGTACTTAAAAATGAAAGAGAGGTACAAGTCAGTGTCAGAATGATATAATGTAAGAAAAATTCCACTGTCCATTGCTGGCTTTGAGGTTGGAATGGGACTATGAGCCAAGGAGTGAAGGCAGCTTCCAGAAGCTAAAAAAGCCAAGGAAATGATTATTCCCTATAGCTTCTAGGAAGGAACACAGCCCCACTGACACCTTGATTTTAGCTCAGTTAGATGTCATACTTCTGACCGATAGAACTGTGAGATAATACATTTGTGTTTTAATCCTCTAAGTTTGTGCTAATTTGCTGCAGTAGCAATAGAAAAGTATTGCACAGCCCATGGAGTGCACTGGGCTGGCACAGAATCTACCTGAGAAAAAAGTGTCATTTCAGCAGACAACTGAAGACCGAGTAGAAATAAGCAATTCTAAAGATTCAAGGGGAGTACTGAGTAAGCATTTTACAGGAGTAAGATATGAATTGTGCAGAGAACTGAATAGGAGAGAAAACACTACAGCACTATGGGTTTTGAAAAACCGCAAAGAAGTTCAGTATGGCTATCCAGTACACTCTATGCTGTGCATTTGAGGGATTGGATTGGAGCAAGAAGCATTTCAGAATGAACATTCATGAGTTTGGGTATTAATTTATCCAGATAATGGGTATTTGAAAGCCTTGATAACAAATTTGAAATTCTTGGTAAAGGCAACAAGAAGTCAGTAAATATCTTTATAAGTGTGTGGGACAGTGATACAATTTGCATTTCAGAAATATTGCTGAAGCTGCCCATGGAGGATAGCTGCAGTGGACCAGACTAACTTTAGAGGGCTTTGCACTAATCTAGGGGAGAGATGTGATCAGGACCTCTGACACAGGGGATCCAGACAAGGTCCCAGGTGGTTCTCTTTTCTTTCACCATCTTGACTAGCAGTGGGATGGTGGCCCTACCTGACTTTGTATCCTTAGCTTCAAGAAAGATTCATTCTGGTTTAGAAATGGAATAGCTCTCTGGACATTATCAGGATTTTTTTAATGAGCAAAAACACAGACATTTACTCCAATATATGATTTTATAAGCACGTTTTTACTTGATATTTTATAGAACAAGCAAAAGACCCGTGTAACGGAAGGTTTTGCTTCTATTTCCATTCCTACTATTAAATAACTGTGAATGCCAGAAAAATTCACATCCGCTCTGGGTCCTGTAATCCTTACCGAGAAATTAGACAAATTGGATTTTATAGTATAAGTTAAATTAAATGAAATTGCCAATATTTGACAAAAGTTAACTTATAAAACTAGCAAATTTGTATGGTTCCATCTAAGAATTTTCTTTCCTTACAAAATCATATATGCTACTTTTCAACATGACTGAGAACAAAAACCCAGGGCCCTATGTATTTACTTTTGAGGACAGTGGAAAACAAAGCAAATATGCTTTCATATTTACTTAAAATGATTCATTCAAGCATATATAAAAATCTATAAAATTATATTTTACAATCTACAAATAACTCAGAACATCAGCTCTCTACTGCTGCATTTTCTGATGCCTTAGGCACATCTCTAAGGATAGAATATTGTTTAATAAACATGTATGATACTCATAATTATAGGAACAAAAAATTAAGATTAATTTTTTGCCAAATGTTTTCCTTTATAGTCTTAATAATGTGGGGCCTCATGTTCATTATTTCTTACAATGAAACTACTCCAGAATGCCTTAGGTAATTGACCTATAATGATGATAATTTTCTCTTTGCCTGAGAAAATTACATTTAATTTTAAATTTCTTCTTAATCTTAAGGGAATGATTCACCTTGTCAAGTCATTTGTTTTTGATTTCCCATTTTAATTAGTCTCAGTTTAATTACAATTGATTGAGTTAAAATATCAAATAAGAAACTACCTGCATAAATAAGAAAATCTCATTTGCCCAATAAGTATTAACTTACACTTTAGAGAAAAACATCCAAACTGCTTTGTCTGTATGTGTGTATATGAGTTTCCAAGTTTATTTTCCAGAGATTAAAAAAATAACTTGTTTGTAAAAATAATAAAATCATTTGTGGAGCCTAAATCATTTTACTCTTTTTTTACTAAAACATAGAAACAGACAGAGGAAAAAACAAACAAATAAATAATTGTGATACATGATCAAGGCTGAAAGACGCAAAATTCTATACTTTTATTCCCTGTCATTTATCCTTCCTTCCCGTTGCTTAATCTAATCAAACACATTGATATAGTTAAGCACCTTTTAAGGAAAATATAATTGCAATTAGAAATTATCAGAAAATTAGGTTCAATTTGTTTTTCTTTTCCCTACTGATTATAAGAGGGGCTGTCATTTCTTTTCATTCTATGTTCATCTATTTTTCCCTGTTGTACAAATGAGATTTAAGGAATTAGTGCCAAAAGAGTATTTTTAGGAGAAAGTCTTATTAAATACTACCATGTGGGAGACTAAATCCAGGGCAATTCTTCTAGGACAGAAACTTCTCTATTTCTCCTTCCTGCCTCAATACAAATTTATCCATCTTATGTTCATTCCCAATTGTGAACAGAATATTTTCTATTTTACTATTACAGTTTTTACAAGATTCCCAATGATGAGTATAAAATTTTGCAGAGAATACAATATATAAGAAGATCATCATTTAATATCTGGTTAAAACAAGATTATACAATTTCAATTATAATTTCATTTAATGTTAGTACTAGTAGGCAATGAGCATTCTTCTTGTTCTATGTTTTATTTTTAATTTTTCATAAAACATGATTAGCTTCAAATGACATTTCAAGAAAATTTTTAAAAAATGTTAAAAATGATTTGTAAATCAGACAATACAATAAAATAGGATTTTCATTGAAAATGTATGTTTCTAAATATGATGCATTTTTTATTATATAAGTATAAAATCTGGCAACTTATTATTAAATAAGCTTTTTCATTTTCATGTATCTAAATGAATGTCACATTTCATAATGTTTTCTTTTAAGTATGTATATATACTTAAAAGAACTATAACCCAATAGCTTTTGAGAATTCTTCAACTGAATGGTCTTCAAAGGTTTTATTTATCTCTTACCATCTAACATAAAAATTGGGAGGAGTTTCATTTTTGGAGCTATTAATTCTGAAATTATATATTGAGACATGTTTCTAGCATGAGAGATACAGGAATGAAAACATCAGATAAAATCCTACCCTCCTAGTCCTATTTTTTTTTAAAGTGGACACTAAAATGAAATAGTGTAAAGTCTGAAATGTTCAGCAACAGGAGATGGTTTGAAAAGTAGAAAGCAGAAGGGTCATTGCCAGGGTTGGGAGGAGAGGGAAATGGAGAGTTGTTATTAAAGGGTATAGAGCTTTAGTTTTGACAAATGAAAAGAGTTCTGGACATTGGTTGCACAACAATGTGAATGTACTTAATGCTACTCAAGTGTACACTTAAAAATGGTTAAGATGCTAAATTGTATGATATGTGTATCAGGATGGAGGGATGAGCTAATGTTATGGTAGTAATCATTTTGCAATATATGAATGTTTCAAATCAACATGTGTAACTTAAACTTACACAATGTGATATGTCATTATATTTCAAATCTTGAAATTAAAAAAATAGATAGTGTGTCTATAAATGGGTCATTACATAGTGTCTACATGATAATATGAACTAGAAGACAAAGCTATAATTCAAGGTGGCATCACAAGTACCACTGCCTCAAAGCTAACAAAATAAACAACAAAAAATTAAAAACAAATGTGAAAAAATGAGAAGAGAAATTCTAGCAGGTCAAATGAATTCAAATAATTTAATTAAAAAAGTGAAATACAGACTAGAGAACTAGAGAAGTGACATCTTTGTCATCTTAAATGTATTGAGGAGAAGAAGGTGATTGAAAAACAAGATTAATAAACAACAATAATGACAGGGGAAAAAAAACCAACCTTACAGATAACCCCTATGAGAGAATCAGAATGATGTACTTTTACTTCATGATTAATAAATAGCAATCCACCAGAAGCTAAAAGAAACATAAAAAAAAAAAACCAAAAACAAAAGACATATTTTATTTTCCTCTCTGGGAAGAAATTAGGAGAATGTCAAGGAAATAATTTTCTACAATGTATTATCTCTATTAGCATTATCTTTCCAAATGGAGAAAGGAAAAATACATTTTCAAACAGGCTGTATGAAGAAAGCTAAAATTAGGAATAAAAAAATGAAAAAATTAGACAGTTAAATAAATATAAAAACTGAGCACTGAGAAAGTAAATTTCTCCCTCACCCACAAAAAAAAATCTAGTTAATAAAAAATAAAATGAAATGAAAAAAGCAATTATCATTAATTAGAAAAAGAAACAAAGGAAAATAACAGACACCTAAGAAAATGAAATAAGTATGTGTAAAGCTTTTTTTTCAATATTCTCACAATGTGAATGATATAAATAACTTTGAAGAAAAATATAGAGTATCAAATATACTGAAAGACAATTAGAAGGCTAAGTATATTGCTGGAAGACATAGGAAAACATCCTGGAGGGTTTTGTTTTTTTTTTTTAATTTTTTTTAATTTAAATTCAATTAGACAACATATTGTACATCATTAGTTTTTGATATAATGTTCAATGATTTATTAGTTGCATATAACACCCAGTGCTCATCACATTAGGTGCCCACCTTAATGTCCATCACCCAGTTACCCCATCCCCCCACCCATCTCCCTTTCTGTAACTGTTTGTTTCCCTGAGTCAAGAGTCTCTCATGTTTTGCCTCCCTCTCTGATTTCTTCCCATTCAGTTTTCCCTCCCTTCCCCTATTGTCCTCTGCACTATTCCTTATATTCCACATATAAGTGAAACCATATGATAATTGTCTTTCTCTGCTTGACTTATTTCACTTAGCATAATACCCTCCAGTTCCATCTATGTTGATGCAAATGATAGGTATTCATCTTTTCTGATGGCTGAGTAATATTCCATTGTATATATGAACCACACCTTCTTTATCCATTCATCTGTTGGTGGACATCTAGGCTCTTTCCATATGTTGGCTACTGTGGACATTGCTGCTATGAACATTGGGGTGCATGTGCCCCTTCTTTTCATTACATCTTTATCTTTGGGGTAAATACCCAATAGTGCAATTGCTGGGTCATAGGGTAGCTCTATTTTTAATGTCTTGAGGAACCTCCATACTGTTTTCCAGAGTGGCTGTACCAGCTTGCATTTCCACCAACAGTGTAAGAGGGTTCCCTTTTCTCCACATCCTCACTAATATTTGTTGTTCCCTGTCTTGTTAATTTTAGCCATTCTAACTGGTGTAAGGTGGTATCTCATTGTTTTGATTTGTATTTCCCTGATGGCTAGTGATGTGGAGCATTTTTTCATGTGTCTTTTGGTCATTGGTATGTCTCCTTTGGTGAAGTGTTTTTTCATATCTTCTGCCCATTTCTTGATGATTTATTTCTGGATTATTTGTTTTTTGGGCATTGAGTTTGATAAGTTCTTTATAGATCTTGGATATCATCCCTTTATTTATTATGTCATTTGCAAATATCATCTCCCATTCTGTAGGTTGACTTTTAGTTTTGCTGACCGCTTCCTTTGCTGTGCAGAAGCTTTTTATCTTGATGAAGTCCCAATAGTTCATTTTTGCTTTTGTTTCTCTTGCCTTGAGAGACATATCTTGCAAGAAGCTGCTGTGGCCGAGGTCAGAGAGCTTACTCTCTGTGTTCTCCTCTAGGATTTAGATGGATTCCTGTCTCACATTTAGGTCTTTCATCTATTTTGAGTTTATCTTTGTGTGTGGTGTAAGAGAATGGTCGTTTCATTCTTCTGCATGTGGTTATCCAATTTACCAGCACCATTTATTGAAGAGACTGTCTTTTTTTCCATTGGATATTCTTTACAGCTTTGTCAAAGATTATTTGACGATAGAGTTGAGGGTCCATTTCTGGGCTCTCTATTCTGTTCTGTAGATCTTTGTGTCTGTTTTTGTGCCAGTACCATGCTGTCTTGATGATCACAGCTTTGTAATATAGCTTGAAGTCAGGCATTGTGATGCCCCCAGCTTTGGTTTTCTTTTACAACATTCTCCTGGCAATTTGGGGTCTTTTCTGGTTCCATACAAATTTTAGGATTGTTTGTTCTTGGAGAGTTTTATATTCACTTTTACCATCTGCCATCCACACAAAATGAGAAAGTTTTGCATTATTTTTTCCAAAGCCAGAAGCTATGGTACACAATTTTATAAAAATAGCAAAAGCCAAGAAAGTTCTGATAAATCTCACACAATATTTTTAAGAAATCATTTCAAAAATATTTCTAAAATAATATTTTATCGACTCAAATATAATACGTGATTTTCAAACTGTCTTAATTTTGAGTAGGTAAATGCATTTCATTATTAGAAATTGTGGTGATGTAATGTATCATAGCGTTAGTTTAAAGGAAAATGTATATAATTATCTTAACTTATTATACAAATAGCTATAAAAAAAAATTTTAAGCAGGCTCCAACGTGGGGTCTGAACTCACAATCCTGAGATCAAGACCTGAGCTGAGATGAAGAGTTGGATGTTCAATGAATGAGCCACCCAGGCGCTCCCAAATAGCTATGGAAAATATTTTGATAAAGTTTAACATTAAAAAGCACTAAAAAATAATAAATACATATTTTTGTAAATGAGGCATGAATGGATAAATTGTTTCTTAATTGCAATTGCCATGAGAAAGGCATAATTTTAGTACCCTGTATCTTGTCTCTAATATGCGTCTGGTATCAGCTAAAGCTATGCTAGACAATGCTCTATAAGATCAGTCATTCTGACAGTATTCCACCTCAAACTCTCATGACCAGTCCCTTGTTTTTTTATCTCATGGTCTTCTCCAAAGTCTCACAAGCCTGCTTGACCAACATGGAACATAGCTTGTTTTCAGGGAAATTCTCAACCAATGGAGGATGGGAACCAGTAGATGAAGGTCCAGCTAGCTGTCCTCAGGATAGGCAATTCTCAGAGACATTCTTTATACTTCCAAGTTGTTCAACCATGTACTCATATCAGCCTTTCCTTGTGCCTTTTCTCACTCTTTCTGTTTCCTTACTTCTTTCTGGGATCACCTCCCAAATTCAAACAAACAGATGATGCAGAAGTTGTATCTGTACCCAAGTCTTTGTCTCATACTTTACTTTCAGAGAACCCAAACTAAGACAATTGATATAAGGATGATCTTAAGAAAGAGATCCTCATGATGGAATTCTGGAATTGAATCTCTTATGGGGTAGATGGCAATAGGCTCCCATGATTATTGGTGATTATACTTCCTATTATGCTATACCTTTGAAATGACTATGACTTTAACTTTTAGTCCATTAGACTGAGGCATATGTGGAAGAGAAAGATTTGGGCTGTCTAGAACCTCTAACAGTCTAACACTATTAAAGCAACAGTAATTATAAAAATTGTATAATTGGCTGACTTTTGTCAACTCCCTTTAATGCCTTGAAGAAAACAAATGGCAGATTCAGCTCAGCCAACTATTAACTCTAGGCATGTGGTAAAATCCAGAATGCTTCCATGACAGTGTTTACAGAGTCCCTCATCTCTTACATTTAGAAGGCAAATTACTAGAAAGTAGGCATGCAATTTAATGTTAAGGCTAGCAGAGTTGCAAAAGGAAATGTAAGCCAAGCTGCAACATGATTCTTATGGTAATAGGGTACCACATGTTAAGAAGAAATGCGATCCCTATACATGGAATGGGGACATTTGGAAGTATCACTAATAAACCTCCAATCCTCAGGTTCTGAAAAAAATATTCAACTGTTATGTCAATTACTTATGTATTGAAGCACTACTGTTAAAAACTACCACTGTTGCAATAACCCAGGAAATAAAATTGAGAATTTTGACAATTTATTTTTGTACAGTATCTGCCCTTACAATGTACTGCTTCCAAACTAGATAATATTCAATAAAATAAGTAGTAAATGTTGAAAGAAAAGGAAAGAGAAAGAAGAAAGAAAGAAAGAAAAGAAAGAAAGAAAGAAAGAAAGAAAGAAAGAAAGAAAGAAAGAAAGAAAGAAAAAGAAAGGTTAATACCTATTCTCAAGCTATTCCAAAAAATAGAAAAGGAAGGGAGAAATCCAAATTCATTCTATAGGTCAGCATTACCCTGATACCAAAACCAGGAAAGACACCACTGAAAAAGAGAACTACAGGCCAATGTCACTAATGAACATAGATGCAAAAATTCTCCACAAAATACTAGCAAATTGTATCCAACAATACATTAAAAAAATTCACACACAAAAAATTATTCACCATGAAGAAATAGGATTTATTCTTGGATTGTTAGGGTGGTCCAATATTCACTAATCAATCAACATGATACATCACATCAATAAGAGAAAGGATAAGAACCATATGATCATTTCAATAGATGCAGTTAAAGCATTTGACAACGTACAACACCCCATGATAAAAACCTCAACAAAGTAGATTTAGAGGGAACATACCTCAACATAATAAAGGCCAAATATGAAAAACCCATAACTCATATCATCTTTATGGGGAAAAACTGAAAGCTTTCACCTGAGGTGAGGAAAAAGACAAGGATGTCCATTTTCCCCACTTTCATTAAACAAAGTATTGGACTAATATTATTCAGCCATAAAAAAGAATGAAATATTGCCATTTTCAAAGACATGGATAGAGCTAGAGAGTAAGATGCTAAGTGGAATAAGTCAGAGAAAGGCAAATACCATATTATTTCACTCATATGGGGAATTTAAAAAATACAAATAAGCAAAGGGGAAAAAGAGAAAGAGAGACAGAGATAGACAGAGAGAGAGAAATCAAGAAACAGACTCTTAACTATAGAGAATAAAGTGATGGTTACCAGAGGGGAAGTGGGTGGGAGGATGGGTTCAATAGGTGATGGGGATTGAGAGCACTTGACATGATGAGCACCAGGTGATGTATGGAATATTGTAACCCTGAAACTAATATAACTACATGTTAACTAACTGGAATTAAAACAAAACCTTAAAAAAAGGAATTGCATATATTTGTAAATACAAGTCATTTTCCACAAGCTAGAATTTTCTTTTTATATCATGTAATTTAGCATGTTCCCTATTGTCCGTATTACCAATAATTGATAGCTATGTAGACATTTGATTAGATCCAAGTTTTGCTTTTATTTTTGTTGTTTTAGTAAGAGAACTTACAACTGACTCTGTGCTGTATTGCAACATTTCAAGAGGTACTAACTTTGTGTTTATCCCTCCTTTTGTAATATTAAGATTGATTAGTGGTGTCATGTAGTGTCACAGGGTCAATATTTCAATGAATAGTTAAGACAGATATTGATAAATATCCATTAATTCCTTAGTGTTAAAATATGTTAACTTTTATTTTATTTTAAAAAATATTTTATTTATTTATTTGAGAGACTGTGAGCATGCACGTACATGAGCAGGGGGAGAGGGAGAAGCAGACTCCCCACTGAACAGGGAGCCTGAACAGGGCTCAATCCCAAGATGTTGAGATCATGACCTGAGCCAAAGAAGACAGCTGGTTAACTAACTAAGCCACCCAGGCACCCCAAAATATGTGAACTTTTAATTCTGGCATTCCTTCTGCATTTATTTATTTATTTATTTATTTATTTATTTATTTATGTATGTATGTATGTATGTATGTATGTATTTCCTGTTATTTCCTTTTATTCCATCTACTGTATTATTTAGCCTATTTATAATTGTTTGAATATAGCTTTGTATTTCAAGTATTTTTTATTATTTAATTTTTTTATTATGTTAGTCACCATCCTTCTGCATTTATTATTTGTGATTTCTCTGTTAAAAAAATCCTCAACTATTTTGGTAATCTAAAACGTAGCAAAGACATTCAAAAGCTTGATCCTTTCTCAAGGTATTGTTCTAACAAACTCCCAAGGTACTATTTTTGAAGGGTTATTATGAATTCAGAATAATTATGTATTTAAATTTATTAAATTTACTATAGTTATTTTTCTTCCTTATGGTCAAGTTGTACCATCTTCGTCAACCCAGACTTGTTTTACATAGGCTCATGTACCTTATGACAAAACTTTCTTATTCGTTGATAATCCTTTGCTTTCAAGCATGACAAGATGTCACAAGGCATGAATCAGTAATCCCACCAAGGAACTCTGGATTGTTTTAATGAGAAATAGTATTGGGGTGCCTGGGTGGCTCAGTCAGCTAAGGGTCTGCCTTCGTCTCAGGTCATGATCCCGGGGTCCTGGGATCGAGCCCCATGTTGGGCTGTCTATTCAGCAGGGAGTCTACTTCTCACTCTCCCTCTTGACCTTCTCTCTCTCAAGTTAATAAAGTCTTTAAAAAAATAAGAAATAGTATTTATGGATAATTATCTAGTGATAATTGTGATTATCTCACTGGGTTGGTCCTTGTTTTTAGAGCTTTACAATAAACAAAGCTAGGAAATAATACTTTTATTTAAAATTAGAGGAAAAATATAGACACTTAATACACTTAAATTCATATTTCCAAAACAAATTAACATTTGGAGACTATTATTCAACTTCTTTTATCTCATAAATGTATATTTTAACTCTTATGCTGACAATTTTACATTAACACACACACACAAAATCATACTAAAGGAAATAGTATTTTGATCTCTGTTTTTTCTATTATCAATTTTCTCCCTGTTCCTAGAAGTAATTCTTTTTTATTGAGATTTTATCTTTCTATGGTTTCCTTTTAAAATATTAACAAATATTCATATTTTCTGTATTTTTCTCCTTGACATTCAAAAAGATAACACACTATATATACATTTACCCACATTGCATTCTTCATTTAACAATGTTCTTTGGAGATAACTACTTAGAAAATTATAGAGTTCTTTGTTCCATTTTCCAGTGGCTTAGCATTCTTCTGGGTGATTTTTCATAGTCTATTCAGCCAGTTTCCTAAGCAACATAATTTTTCCAACCAGTTACCCTAAATAGCATTAAGTTATTTCTGGTCTTTTACTATTTTAAATAATGCTCAAATGAATGACCTCTGTCCATAAGTCATTTCATATTTTTTGCCAATTAGTTTTTTAATAGATAACTTGAATAGGATTGTTGGTTCAAGAGGTAAATGAATGCACAATTTTGAAAAATATTGCCAAATTTTCTGTAGAGTGCTACCAGCTTGCATTCCACAAAAAATATTAAAATGTCCCTGTGATCCACAACTTGCCAAGTGAATGTATAATCCAATTATTAGATTTTTACGAATCTAAGAGATAATGAATGGTATTTCAATTCAGTTTTTTTTCCTCTTATTTAGTGAGATGGACACATTCTTGTCACATGTATAAGAACCATTGGCATTTCCTTTTTTGGCATTTAATATTCACACTTTTTTTGTCCTCTTATTTTTTGTTTTTGTTTTGTTTTTTAAATGAATCAGTTCTCAAAGTCCTCTAGAAATCACTTTCTATTAAGTTGCAATTTCATTTTTCAGTTTTTCATTGTTGTTCTTATTTCCTTAAAGTGTTTTGATATGCAATGTTTAATATAATCAATTTATAAATCTTTTCCATTATTGTTATTCAATTTTAAATATTTACAAGATAAATTTTCTGATTCATGCATTAAGAATTCACTCACTATTCACCCATTTTTTCTAGTAATTGTATGATTTGACTTTATATACATTTGTGTATCTGATCTATTTATAATATATTTGGTGATGTAGAGATGAGAAATTGATCTAGTTTCCTTTTTACCCTCAAACAATGTAATTGTCCCAACACCAATAATTTTTTATGTCTTCTCTTTCTCATTGATTTGAAATGTCTCATTACTATATACTGCATTTCTAAATATAGTTGGGGTAATCTTGGTTTTTCTATCTTATTTCACTGATATGTCTGTCAATTCACATGTTGATGATAAAACTGCTCTAACTGTATAGACTTGTTAAGTTTAAAGCTTGGTAGGAGTGACTAGCCTTTTAAACATTTCTTCCAAATTCTATAGTCAGTTTGTCTAGTTCTAAACATTAAACTATGATATTTACTGAAGCTGAATCAACTCATAAATTAGAGAGACTTTATATATTTATGATGTTGAAACTTCCTATTTAGAAACACGTCTTTATATTTCTTCATGCGTTTATAGAATTTTTAGTATTCTGCCAATATTTAATAAAACATACTGTAAAATGCACACAGATAAGATATTATACTTAAAATAAAGACAAAGAACAGAATGATTAGAAGGAAATTTGAAGTAAAAACACTGATTAGAGAAAAAATATCGAGATAGAAATATCAAAGAAGTGTTCAAATACAGAGACCATTATAAGACTGTAAATATATTAAGAATTAGGAAGCAAAAATAGTGTTAAGTCAATAATGTTTAGGAGTAGGAATGAAACAAAATAGATATATCACTATGACATTTCAGATCATCAAAGATTTTTTTTTAATCTTAAAAAGCACTGAGTGCTAATTGGTGGTATAAATACGATACCTCAGTTAAAGGATATTAGACTTGAAAAAATTAGCATCAATAATATTGCATTTTGAGAGAAATCAGTTGATATCTTTAAATTATAGCAAAAATTATTTTGAACCTATGGTTCCATTCGTATCATTTAAATATCAATTGTGTGCCAAAACAAGATTAATACTGGCCCAGAAAAGAAAATAATCATATTTACTTCTTATTCCTAGGTAAGCAAATAAAGATACGTCCCAGGAAAAAAGGTTGTCTAAGTTCATCCCAAGGGTTCAATAAAAATAAATTATAAAATAATAGCTTCATAGAAATTATAAATAACAGATTGGTATAGAAAAAACAGTGTGAATATTAAAGTCAGATGACCTTATATATCTTAGTGATAATTTAATAACTAAAAGAAAGAGGGGGGGGAAAGGGGAAAAACCATGGGTAAGAAGGTGAAAATAGCATTAACCTATTTTGAACAATTCATGAAATATAAGAAAAGATAATCTATTATATATCAATGCTTAGGATATTTGCTTAATGATATCCATTAGATGATTCTGAGATAAATTAATTGATTTTGCATGATTGTGCAGAAAAAAATAAAACAATATGCAAGTCTTATTTATTTTCTATTTTCAATAAAAAAGTGGCAAAATATATAAAAATAGATATAGGAAAGGCTACTGTTAAATGCATTGAAAATGCAAATGTAATGGTAAGGCTGATGTGTTTGCAAATGAAAGATGATATGAAAGGTAACAGAGAATTTTTCTTCATCAGTATAACCAACAGTTTATCACATCTTATGAATTTCTTCTGCTCTGTATAACTTGCTTTGAAAATCTTTAAAATTTTAATTTCCATTCTCATATTTTTGAGTCTACAATTTCCCTTTATTTTTATATAGATTATAATTATCTAGTAAAAACTGTTTTCAGTATTGATTTTTCATTAATTAAATCACTTTAGTGATTGTTAACATTATAACACTTTTTTAAAGCTTTTATTTATTTGAGAGAGAGAGAGAGAGACAGATAGTGACAGAGATAGCGAGAGAGCACAAGTAGGGAGGAGAGGGAGAAGCAGGCTCCCACTGAGCAGGGAGCCCAACGTGGGGCTCAATCCCAGGACCCTGGGATCATGACCTGAGCTAAAGGCAGACGCTTAACCGACTAAGCCACCCAGGCTCCCCTAACATTATGTCTTAATTGAATCATATTAAATATATTATGATCTTATCTGCTAACTCCAAAATTTACCTCTATCAACTTCATTTCTCTTCCGTTTTTTTGAGGAATATGGTATTTTGCTCTTAGTGTGCCTAGTGTTTTATTTTAATGAATGTTGAAAATTATATAAGTATATATATTTGGGGGGAGGGGCAGAAGAAGAGAGGGAATCTTAAGCAGGTTCCACACCCAGCACAGAGCCTGACTTGGGGTTTGATCTCACAACCCTGAGATCATGACCTGAGCCAAAATCAAGAGTAGGATGCTTAACTGACTGAGCCACCTAGGTGGCCCTGAAAATTGCATTTATTCACATTTTCCTACTGCTCTGCAGATAAAGTGAGGACTGATTACCTTATTCAGTTAGGGACAGAGTTTATTCAAACCTATATTGTAGTTCTGGTAAATCTCTGTCCAATTCTTTTTGGCTCTTTTCCTAAGCACAGCTCTACAGCTTTCACCAAAAGGTTTGTATAGTTATTATCTGCTGTCTTCTCACATCTCGATAATCTTGAATTCCAACACTTGTTTCTTCAGAACTGCTAGATTACTGACTGCCAACTACTTCCTGTCTATATAGTTGCTTCTTCTCCCAACCCATGTAACTTCATCAAAGACCTGGAGGGGAAAACCAGGTATGGCAGGCTATTCTTACCCACTACTTCTCATCAAGATCTTATCCCTCCTAGAGTCCAATTTTGTCTATTTTCATTAGAACACAAAATACCCTGCAGGTTTACTTACTCCCTCTTCAACACTCTTCCTGGATAAAACTTTAATTCTCAGCCTCTTCCATCATGTTATGGTTTGGCAATACCAGAAGAAAAATGAAAATTTTCAAAAAATCAATGTTAACTCAAGGGAATTTCACTCAGTAAAAAAAGCTAGTCTCATAAGGTTACATATTGTTTGACTCCTTTTATATAACATTTTGAAATTAAAAATATGGGGATTAGTGGTTGCCAGAAGTTAGGGATGGGGGATGGGAAGAAGTGGCAATAAAAGGGAAATAAAAGAGCTTCTGTTAATGGAATAGCTTCGTATCTTGATTGTAGTGGTGGTTTCATCAACCCACATGTGTTATAAAATTATGTAGGATTATATACACATGCTTGTGTTTATAAATGATTGCATGTAGTGGCGCCCGGGTGCCTCAGTCGTTAAGCGTCTGCCTTCGGCTCAGGTCATGATCCCAGGGGTCCTCGAATCGAGCCCCACATCGGGCTCCTTGCTCAGCCGGGAGCCTGCTTCTCCCTCTGCCTGCCACTCCCCCTGCTTGTGTTCCCTCTCTAGCTGTCTCTATCTCTGTGTCAAATAAATAAATAAAATCTTAAAAAAAAATAAATGATTGCATGTAAACTTGTGAAATCTGAACAACCTCTGAGGATTGTACCGATGGCAATTTCCTGGTTATATTGACTTATAAACATGTAAGATGCTGGGTACCTGGGTGGCTCAGTTGGTTAAGCAACTGCCTTTGGCTCAGGTCATGATCCTGGAGTCCCAGGATTGAGTCCCGCATCGGGCTCCCCGCTCAGCCGGG
>NW_027397065.1:73300686-73301096 GCF_003265705.2 Callorhinus ursinus | reverse complement strand
ATTCTCTCAAATAAATAAGTAAAAAAAATCTTTAAAAAAAAAACATGTAAGATGTTACCGTTTAGGGACAATGGGTTAAAGTATGTCATGCAAAATATTTACAATTTCCCATGAGTCTATGGTTATTTCAAAATTTAAAGTTGTTGATCGATTTATTTATTTATTTTTTACAAGAGTGAGAAACAGCACGTGAGCTGTGGAGGAAGGGCAGAGGGGGAGGGAGAGAGAGAGAATATTAAGCAGGCTCCATACCCAGCACACTGTCTGATGCAGGGCTCAAGTTCATGACCCTGAGATCATGACTTGAGCCAAAATGAAGAGTCACATGCTTAACAAACCGAGCCACCCGGGTGTCCCCAAAATTTAAAGTTTTTAAAAAAGTGTTATTCTCAGTGAATGTACCATTTTAT
>NW_027397065.1:73299962-73300286 GCF_003265705.2 Callorhinus ursinus | reverse complement strand
TCATGCAAAATATTTACAATTTCCCATGAGTCTATGGTTATTTCAAAATTTAAAGTTGTTGATCGATTTATTTATTTTTTTTTACAAGAGTGAGAAACAGCACGTGAGCTGTGGAGGAAGGGCAGAGGGGGAGGGAGAGAGAGAGAATATTAAGCAGGCTCCATACCCAGCACACTGTCTGATGCAGGGCTCAAGTTCATGACCCTGAGATCATGACTTGAGCCAAAATGAAGAGTCACATGCTTAACAAACCGAGCCACCCGGGTGTCCCCAAAATTTAAAGTTTTTAAAAAAGTGTTATTCTCAGTGAATGTACCATTTTAT
>NW_027397065.1:73298388-73299862 GCF_003265705.2 Callorhinus ursinus | reverse complement strand
CATTTTTTTAATTGGATTATGACTATTACTGCTATTTTGCTATTGACTTACAGGAGCTCTTTACATATTTTGATAATTATCCCTTTATTAGATACATGGTTTATGACTATTTTCTCCCATTCTATAGGTTACTTTTTCACTATTGATTGGTTCTTTTGCCATACAGAAACTTTCTAGTTTCATTCAATTCCACTTGTCTTGTCTATTTTTGTTTTTGTTGTCTGTTCTTTTGTTGTAATATCCATGAAAACAGTATAGAAGTTCCTCAAAAATTAAAATAGAACTACAATATAATACAGCAACCCCACTTCTAAGTATATATCCAAAATAAAACAGGATCTCAAAGAGATATCTCTCTAACCATGTTCATTCCAGCATTATTCACAATTTATCCAAGGTAGATAAACAACCGAAATGTTTGTCAACAAGTGGATAAGGAAAATATGATATAACCATAAAATGGAATATTATTCAGCCTTTCAAAAGAAGTAAATTCTAAAAAGAATTTAAAAAATAAATAAAAGTAGGAAATTCTGCTATTTGCAACATGGGTTGGACCTGCAAGACAGTAGTGAAATAAGTCAGTTTCAGACGGACAAGTACCCTGCATGATTCCAATTATATGAGGTATCTAAAATAGTCAAAACTTACAGAAGCAGAAAATAGAGTAGTGGTTGCTAGGGGATGGGGGGAGAAGAGAAGTGGTAAGTTGTTGCTTAATGGCATAAGGTCATAATTACACAATGAATATGTTTTAAATACCTCCTGTATAATATAGTGCCTATAGTAAATAACATGGTGCTGTTCACTTAAAAATTTGTTAAGAAGGTAGATCTCATGTTAAGTTTTTTTTTTTTAAGTTTTTATTTAAATTCTCGTTAGTTAACATGCAATGTAATATTAGTTTCAGGGGTACAATATAGTGATTCAACACTTCCATACAACACCCCAGGCTCATCACAGCAAGTACATTTCTTCATCCCCATCACCTATTTAACCCATCCCCCCCACACCCCCTTTGGTAACCATCAGTTTGTTTTCTATAGTTAAGAATTGGCTTCTTGGGTTGCCTTGGTGGTGCAGTTGTTAAGCTCCGACTCTTGGTTTCAGCTCTGACTCTTATGATCTCAGGATCATGAGATCGAGCTCCACATCAGGCTCCACACTCAGCATAGAGTCTGCTTCAGATTCTCTCTCCCTCTCCCTTGGCCCTTCTTGCTTGTGCTTTCTCTCTCTCTCTAAAATAAATAAATAAATCTTTAAAAAAAAGTTGGCTTATTGATTTGCCTCCCTCTCTTTTTCCCTCTTTCCTCATTCGTTTCTTAAATTCCACATGAGTGAACTCATATGGTATTTATCTTTCTCTGACTTAATTTCGCTTAGCATAATACTCTCTAGCTCCATTGATGTCATTGCAAATGACAAGATTGCATTCTTTCTTATTATATACATAATAAGATTATATCTAATTATA
>NW_027397065.1:73291297-73298288 GCF_003265705.2 Callorhinus ursinus | reverse complement strand
CACCAGTTTGCATTCCTCTTTTCCCCCATCCTCACCAACACCTGTTTTTTCTTGTGTGTTGATTTTAGCCATTTTGGCAGGTGAGAGGTAGTATCTCACTGTAATTTTGATTTGTATTTGTAATTTTGATTTGAATTTCCCTAATAATGAATGATGTTGAGCATCTTTTCATGCTGGCCATCTGGATGTCTTCTTTGGAAAAATGTCCATTCTTGTATTCTGCTCCATTTTTAAAATTGTATTATTCATTTTTTGGGTGCTGAATTTTGTAAGTTCTTTCTATATTTTAGATACTAACCCTTTATCAGATATGTCATTTGCAAATATCTTCTCCCATTCAATAGATTGCCTTTGGATTTTGTTGATTGTTTCCTCACTTTGCAAAGGCTTTTTAATTTGATGAAGTCTCAATAGCTCATTTTTGCTTTTGTGTCCCTTGCCTCAGGAGACTTATTTAGAAAGAAGTTGCTACAGCTGATGTCAAAGGGGTTACTGCTTATGTTCTCCTCTTGGATTTTGATGGTTTCTGGATGCACATTTAGGTACTTTATCCATTTTGAATTTATTTTTATATTTGGCTTAAGAAAATGGTCCAGTTTCATTCTTTTTCATGTTGCTGTCCAGTTGTCCCAACACCATTTGTTGAAGAGACTATTGTTTTCCCATTGGATTTTCTTTCCTGCTTTGTTTGATTAATTGACCATCTAGTTGTTGTTTCATTTCTGGGTTTTCTGTTATGTTCCAATGACCTATTTGTCTATTTTTGTGCCAGTACCGTACTGTTTTGATCACTACATCTTTGTAATTCAACTTGAAATGTGGAATTGTGATGCATCTAGCTTTGCTTTTTCTTTTTCAAGGTTGTTTTGGCTATTCAAGGTCTTTTGTGGTTCCATACAAATTTTAGGATTGCTTGTTAGAGCTCTGTGAAAAATGCTGGTGGTATTTTGATAGGGATTGCATTAAAAGTGTAGATTGCTTTGGGTGGTATAGACATTTTAACATAATTGGTATTCTAATCCATGAACATGGAATGTCTTTCCATTTCTTTGTTTCACCTTCAATTTCTTTCATCAGTGTTTTATAGTTTTCAGAGTACAGGTCTTATACCTCTATGGCTAGGTTTATTACTAGGCATACAAATCAGTAAGGAAGAGTAAAACTTTCACTATTTGCAGATGACATGATACTCCATATTGAAAACCTAAAAGCCTCTACCAAAAAACTGCTAGAACTGATAAACAAAGTCAGTAAACTCACAGAATACAAGATCAACATACAGAAATCTTTTGCATTTCTATACACCAATAATGAAGCAGCAAAAGAAGAGAAATTAAGGAACCAATTCCATTTGCAATTGTATCATGTTAAGTGTTATTAACACACACACACAAAAAAAACAAAAGAACATACAGAAACTTTTGGAGACAATGGATATGTTTATTGCCCTGATTACAGTGATGGTATCATGAGAGTGTGTATGTCCAAACTCATCAAATTGTATTCATTAAATATATGTATTTTTTTTTAAGATTTTATTTGTCCATTTGCCAGAGAGAGAGCATGGGAGCACAAGCAGGGGGAGCGGCAGACAGAGGGAGAAGCAGGATTTCCGCTGAGCAAGGAACCTGACTCAGGACTTGATCCCAGGACCCTGGGATCATGACCTGAGCTGAAGGCAGATGCTTAACTGACTCAGCTACCCAGGCATCCCTAAATATATGTATTTTTGTTTAATTATACCTCAATAATCTGTAAAATTATGCCTATAAATGGAAGTCAATTTTGTTTAGTTTTATAGCTTTTATCTTTCTATGAAAACCCATAGCATTGTCTTTTATTATTAACAAACTAATTTCTATACTTTTAATGTCCATATATTTGAAAGTATGATTATTTCATTAACTGGGTCTTCTGTAGATCTATTTCTCTTTTTTCTACCTTTTTACCTGTCTAAGATCTATGATCTATCATCATCATCATCATTGTCTTCCAATCATATTTTATATTTAAAAAATTGTAGACGTGATCTGAGACTTGGAATGACACTGACTTTATCTAGAGCATAGATACTAACTTGAGGTATGAAATAAAACCCTTAGATATTACAAGGATTTGTGGCTCTTAAAAGCTCAAACCTACCTGACAAAATTTTTTCCTTAGTTATTAATTTCATAAGGGAAGTGTGACTAGTAACAATATATCAAAAAAAAACACTCCTTAAAAGAATTATAATGAAGAAAAAATGAGAAATATTGCTCTTGATAATAACTATGTTTGCCACTGTCAGGCAGTTAAGTTAGAGCAAGGTTCTCAAAATGTGGTTGGGCAACCTGTGGGGATCCATATAACTGTCAGGAGGGCCACTGTGCCAAAATGATTTTCACAATAATACTAAGATGTTATTTGGCTTTTCTATACTCATTCTCTCATGACTGCACAGTGATGTTTCCTGAAGTTATATGACATGTGATTCTACAACAAATCAAATGTAGAAGCAAATATGATGGTCTAGCAGACTTCTATTACACCAGACATTAAAGATATTTCAACAAATATAAAACAATGAAGTGCTTCTCAATTATGTTTTTTGAAAATTCTATATCATAATGTATGTCATTTATGCCAATATATTTTAGGGTTTTATTACGCATAAGTATATTAGTAACTATATTTTTTAAAAAATTCTGTTGCAATTTCTAATATGATAAATATCAGTAGATATAAATCGTATAACCAAAACTCTTTGGAGTCCTCAATAATGTTTAAGAGTACAAAAGGTGGGGCACCTGGGTGGCTCAGTCGTTAAGCGTTTGCCTTTGGCTCAGGTCATGATCCCAGGGTCCTGGGATCGAGTCCCGCATTGGGCTCCCTGCTTGGCGGGGAGACTGCTTCTCCCTCTCCCACTCCCCCTGCTTGTGTTCCCTCTCTCGCTGTCAAATAAATAAAATCTTTAAAAAAGAGAAAAAGAGTACAAAAGTTGCTCTGAATCCTGAAAATATGAGAGCCACTCAGACACAGTTGCAATCCCAGACCAATTTAATCCAGAGGAATTCTATTCTCTTGAAACTGGGCTTAATTAAAATCTTAAGAAGGATGTTCTCTTTCAAGTTTACATTTATTCCTAGAGTGTAGCCTTTCAGAGTTCTTACTAAAAGTTGGGAAAACTTGGCAGGGCTCTTCCTCTTTGGTGGACCTTGATCTGTAATTTTGCCTTGAATGAATCTGCCAAAATATCCATTTAACCCTCAGTGTCTCAGTCACTGCTTTTGAATTTGGAAAAAAAGTGCCCCTAAAATGTTGATCTTAGGTTTCTGGGGTTCTCTCTTTCTGAGATCTTAGTCCCAGGATTCTTCATTTATATTTAGTTTGTATTACAAATAATATGGTTTCAAGATAGGAAGAATCTGTTTTTACATTTCAATGCAACATATTTTACTTAAATTGAAAAAATAAATTATAGATAATAATTTGGAAGACATTTTATGATATTATTCACTGAAGAAAAGTTATGTTGTGGAAACGTCTATTTTCTACTAGAAATGTCTGTAATATTAAAAAAAAAAAAAGAAAAATCTGTAATATGAGCAAAACCACAATAAGAAAAGTGTAGCTGGGCGCCTGGGTGGCTCAGTCGTTAAGCATCTGACTTCGGCTCAGGTCATGGTCCAAGGGGCCTAGGATCACCCCCACATTGGTCTCCCTGCTCCACGGGAAGCCTGCTTCTCCCTCTCCCATTTCCCCTGCTTGTGTTCCCTCTCTCACTGTGTCTCTCTCTGTCAAATGAATTAATAAAATCTTAAAAAAAGAAACGAAAGAAAAGTGTAGTCACTGTTATAGAATTGTTATTGTTAATGGTATTTTACAGACAAAAAAATACTGAAACATGAAAAATGTATTTCCTCTTTTGTCCTCCCTCCTCTGCCTATGGAGACTTCCTTTCTGTTCATGGTCTATCATTAAGTTCTACTATTCTTAAATAATAAATGACTATCCCACTGGTGTAATCCCTTCCTTTAACAAAGAATTGTTCTTACATAGCTGGATCAGTAAAAAAGAGCTTACATATAAACGTACACATTTTCTCAGTGCCAACAAATTTCGGTTTAAAGATAAACATATGGATAAATGATGGCTTTACAATTTTGTGCACTTAATAATTTATTCATCTGGTACTACTTTATTCATATTTGATCCAAGCCAATGAGACTGGGACTCCAGGAATATATCAAGAGGAAATTAACTGGAATGAAATAATGTGTGTGAGGGAGTCCTTCTCACTACATTCATGGGTGCCACTAAGTGAGCTTTATCCACTGAAGTTGTTGCTGCTCTTCTAGTAACCTTCCCTCATTCATAGGCATCTTCTATCCTCACACGTGTAGAATGGAAGGATTAAGGATTGGAAAAGTTGCACTGAATTTCAACAGCCTTCCTTAATAACACACAGAGGCATGCTCCAGCATTATGAAGGGAGTGCTTCTTCATTAAAGTAATAAAATAATAACAGAGATATCCACAGTTTAAATATTTCAAATGTAAAGAAGAAAGTAATTATTCATAAATAAGGAGAGGAAGATGGAATAAGAAAGGATGGCTTGACTTTTCTAAATTTCCATCCTGTGAATGAGGGAAGATTACTAGAAATGCAGCAACAACTTCAGTGCTTCAATAAAAATAACATTTATACTTAATAAATATTGAATATATAAGCTATATATTATTAAGGATGGCATTTACTATCATGGAATAGATCACGAACAAGACTACTAAGACTATGCATGAATACCCTTTTAAAGACTGAGTGACATATATGGAATGTAAGAAACAAAATAAACGAAATTGGAGGGGTTGGGGGGAAGAGAGGAAAACCAAGAAACAGACTCTTACCTGTAGAGAACGAAAGGATGCTTCCCTGAGAGGAGGTGGGTGGGGAGATGGGTTACACAGGTGATGAGGATCAAGGAGGTCACTGGTGATGAGCATGGTGTTGTATTTAAGTTGAATCACTAAATTCTATACCTGAAATTAATATTATACTGTATGTTAACTAACTGGAATGTAAATAAAACTTGAAAAAAAAAAGATTGAGTGAATACAGTTTCAAAGGAATAACAGAGAGGTACACTCTATTACAAGATATATTTCATGCTAATGTATAACTTAGGTATTTTCCTTAAATTTGAAGTGACAGAAATCTGAACTATTTTTATTCAACTTATAATGAAAATAGCTCATGGTGATCAAACTTTTAAGATGATATTTTGCTTTTCCATGCTAGCCATAGTTTAAACACTGTGATAATATTTCATTTTTAATACAAATCTACTGAGTTGAATTGAATTTTCTTAAGATTTTTTTCTAAATTCTTAATTCTGTTTTGATTTTATTCAGTGTACACTTCTAGAAATTAAGTGAAGGAAAACCTAAAAGTGGAAACTGGGGACTAAAATGTCTTAGCATATGTGCATTAAATAAATACATTAAATAAATGTATAACTGCTAATTAGTAGCAGTATAAATAAATAATGTTAATATAAACACTACTACAATTAACTTCCAGTTAAAAATTTAAGCATTTTATAATTTTTTTTCCTTAATTCAAGATTTATTTATTTATTTATTTGATCGATTGAGAGAGAGAGAGAGAACAGGAGCAGGAGGGGTGGAGGAAGAGAGAGAATCTCAAGGAGACTCCCTGTTGAGTGCAGAGCCTGATGCACAGAGCTCGATCTCACAACCCTGAGATCAGGACCTGAGCTGAAACCAAGAGTTGGCTGCTCAACTGACTGAACTACCCAGGCACTGCATCTATTAAAATTTTTCTTTTATTTTAATTTGTTATTGTTATGTTAATCACCGTACATTACATCATTAGTTTTTGATGTAGTGTTCCATGATTCATTGTTTGTGCATAACACCCAGTGCTCCATGCAGAACGTGCTCTCTTTAATACCCATCACCAGGCTAACCCATCCTCCCACCCCCTCCCTTCTAGAACCCTCAGTTCATTTTTCAGAATCCATCATCTCTCATGGTTCGTCTCCCCCTCCGATTTCCCCCCCTTCATTCTTCCCCTCCTGCTATCTTCTTCTTCTTTTCTTTTTTTTTTTCTTACAGCACATACAAAAATAAACTCAAAATGGTTGAAAGACCTAAATGTGAGACAGGAGTCCATCAAAATCCTAAAGCAGAACACAGGCAGCATCCTCTTCGACCTCAGTCGCAGCAACTTCTTCCTAAAAACATTGCCATAGGCAAGGGAAGCAAGGGCAAAAATGAATTATTGGAACTTCATCAAGATAAAAAGCTTTTGCACAGCAAAAGAAATAGTCAAAAAGTCAAAAGACAACCAACAGAATGGGAGAAGATATTTGCAAATGACATTATCAGATAAAGGGCTAGTATCCAAAATCTATAAAGAACTTATCAAACTCAACACCCAAAGAACAAATGATCCAATCAAGAAATGAGCAGAAGACATGAACAGACATTTTTCCAAAGAAGACATCCAAATGGCCTACAGACACATGAAAAAGGGCTCAACATCACTCGGCATCAGGGAAATCCAAATCAAAACCTCAATGAGATACAACCTCACACCAGTCAGAATGGCTAAAATTAACAAGTCAGGAAACAACAGATGTTGGCGGGGATGCGGAGAAAGGGGAACCCTCCTATGCTGTTGGTGGGAATGCAAGCTGGTGCAGCCACTCTGGAAAACAGTATGGAGGTTCCTCAAAAAGTTGAAAATAGAGCTACCATACGATCCAGCAATTGCACTACTGGGTATTTACCCTAAAGATACAAATGTAAGGATCCGAAGGGGTACGTGCACCCCAATGTTTATAGCAGCAATGTCCACAATAGCCAAACTGTGGAAAAAGCCAAGATGTCCATCGACAGATGAATGGATAAAGAAGATGTGAGATATATATATACATACACACACACACACACACACACACACACACACACACACACACACACA
>NW_027397065.1:72964820-73291287 GCF_003265705.2 Callorhinus ursinus | reverse complement strand
ACACACACACACACACACACACACACACACACACACACACACACACACACAATGGAATATTATGCAGCCATCAAAAGGAATGAGATCTTGCCATTTGCAACGACGTGGGTGGAACTGGAGGGTGTTCTGCTGAGCGAAATAAGTCAATCAGAGAAAAACATGTATCATATGACCTCACTGATATGAGGAATTCTTAATCTCAGGAAACAAACTGAGGGTTGCTGGAGTGGGGGGTGTGGGAGGGGTGGGATGGCTGGGTGATAGACATTGGGGAGAGTATGTGCTATGGTGAGCGCTGTGAATTGTGTAAGACTGTTGAATCACAGATTTGTACCTCTATTAAAATTTTTTCTTAACACAAAGTTAAGTTTAAATGTACCTTACATACAACATTTAAATCCAAAGTATTCTTTAAGGTTTAGAGCTATATTTTACTATTGTTTTTTCACCTGCCCCTTTCAAAAGATCATACTCTATTTATGTAATGAATATTCAAATAGATTCTACCAGACCTTTTATTCTGAGTAATTCATAAAGCTATCACCACTTGCTTATTTATTTATGCTGTAAAAGATAATCTTATATGATATATTTATTTAGTCCATTTATTCTGTTTTCACCATCTGATTCACTTTCAATCCTTCTTGACACTAATATCCAGAGGGTTGACCTCTATGTTTCTGAACTACCTTGCCTCTGGATTTGGTTATGTTCAGCTAATGGGAGACAGGAGAAAAGATCCAGAGGATGTGGTACCCTGGTTCCTTTCCTATTACTGTCAGCTCTAACAAACTAGAATCCGTTCTACCTCAGCATTTCAGGCCTAAGCATAATAAAGACTCTTCTCTTCTTCCTTCTCCCTCTTCTTCCACCTCATTTGTTTTAATCCTGTATTTTCTTAACCTTCCCACATCTTGGGAATGTCAAACTGTCTTCAATCGTTCCCTTTTTTTTCAAAGTTTCAAGTTTTTTATTTAAATTCTAGTTAGTTAACATATAGTGTAATGTAGGTTTCAGGAGTGGAATTTAGTGATTCATCACTTACATATAACACTCAGTGCCCATCACAAGTGCCCTTAATACCCATCACTCATTTAGCCCATCCCCCCCTTCTTCTCCAGCAACCCTCAGTTTGCTTTCTATAATTAAAAGTCTCTTTTATGGTTTGCCTCCCTCCCTCTCTCTCTATTTTTTTTTCTTCTATTTAAAATATGCCATCTGGTTCTTGCTAGATTGCTGACATTTTCAACTTATCTGTTATTGGAAACACTTAGGTTCAGGTTATATAAGACTGTTTTAGCATCTAGGGTTGCCTTAGGACAGTCAGAAATTTGGAAGTAAGTAAATACTACTTTGAAATAGTGATTAATGTCTGATATACATTAAGTATATTTTAAAAAGAGTAAAGAACCAAATACATTTTGAACATATTAATGATATCATATAATGGTTATTAATCATATTCATTTAAAAATTAAAGTAAAATAACAAGATCCAAGTAAAGAAATGTATGTGTATTGGTCTTAGAACCACAGCTGAATTAAAAATAACAGATTTGCGAAAAAGAAAGAGAAAAGACAACCCCTCAGATATTATTTCCTTATCTGTTTTCATTCTGAAGTCAGTGTAACCCAGTTCCATTACACCAGTCAGCTGCAAATCTCCTCTCGACTGTAAACAGCAATCATACAGCTGAGTAGTGCAAGCCTCTTCTATCCCCATCCTCCCTTTTTTGTTATTTTTCATGGTTCAGCATTTCCATTTCCACTTCTACACTTTCGTTCAACACAATATAACCTATGTTTCTTCCACATATCTGAACATTACTTCTTAGCCTATTTCAATGGATTATATTCCTTTTACTCTTGAAGTTCTACAGGTGTTCTTTTGTGAAGCATTATAGTGTCTGTTTCTTCTCTTTCTCCTGCTTTACCACCTCCTCTTTTATATACTGTCCCTGACTAATCCACTTGGGTGAATATTTCTCAAGCTGAACTATATTTACCCCAGTGATGTATGGTGAGATCCATAGGATATACAAAATTAAGAATTTCCTAGGGCTGCTGTAAAAAAGCACAAAAAACTGGGTGACTTAAAATAACAGGAATACACTGTCTCATAGTTGTGGAGAACAGAAGCCCCAAAGCAAGGTGTCAGTAGACCCACATACTATCCCTATGGCTTCCTTGGAGTATACTTCCTTGCTTTTTCTAGCTTCTGGAATTCCTTGGCTTGTAGAAACATTGCTCCAGTTACATGACCATTTTCTTCCTGTGTGTCATCACATTGTCTTCTCTCTTTGCATGTCTGTCTCAGTGTCCAAATTCCCTATTTTTTAAGACACCAGTCACGTTGGATTAGGATGTATCCTAATGACCTCATTTTAACTTGATTACCTCTGTAAAGGCCCTATTTCCAAATAAGGTCACTTTCTGAGTTAGAACTTCAATTTATCTTTTTTGGGGGACATAATTCAGTTCATAATATAAAGCTAAAGTGCAAACATGACATGTTTTCTTGAAGATTTTGGGGTCTGGGCAATTGGGTTGAGGGACTGATGTGGTTTCAATTGTTTTAAGCAGATTTGTCATATCCATGTACACTCAAAATAAACAGAAACTTATTTTTTGCATGTAGGGAAGTTATGCTCTCACCTCCTATGAGTATAAGAAATAACATAGACAATGACCATGACTTCATTTCCTATGTTTTGCTTTTTGAAATGAATTTTGCCATAATGACAACCATTTCATGATTCAACTGCCTAATTTATATTTGAGAAGCTGATCTAAAGTTTATCTGGGCTTTTGGAGATAATTTTATATTTCCAAATCATTGCAGATACAACTAATAATTACAATATAATTTAGAGTAAATAAATTTTAGGTCATGATAGCATATTAAAGATCCATTTATAGCAATTCTATTTTTTTACATCAACTAGTACAACAGATGCTTCAAAATGTGTGTTTGCTTCTGCAGATTATATGCCTTAATTTTACCACAGTGGGACTCATCACTGGCATTCTAATTCTATCTCAGAATTCACTATGTTTTCTTTGGTTTGCTGAGATTTAAATGACTACTATGTAATTATATAACAGCTACTACTTTAAAATAATTAGAAAAAGGGAAGCAGTTTTATTGCAAAGTTCTTCACTGTGAGTTACCTAGGTACATAGGCAGGGAGACAAATACATATAGCCTTCCTAGGAAGCAGATGACTTATTATCACACTTTGGGGTATGTAGACCCAGAAACATGCCAAACAGTACTCCAGTGGCTTGAGTTAATGTGGTTTCCTAAATTCTCCTCTTAGCAGGAAGTTGGGAAGGCAGATACCAGAATTCCCTTGTTGTTTAGATACTTTTAGTCCAATATGAATATTTAGGATGTTGAGAAATAAATATTAATACCACTCCTGGCAAATCTGTTTTTTAGAATATTTTTATCTTTAGGGTGCCTCGGTGGCTCAGATGGTTAAGCGTCTGCCTTTGGCTTGGGTCATGATCCCAGGGTCCTAGGATCAAGCCCCATATTGGGCTCCTGGCTCAGCAGGGAGCCTGCTTCTCCCTCTCCTTCTGCCTCTCCTCCTGCTCATGCTCTCTCTCTCTCTCTCTGTATCTCTGTGTCTCAAATGAATAAATAAAATCTTTAAAAAATATTTTTATCTTTACTTCTTAAAACACTAAGATAATTATACAAAGGATTCCAATGGTTAAACAATTTATATATATTTCCTTTCCTGAAAGTTTTAAAATATGGTTTTCTGAGATGAAGTATTTATTGCTAATGGAAAAAGAGGGAGAGTAGATGACTTCTCAAGTTAATTTCAAGAAAAATAATTTCCTGATACATGGTAGTGTTATATTTTAGTTACCTAACTTATAAACACATTTTCAAAAATATATTTATTTTTTAAAGTAAGAGCAAAATAAGCCTCTACTCTATGGTCTAATTTTAAATTAAAATTTGGTCAAAATAGTTTTGATTATATTTTTTCTAGGTGTGTTCAGTAATAGTATATAAGAATGGCACAAATAAAAATATGTAAGCATACTGGGCAATTTCAGACACATGGAGAGTGGGGAAACAAACCATGCATTTAAAATATTCAGAATTCTTTGCAGCATTCATTCATCTGAGCAGCCACAGCCCTTGAACTCTAATGATGAGCAGGTGACCAACTACCAGGAATACTAATCTTTAATCAACCCCTATTTGAAGCATGAAATTCTCACTCCAGGAAAGTGATTAGTTAATTTAATGGGACTAGGATTGTCAAATGGGAAATACATATAGAAGTATAATTTAGAATGTTGCTGTTACAACTCTTGCAATTTAAAGAGTCAAATGTCTCTCTATCTGGAACTTACAAAATTATTTTCCAATAAAATAATTCCAAGCAGATCAAACAGAAAATATTTCTTTTGGTACTCTTCATAGAAGCAAAACAATCCTGACTCAATTGTCCTAATGTTTTTTGTAGTTTTAAACCAATATTTTAAGATATTTGATAAATATTCCCTTCTAAATAATGAAATGAAACAAAGGTAAGGAGAATACCATTCAGTATATGATCTAATAATGAATATATGGTGATTACCAGAAGAATCCAAATGCCAGTAAAAGATTCACCTTTATTATGACCAATATAAAATTGTCCCTAGAAAAAGTACTTTACAGTATTTATTCAAAAATTTGTTTTAATGTCAAACGTAAATGAATAATTAGGTCCATAAGTTAGCACCTGGGAGTTAAATCAGTTACTTCTTGTCTTCATAGATTTTATGGTCTTGGAAATCCCTACTATCTCATTTGATCCTACTTTACTAAGATCTCCATACATTTTTACCCTACTATATTCCAGAAAAAAATATTTTATTTCCCTGAATGAAAGAAATGGTACTACTTCATATAAAAATTTACTATAAAGAATTCAATCTGTAAGCAACTATCCCTGAGATGAGACCATTTTCTCTTCTAGAAAAAAATATGATACATAATTAGTGTTACAAATTTGGGGACTTAATATTTTGACATTTAAATCTGGAGAAATTTTTAAACTATGATGAAACTATGTAATTAATCTGGTTAAGGTAAACATAGAGATGTTTAAACAATGCACATTATTTATATCCTTCCAAATCTTTAATTTCATGAAATTACTTTTTTAATTGTAGAAAATGATGCACTTGTAACAGTTTATTGCTCTTGTTTTTGATTATTTGATTTTTGCTAGTTAATAAAATTTTAAGGTGCTATTTCTTTTTTATTTCATTCCTCTTTCTTAACATGATTTATTATGTTTTTAGGTGTAAAAACGTTATATGACAGAATTATATTTATTTTTTTTAAGATTTTATCTATTTATTTGACAGAGAGAGATAGCTAGAGCCAGAACACAAGCAGAGGGAGTGGGAGAGGGAGAAGCAGGCCCCCCGCAGAACAAGGAGCCCGATGCGGGGCTAGATCCCAGGACCCTGGGATCATGACCTGAGCCAAAGGCAGATGCCTAATGACTGAGCCACCCAGGCGTCCCGACAGAATTATATTTAGACAAGACTTGAATTAAAATATTAAAGTGATATACTGAGTGTTTCTGTTAATCTTTCCAACTTGTTGCTATTAATTATACTTCATGAACACCAAATACTGACATTTTCAACTCATATTTTAAAGGCAATTGATTATCTATGGAAATTTTCAGAGGATTTTGATGTTGTAAGAAAAAAAAGAATAACTAGCTCCAGTACCAATTTTAAAATTAATGGCAACACCTTATACTGTTGAGAAAAAAATAGGAAATCATTGACAAAGAAAGGTTAATAATAGTGACCTTAAAATTAGAAACGAGTCATGTTCCTGTAACTATGTGTTCAAGAAGTAAATAGCATATTTTGCTTATTTTGCTTTATAAATCACCTTCAACTAATCAACACATGTAGCCTTATAATATTAAAACACAAATCATATTACTGGCATTCAGCATGTTAACATTAGAAATATTGAGTTGCTTGCATTGTGTATATCTGATTAAAATTTAAAACTAACATTTCACTTGATAGGGATAACATGTAAAATGTGACTAAGCTAATCAAGTTGTGGTTTTACATTTTTTTGCCTCATATATATTCATTTATATAATGTATTATATTTATTTTAATATTCACTTCCAGTATTGAAGATTTCTTTTACCTTTACTTAAGTGGTTGTGTGTGTACATTTGTGTGTGTGAGAGAAAGTTTCACATACATATATGTGAACATTTGTATGCTAAATAGAAGACTGAGTAATATAATCAAACTGAAAAGAAGTTGGAGCTTCTTGAATGGGTAGATTATTTTAAAAGGGTGTAAAAAGAGACCAAGGAACAAAGGTCTGTTTTTTTTTAAAGATTTTATTTATTTATTTGAGAGAGAGAATGAGATAGAGAGAAAGCACGAGAGGGGGGAGTCAGAGGGAGAAGCAGACTCCCTGCTGAGCAGGGAGCCTGATGCGGGACTCGATCCTGGGACTGAAGGATCATGACCTGAGCCAAAGGCAGTTGCTTAACCAACTGAGCCACCCAGCCTTCCAGGAACAAAGGTCTTATGAATATATAACTGAGGAGAATCTGCTGTGGAATGCTGAGATTGTGCTCTATTGTCTTACAAACTGAAGCTAAAGAAATCTATAAATCTTTCAAACTTATGAGAATGGAAAAAAAATAGGGCATTATGTACCAAGCTTTTAAAGACTTGGGAATCAATAAATATTCCTCCTGAAACTTCTGTGATTTTCCAAATCTGTAAAAACAAACAAACAACAACAACAAAAAACACCAGAAAGGAAAAATAAAAGGTCAATAAATATTTCTCAAAATATCAACTTGGAAAAGTTGGCAATCCTAGAGAAGAAGACATCCATCAGCTGGCTTCTCCTGACAATCACGGCTCTGGGGAAGCAATAAGAGAGACCCTTGCTTAGTATTAATACAAAAAGATAGATTGATAGATTATACATAGACAATAAAGCAAAACAGAAATAACTTAAGAGAGATTTGAGGAGATAGAAAATGGCTGTGTCCCAATGTGGAGGAAATTATCATAAAGAATGACTGTGTGCTGTGACCACAGACAGGGGATCAATCATGGCATAGTTTGATGGCTGTGCTCTTTTGCATCACCCTCTTTAACCCTAGAAGATCACAATCTCAAGGCAAGAAAGAAGCGAAGAGATGACTGAGACATAACACCAAGGCACTGCATGAGAATAGCCAGGGTAAGATATTAATAGTGTAATAGAACAGGTGGGCTGTGAAACTCTTGAAAATTATCTATTGGGGAAAATCCCGATGGACTAAATGTGTCTACTGTGGCCCTTGTAAGACTTCAGCCCCCAACTGTTCTTATCACCCCTCTTACTGTAAAACACTCAAATTAACTCTAGGAACCCAGTCTTGTTGACCCTACATCCTTTTCTATAATTATCACAACCTAAAACTATCCATACCTTCCAAGAAATTGAATAATGAACAATTCTTGCCACAATATTGTTTGACCAGCCTCCTTCCTTAAGTGTAATTTTTTTGGAGAATCTGAGAACACATGAAGTTAGAGATAAATGGAGTTGTTGAGACCGGATCAAGAAGAAAGAGGCTCTCTCCCTAAATTGTACCCTAAAGACACATATAAGAGTATAATATATGGCCTGGAATTTTCCTCACGCCCCACTGAGACACAACCAGTTTAAGTATAAGTACACAGAGAAGAGTTTATAGGATTGCTAAGAATATAGCATGAAATAAGAGAAGCTAAAATTACAGTTGGTGAAGGAGCAGCGGTTATTCAAATTTGCCAGGAGAGAGGAATGTTTGATGCTTTTGTTTGCACAATGACCTAGTCTTGTCTGTACTTGGTGAAGATTATGATGCAGTCTTGTTTTCAATCTCCCTTCATCATGGTCCCAGAATGATTTTGTCTGATGTTGGTGTCCTATGAAAATAGTTTTGCTCAACATCAGGATACCACATGTGGCTGTGAATGCCAGGCTGCCTCCCTGAAACACCAAGTCCTAGACGTTACTGTCAGGGGAGCTCCTATATCAGAGGCTATTATTCTCTTGCTCAAAATATATCTTCTTAGCATCAGATACACAAAATATAGCATTAATGTCTTTTTTTCCAACCAAATTAAAAAAAAAGTCTCATGAATCATTTTCCAAATAACCCAGATAATTTATCCATTGACTAGAAAGCAGTCTATATACAAAAGTGATGTCAAACTACATCATACTTAAAGGGTCTATCCAACAAGAAGATCTAACAATTGTAAATATCTATGCCCCTAATATGGGAGCAGCCAATTATATAAGACAATTAATAACAAAATCAAAGAAACACATTGACAATAATACAGTAATAGTAGGGGACTTTAACACCACCCTCACAGAAATGGATAGATCATCTAAGCAAAAGATCAAGAAGGAAATAAGTAATTTAAATGAAACACTGGACCAGGTGGACTTCACAGATATATTCAGAACATTCCATCCCAAAGCAACAGAATACACATTCTTCTCTAGTTTACATGGAACATTCTCCAGAATAGATCACATCCTGGGTCACAAACCAGGTCTCAACTGGTACCAAAAGATTGGGATCATTCCCTGCATATTTTCAGACAAAAATGCTTTGAAACTAGAACTCAATCACAAGAGGAAAGTTGGAAAGAACTCAAATACATGGAGGCTAAAGAGCATCCTACTAAAGAATGAATGGGTCAACCAGGAAATTTTAAAAAATTTAAAAATTCATGGAAACAAATGAAAACACAACTGTTCAAAATCTTTGGGATGCAGCAAAGGTTGTCCTAAGAGGAAATATATAGCAATACAAGCCTTTCTCAAGAAACAAGAAAGGTATCAAATACACAACCTAACCCTACATCTAAAGGAGCTGGAGAAAGAACAGCAAATAAAGCCTAAACCCAGCAGGAGAAGAGAAATAATAAAGATTAGAACAGAAATCAATGAAATAGAAACCAAAAGAAAAGTAGAACAGATCAACAAAACTAGGAGCTGGCTCTTTGAAAGAATTAATAAGATTGATAAATCCCTGGCCAGACTTATCAAAAAAAAAAGAGGAAGGACCCAAATAAATAAAATCATGAAAGAAAGAGGAGAGACCAAAACCAACACCAAAGAAATACAAACAATTATAAGAGCATATTATGGGCAACTACATACCAGCAAATTAGATAATCTGGAAGAAATGGATGTGTTCCTAGAGACATATAAACTACCAAACCTGAACCAGGAAAAAAATAGAAAACCTGAACAGACCCATAACCACTAAAGAAATTGAAGCAGTAATCAAAAATCTCCCAACAAACAAAAACCCAGGGCCAGACAGCTTCCCAGGGGAATTCTACCAGACATTTAAAGAAGAATTAATACTTATTCTCCTGAAACTGTTCCAAAAAAAAGAAATGGAAGGAAAACTTGCAAATTCATTTTATGAGGCCAGCATTACCTTGATCCCAAAACCAAAGACCCCATCAAAAAGGAGAACTATAGACCAATAACACTGATGAACATGAATGCAAAAATTCTCACCAAAATACTAGTCAAACCTCCACCACCTGGCTCTCTTAATGCTCTTTCTTATACTGATTTCCTTTTTCCTGCATTATTATATATACACAAATAGGTATAATACCCTTACACTATATAAAATGCATGTATATTATCCCCAAAATGTTATTTAACTGTGCCTAGTTTCTAAACAGTATTGTTAATTTTTTTGTAAAGTTAATTTACTCTTTAGTTTTCCAAAATTGAAAGCGTTAGATCATGGTAAGAGAAACTAACATTGTTATTGATAATCTTTTCTCCAAATTGTTAACTGTTTAGCATTTCTAGGAAACACTAATTAAAAGTTGGACAAGCTTCTGCTAATAGCAACTTTCAAATTTCTTTTCCTTAGACATGGCACACCGTGTGTATATATGTACAAAGGAATATAATGATCATAGATGTATTCTAGGGGAAATAAACATACAAACCTCCATAATATAGGAGGTATGGGATGTTAGATATAAGGTAGACTGGAGGGCGCCTGGGTGGCTCAGTCAGTTAAGCATCTGCCTTTGGCTCAGGTCATGATCCTGAGAGTCCTGGGATCGAGTCCCACATCAGGCCTCCTGCTCAGCAGGAAGCCTGCTTCTCCCTCTGTCCCTCCCCCCACTCATTCTCTCTCTCTCAAATAAAACATAAATAAAATCTTTAAAAAAATAAGGTAGACCAGAACAGCACAGATAGTCATAAATGGTGCAGAGGGAAGGTTGTAATAACCTGATTGATGATGGAGTAGGAGTAACACCCTAGAAAAGAAGACTGGAGACTTGTCAAATTCCAGTTAGAGAGGAGTATCAATATGAGAGGAACACACAGAGAGAAAATTCCAAAAGAGAGTATTGGATAGCTACACATTTAAGTTGAATTGTGTGAACTGTCAACAATCAGTAAAACAAAACAAAACAAAAACATAGCTTATATCAAAGAAGAAAAAATTAATAATTTAAAAGTAACTCTAGTTGACCCTTGAATAATGCACAGGTTAAGGACACTGACCTCCATCCCCCACACGGTCAAAAATCGGTGTATAACTTTTGGCTATCTCAAAATTTAACTACTAATAGCCTACTCCTGACTGGAAGACTTACCAATAATATAAATGGTCGATTAACATGTTTTGTATGTTATATGTATTATATAGTATATTCTTACAGTATAGTGAGATAGAAGAAAATGTTATCAAGAAAATCATAAGAACGAAAATACATTTATGGTGCTGGACTGCAAAGAAGTCCACGTATAAGTGAACTCTCATAGTTAAACCCATGCTGTTCAAGGACCAAGTGTATAGTGTTCAGGAAGAAAGTTAGAGATTGGAAGTCTATCAATCAACCTCACCATGAATAAAAAGAAACAGTTTCTTTCCTAAATCACAATCCCACTAGGAAATGCAGAGGTTCAATTGCATTTTTCCCCCTCTATGCATAATCCCAGTATTGTTGCAGGGAATCTGGTCCCTGCTCTGTTTTCATCCATTTCATCCTGGGCCCAAAGATCTTACCCTATTCTATTCCTCCTCACCTCCTTCCTTCCCTCCTTTCTTTACAAGTTTTGCTTTTCCAATATTGATGTCTTCAACTGACATTGCGTAAGTCTTCTCTGAAAAAAGTACTGCTGCAGTCATAGTAGGCTTCTATAGGTTGTGGAAGGGATTCACCATAAATAAAGCACAATGAAGTTGCTTTTTACATTTATGGAGCAATCCCTTCCCCTTAAGGGGTTCTGGAACATGTCTCCCTGTGCTAGGATGGAAATAATTTTGAAACATTATATTATGCCTCCCTCATGTTCCCTTAGAGATAAAAGAACAAGTGACCAGGAGGAATTTGTTTCCAGACTCTTTCTTTGAGTTACCTGTATACAGTCAGTCTATGACATCCAAAGATTAGTACATACAAATCTCTATAGTAACTGTGTGTTTGCCTCTATATCTCCCCCATGAAAATAAATGCAAATTGCTCGATGGTCAGGACTGCCTTCTGTTCATAATTCAATGCCTAGTTTTCTAATTTCTATATAATTATTCAGCTTGGTATCTTTTACCTTGTTAAAATACTTACACATTATCTTATTTTATTGTAGCTATTTACTCTGTAGAAGATTTTTCTTATTACCTAAGAAATCATATATCTGAGTACATTATATAATAAAAACCACATAGAGAACTCTCCCCCCCAAACAACATACACACCAACACATGCCCAATTATTCTTCCATCTAGTAATAACACAAAACTTTCAACACCTAGTCTATAGGCAAATGCAGGAAATATCCACGTGATTTAACACAGATAGAAAGATATTATATTTCTCGGGACTCTTTTGTGATACGCGCCATTCCAAAGGATTTTGCTGAAGAGTTCATTGCCAAATTGTTAGCACATTTTTATCTCTAACAGCTTACTCAGATTATTATAAGCCTGCAGGCTGCCTAGGTTGCTGAGGTGAACCCAAAGATAGTTCTGTATTGCTATTGTCAGCATTTCAGTCTCAATTGAGATTATTCAGTTCAATCTCATATTTAACCTTTGACTTCAAGCTTATTTTTGTTTAAAATGCTTTGCAGACACTTTGAAACAACACATCATTTACATATCATCATCCCAGTACAATCCAAAACTACAGATATCAGGATACAGCAGCAGCAGGATTATTGCTTCAATGACTTGGGGTGATGTTCTTTCTGAACAAGTTAGAAGAGTTTTTTGTTTGTTTGTTTTAATAATGGACCAAAACAGTTTTAAGACTCTAGAATAAATATCATAAAGGTTTTTTTTTAAAGTTGCTATTAAAAAGGGGAAGAAGCAATAAGAAAATTGAATTGTAACATCTCTATATTTATTACTAAATTATATCAAATAGCACAGTGATGATTTCATTTTTACAAAAATCAATAGTTATACTCCCTCTCTTTAAACCTTAATATTTTATGCAAGGTCTAATGTTTTGGATGCCCACCACAAAAGACACTGCTATTTGATGATGTATAGTGAAGAAGCACTTTAACACATTAAACGAGTTACTAATTGTTCCAAAGATGATAGTAATGACTTTATGGGCTGAAAATATCTTTATACTGTTACTAATGGGCTCATTTTTAAAGATAGTAATAATTTTACTATAAACATTATAATTTTCATTAGGGATGGCTGATTAGGAGAATGATCTCAATTATCCTTATCTTGCTTATGTTGAATCATGAAATTAAAAATAACAAGAAATTTATGTTGGGTTTAATAGGCAAAAATATAAATGGCATCTACCAGTTCTTTTCTCCACTAAATCCCCAAACTTTCTATCTGTTCCCAAAAAATGAGAAGAAATAGATTCTAATAGTATTCTCTATGGAAATTGATCACCCTGGACTTCAGTTTATTCACCTATTAAAATGCTAGAGGTGATAGAAATCCATTTATTTTTCTTTTTTAAAGATTTTATTTATTTATTTGAGAGAGAGAGAATGAGAGATAGAGAGCACGAGAGGGAAGAGGGTCAGAGGGAGAAGCAGACTCCCTGCTGAGCAGGGAGCCCGATGTGGGACTCGATCCCGGGACTCCAGGATCATGACCTGAGCCGAAGGCAGTCGCTTAACCAACTGAGCCACCCAGGCGCCCTCCATTTATTTTTCTACTTATTCATTCTAGCTGACACTTAAAGAGTACCAACTTAATTCTTCCTGGAACATTGAATGGGAATCTGTCAGGAGAAAACTGAATAAATCACATTTTTTAAGGAATCTTGTGAAAATAAATGAATTAAGTGTACCAAGAATAGTAGCTACAAGTGTGTGTCAAAGTTCATATATTTTTTTTCTTTATTCTCTATGTAAATTATGTGTAAAATATTGGGTGTGATATATATATAATATATATATAGTGTTCAAGTATAAGTACCATAATATTTCCTTAGAATCAGAATGTTATTATTAATTGTTCTTTTAAGCTATACACATGCTTAAAAAGTGGGCAAGACTAAATTATTTGTTAATTGCACATATAAATACATTACTTTCCTTAGAAATAAAATTTTTACTAATTATAAAAAATTAAAAGACAATGTTTGGTATATTTTTCCTAACATGTATGTATTTTCTATTTTATTCACTTAACTTATGGGGGCTAGTGCCCAAATAGTTTCAAAATGACATTTTGGGATAGTTTTTTTTTTTTTAATTTTATTTTATTATGTTATGTTAGTCACCGTACATTACATCATTAGTTTTTGATGTAGTGTTCCATGATTCATTGTTTGCATATAACACCCAGTGCTCCATTCAATACGTGCCCTCCTTAATACCCATCACCAGGCTAACTCATCCCCCCAGCCCCTCCCCTCTAGAACCCTGTTTGTTTCTCAGAGTCCATAGTCTCGCATGGTTCATCTCCCCCTCAGATTTCCCTCCCTTCATTTTTCCCTGCCTACTATTTTCTTTTTTTTTTTAACATATACTGTATTATTTGTTTCAGAGGTACAGATCTGTGATTCAACAGTCTTGCACAATTCACAGTACTCACCACAGCACATACCCTCCTCAATGTCTATCACCCAGCCACCCCAACCCTCCCAACCCCCACCACTCCAGCAACCCTCAGTTTGTTTTCTGAGATTAAGAATTTCTCATATAAATGAGGTCATATGATATTCGTCTTTCTCTGACTGACTTATTTCGCTTAGCATATACAATGGAATATTATGCAACCATCAAAAATGAAATCTTGCCATTTGCAACGACGTGGATGGAACTAGAGTGATAGTTCTTAATAATGATTTAAAATAAATTTGATTTTTTAGAAGTTTTAGATTTTTTAAAAAAGTTGTAAAGAGAGCACAGAGAATTTCAATATACCCTACATGCCATCTAATTTGTCCATTATTAATATCTAACATTAGTATATATGGTAAATTTGTTCCAATTAATGAGCAAAGGTTGATGCATCATTACAAACTAACCACCACATTTTATGGAGGTTTCCTTAGTTTTTAACCTAATGTATTTTTCTGTTCCAGAATCTCATTCAGAATATAATATTATATTTAGTTGTCATATCTCCTTAAACATCTATGCCCTGGGGCAACTTCTCAGATTTTTCTTGTTTTTTGTTGACTTTGACAGTTTTGAGATATATTGCCCAGATATTTTGTAAAATGTCCCTCAGTTGGAATTGGTCTGGTATTTTTATCATGATTAAGTTGGTAATATTCATTTTAGGGAAGGAAGTTCACAGAGCTAAAGTGTCATTGTCATCACATCGTATCAAAGTTACATACTATCAATAAATAGTCACTGTTGATTTTGACATTATTTGTTTAAATTTACTCATTCTATACTGTATTCTTCAGAAGAAAATTATGTGCCGGACACATCTAAGGAGTGAGGAGTTATGCTCCCTCTTCTTGAGGGCAGAGTAGCTACATATATTATTTGGGATTCTTCCACATGCAGATTTATCTATTCTTCCTCTTTATTTATTTACAATAATTTTTATATGAGTATGGATTCATACATTTATTTTAAATATACTTTGGACTATTATCCAATGTTCTTTTATTAATTTAGTTGCTCAAGTTCTACTTTTGGTCATTGGAAGCTCTTTCAGTTGATTTTGTTTTTGATATTATTTTTGTGAAAAAAATTTTATTATGTTCAGTTAGCCAATATATCATTAGTTTTTGATGTAGTGTTCAACAATTCATCAGTTGACTCTTACTTCCCTTCCACATATCCTTCAACATTGTGATATGTTAATTGCCGGTTGTTTGCTTGTTTTTGAGACTTTCTTACTTTATGACAATGCAGGATGTTCCATGATCATCCTCTACATTTCCTGCCCTAGCCCTAAGATCAGCCATATCTGCAAGGAGTCCTGTTTCTCTTATTGGTGAATATTAAAAAACAAGATCTGTATGCTTAGTGTGCTCATTGCTCCTGGAGGGCTGTAGGAATTGGAGGCAACCCATGGCCCAAGATAAAACGTAGGAACAACCAAGTGGATGTGCACTTTAGAGAGATTAATTGATTATAACAGGAGAACTCACATTATCTAAAAGGAAGATAACGAGATAATATAACCAATTAACATTCAAGTAAAATACAAAATGAAAAATGGAGTTTTGAAATAAATTATTAAATATTCAGTTTGGCTCTTTTGACTATTATTAAAATATTTTTACAACCTCTTTTATTCATTATATACATATTTTAATTTGAAATTAATTAGTATAGATTTATATAGAATATACTCTAATTTTTTTCCTTCCTTGTTATATCTCTTAACTATTATGACATTCTGAGTTTATCTTCTTGTTATATTTGTTATTTTGTCAAAAGTAAACTTTCTTTTTCTTAAAGAGATTTTCTTTATTTTTGTTTTTTTAAGATTTTACTTATTTATTTGACAGAGATAGACACAGCAGGAGAGGGAACACAAGCAGGGGGAGTGGGAGAGGGAGAAGCAGGCTTCCTGCTGAGCAGGGAGCCTGATGTGGGGCCTCTATCGCAGGACGCTGGGATTATGACCTGAGCTGAAGGCCAATGCTTAATGACTGAGGCACCCAGGCGCCCCAAAAGTAAACTTTCATTATCAATTTTATTATACTTTATACTGTATTTCTTGTTTTCTTATATTTTTTAGTTTCTTGTTGATTGATTAATCTATAAAAAATTTATTAATATATAAATCTATAATCTATAAGAATTTATAATTATTTATTATTATGTTATTGGAGCATTAATTTATTTTTTTAAAGATTTTATTTATTTCTTTAACAGAGAATGAGCACAAGCAGGGGGACTGGCAGCAGAGGCAGATGGAGAAGCAGGTTCCCCACTGAGCAGGGACCCCCGATGTGGGGCTTGATCCCAGGACCCTGGGATCATGACCTGAACTGAAGGCAGACGTTTAACCAACTGAGCTACCCAGGCGCCCCTGGAGCATGAATTTAAATGCAACTTTAACTACATCTCAAACAATGATATACATTATTGGTTTTTTAGATTTAATAATAAGTTATAGTTGTAGATTTAACCTTGTGAAAAGGAAAATAAAATATATTATTTTACATATTATACTTCACCAGTTTTTTTGTTTTGTTTCAAGTATTTATCTAAATTCTAGTTAGTTAACATATAGTGTAATATTGGTTTCAGGAGTAGAATTTAGTGATTCATCACTTAAATATAACACTCAGTGCTCATCACAACAAGTGCCCTCCTTAATACCCATCACCCATTTAGTCCATCTCCCACCAACCTCCCCTCCAGCAACCTTCAGTTTGTTCTCTATAGTTAGGAGTCTCTTTTATGGTTTGCTTCCTTCCGTCTCTCTTTTTCTTCTTTCCCCTATGTCATCTTTGTTTCTTAAATTCCACATATAAGACATATGAGTGGAATCATTTGGTATTTTTCTTTCTCTGACTGACTTATGTCACTTGCAAAATACACTCCAGCTCCATCAACATCATTGCAAATGGAAAGATTTCATTCTTTTTGATGACTGAGTAATATTCCACTATATATATATAGTGGAGTGTGTATATATATATATACACCCCATTTCTTCTTTATTCATTCATCAGTAAATGGACATTTGGATTTGGGCTCTTTCCATAATTTGGCTATTGTTGATAATGCTACTATAAACATTGGCGTGCATGTGACCCTTTGAATCAGTAATCTTCAACAAAGCAGGGAAGAATATCCAATGGAAAAAAGAGAATCTCTTCAATAAGTGTTGTTGGGGACAACTGGACAGCAACATGCAGAAGAATGAAACTAGACCACTTTCTTACATCATACACAAAAATAAATTCAAAATGGATGAAAGACCTAAATGTGAGACAGGAAACCATGAAAAGCATAGAGCAGTACATAGGCAGCAACCTCTTTGATATCAGCCATAGCAACTTCTTACTAACATCTCTGGAGGCAAGAGAAACAAAAGTGAAAATGAACTACTGAGATTTCATCAAAATAAAAATCTTCTGCAGAGCAAAGGAAACAATCAACAAAACTAAAAGGAAACCTATGGCATAGGAGACAGTATTTGCAAATGACATATTAGATAAACAAAGAATTTATATAGTTCAACACCCAAAAAGCAAATAATCCAGTTAAGAAATGGGCAGAAGACATGAATAGACATTTTTCCAAAGAAGACATTCAGATGACTAACAGACACATGAAAAGATATTCAACATCACTCATCATCAGGGAAATACAAATCAAAACTACAATGAGATATCATCTCACACCTGTCAGAATGTCTAAAATTAACAATACAGGAAACAAACAACACATGTTGGTGAGGATGCAGGGAAAGGGGAACCCTCCTCTTGCACTGCTGGTGGGAATTAAAACTGCTGCAGCCACTATGGAAAACATCATGGAAATTCCCCAAAAAGTTAAAAATAGAACTACCCTATGACCCAGCAATTGCACTACTAGATATTTACCCAAAGGACACAAAAATATTACACTTGTTTTTAATGTTCTTATGGTGTTCTCAAAGAATATAAAATATAATTACTGCTTTCTGGAATATTTATATTTTCTTACTATTGGGCTCTCTTAATTTTAATGTCATATGAGAATTTGGAAATAGCACATTTCTAGGCTGAAAGCAATATAAAAACATACATACATATATACTATTATTCATGTTTCTGCATGTGCAATTACAACATAGAATCTCAATAAATTAAGGGTCATTAATTATACCTTTCAAATCATATTTATCAGTATTAATCTGTCCCATTATTTTGACTCATCATGTCCAAGAACTGAATTCTGTAACTGAAAAGTAATGGTTGACAATTAGCATATGTACCACAAAAATATGTATATATACATATGTATGTTTAAATTTATGTAAATATATAAATATTTTAATTTGTATTAAATAAATATGTAAATATATATAAATTCCTGCAGTATCATTAGATTACAAAAGTATCTAAAACTTATTATTGATCTGTGTATTCTCTAGATCTGTGTCACATTTTATATTTAGATCAGGTCCCTATTCTTCTGTGTACAATTTTCTGTTAAACAGATTCCTAATTATTTAATTATATTTATTATGTATTTTTTCATTTTAGTAACTATCTTCTTTTTCAAATTAGCCTTGTTTTTAATGGTATTTTGTTTGTTCTTTTTTTAACTTCATAATTTTATTCATCTATACAATTTTTCAAAAAAACTAATTTTTCTGGTCATTTCTTTCTGATTTATTTATTGTAGTTTTTTTTTCTTTTACATTATGTTCATGTACAATGTGAGCTAACAGTTGATTGTTACATTCCCTGCGAATCATGAGCACATGGGTTAAGGGGGTATTCTTTCCCATGGGATTTGTATTTGATTTTCCAGAAGCCACAAGTTACTATCAACCAGAGACTACATTGAAGGACTGGAATTTCCCACACCACATAGGAAACATTAAACATCATCAACAAACCTGTGCAACCTCAAGCCTAGGTCTATTTAGCCTTTTGTTTATTTGTTTGTTTAGCCTTGTTTTTCCACTCAGAGCTAAGGCCAAGACACAGAGACTTCATTATTCCTTCCAATTCCTTATAATGTACCATATTAGTAAATGTTCTCCAGAGAAACAGAACCAACAATGTGTTATATAAATTATATATAAGTACAAATTAATTCATTTCAATGCTGTAACAATGTTCATGGTGAGATGTTACATTGATTGTCAATCCCTTTCCCTTCCTACCATCTTTGTTTTTAGATTTGACACTGTGTATCTTGGGGGTGGGGGAGTTTGACTACTTCAGATACTAATGAATCAAACAATCCTTTAAATAAGAGTTTTATATTTTGGTTCTTTCATTCCTATAGACTAAAGTCCCTGGAGTAGATTTTTTGGGCATGAGCTGTACTTTATTATTTTTGTTTTTATTTTAGTAGAATTTCTAGGCTGTCTTCCTTTTCACCAGAAAATGGCTGTAACAATTCATGTTTATACCATGTTTATACATTGCTCACATTGGTCTGATTTGTATTTCAGATTTCATTTTTTCTTTGCTTCTCCATGATTTCTGATGAATTTTGTCATTTTTGTTCTTTTTGGCATTTTTAGATGCTTGAGAAATTGACAACTTGTACCCTTCTCTCTTTGTTCTACTTGCATATCTTTTAAGTAAATTTGTAGGAACTTTCCTTATAGTATTTTTTATTTTGCATCTATATTTCTTTTTTATTCCCCCAACAGCACTGTATCTGATAACCAATTATTGTACCTTTTCCATATAAGAACATTATTTTTAGATTATAAAATGTATTTGTCTTTTATAATTCACAGAATTAATGTATTCAGTATTAGCATATTATTCTATCTGGATTTTATATGTATTCTGGTTGATATTGTGCTGAATTATATTTTTTCAGCTTGCATAACTTTTAATCTATTTGGAATTTATTTCGTTTGTTGTTAAATTTGTTTTTTTATTTAAATTTGGTTATTTTTTATTTATACTTAATTTTAAATTTGAATAAATTATTTTTAAATATTTAAGCATTTAAAATATTTTAAATTATTTGTTTGACTTATATGTTTTTTAAGACCTTTATATTTTAAGTTTGAATAAATTAAGCTTAGGCTTATCCACATAATATTTGTATAATATTTCTTTAGTGACAACAGCTGTTAAATGTAAATGCTTCAAAACTATGTAGACCAACAGTGTTTTGCTTCACAATTATGACTTTGGACCTCTATTGTAAATTTCTTATGTCTCTTTTTCAGTGAAAATTATGCTTTGTTTTCCAAGCACACCTGAGTAGACCTCTCCTAATGTTTTAAATATTTTTAGTATATAATTAAATCTTCCCATATAAATAAAATTTTAATGTTTATATAATATTCACCATATTTTTTGCCAAAACAATTTACCTAGTAACTTTGATTATACATTTATGATATTTTACATTATTCTCTGTAATAAAGATGTAAATTCTTGCCCATATACTCAATACCTTGGGAGTAATACCTAGATTCTGATTCCACGGTCATTTTTGAGATTTTGGATATGCATTGTTAATTTCCTTCTAAAAATAATTGTACTATAGTACAACCTATGGTGGAAATAATTATATGTTGTTGTCTACTTTATTTGGAACACCAGATTGGATATGTTAATAATAGTTCTTAAAAAGCACATGCTATTAAAAGACTGCAAAAAGTAAATTCACATAAACTCCTAGTTACATCTAATCCTTTTTTATTTCTTTTCCCCTACAAAGGAAATTTCTTGATATTTCCATGTCTAAACTAACATCTATTGCATTGTCTGTCCCAGATTATATGCTCGATATGCTTTGAATGAATAAATGCTTAACTTTTATGATTTTTGGTCCCCACAAATTTGTAGTAAACAGTTATATCTTTCTTTTAAAACTGAAACTGTATTGCTTAGTTGGTAATCCAATCTTTTTCTAAATTTCTCTTTGAAAAATATTTTCAAGGACCTTTAAAACTTCCAACACACACCCCCCCACACACACCCATACACACAGAGAGTTCTTACACAGGTTCACAACTGTATTTGAAGAATAGAAAATGAGATAGGCTTCTCATCATACAGAGACAGCTCTTGACAGTCTTTTAAAAAAACTGAATTGGGCGCCTGGGTGGCTCAGTTGGTTAAGCGACTGCCTTCGGCTCAGATCATGGTCCTGGAGTCCCAGGATCGAGTCCCGCATCGGGCTCCCGGCTCTGCGGGGAGTCTGCTTCTCCCTCTGACCCTCTCCCCTCTCATGCTGTTTCTCTTTCACTTGCTCTCTAATAAATAAATAAGTAAAATCCTTAAAAAAATATTTAAAAAAAACTGAATTATAATTAACTTAAAATATTGTATTAGTTTTAGGTGTGCCACGTAGTACTTTGATATTTTCTTACATGACAAAATGATCAATACAATAAGTCTAGTTACTACCTGTAACCATACAAAGTTATTACAATATTTTTGATAATCTTGCCTATTCTGCACATTGCCTCCTCATGACTTATTTATGTTATAACTGGAGGTTTGTACCTCCAGTTACTCACCTTCACCTGTTTCATCCATCTCCACACTCCTCTCCCCTCTGGCAATCATCTGTTCTCTGTATATGAGCCTGTTTCTCTTTCGCTTTGTGTTTTGACCTCTCTGATGATTACTGCAGCCTTCAGGATCAGTTCACTGACTTGTTTAAAGCAGCAGTTCAAAGTGTGCCTCTGGTATTCGACATTTTGAAGGAATGCCTCCATTAACCACTGCTGCTGAAGCCTGCCTCTCATCAATCTCTGGCTTGTGGGGCTTAAAATATAGTACAATTGTCTGCCCATTTAGTGAAGCCATTGTGGCTCTCAAACATAAAGAAGGTCACTCTTTCCCAAATCGCACATGGTGAAGGTTGTCTCATATCAAAAACTCTTTGGTTCCCACTCTTACTTAATCTGTACTTCCAATTCACAGATCAGCACACATACCACAGAGACTCGTTTTCTGTTTGTTTTTGTTTTGGTTTTTTCTCCCAACATGTAGTCAACAGCTCTGTGAGTTATACCAGGCCATTCTGTGACCAAATAATCACCCTTCAATGTTCAGCTAACCATGGTGTGGTGCTCAGATGACCCAATCCTTTCGCACTTTTATGGCAAATTATTTCCCGAGTTATTTCTAGGGACTATGTTGATTGGTCCTTTTCTTTTAATCATCTTGGTCAGTATGAACTAATTCATATAAATAATTTATTTTTCAATAAAATTTAATTACCAAGAGATGGAACTGTGAAACCTTAGGCAAACTTGCACTACTTCAGTCCTAAAACTGCTAAGTTCTTTGGTGAGGGGCACCATGGTGGCATATACTCACAGAGTTAACCCTGTATTATCAGAATGGCCTGATAAACAGTCCCTTGTGAAAATGGAAAAACATTTCTTGTCTTTGAAAGTGAGTATTCACATAGTTATTTCCAGGGCACAGGGATACATCTCCAAGATGAAGTGGTGTTTCCATTTATAGACAGGAAAAAAAATACTTATTTTTAAATGATTTAGGAAAAAAGTAGTGACCCTCCCAAAAAAAAGTTTCTTTTCCAGAAGTGTTTTTTTTAATGAATGAATGAACAAACGAATAAATTAATGAATAAACCAAACTCTACATATATAATAAGTTTAAAACTTTAAAAGTTTTAACTTATCTTTAAAAGTTTTGAAACAAAAACAAGCTATATGTATATAGTATGTCACATCACAAAAGAATTGTATATCTGACAAAAGAGTTTATTTATTTGGTTGGAAGAAAAAAGTAAGAATCAAAATGACAGAGTAGCTCAGAGAATTATAATGATTGGCTATTAAAATCATTTCTAGCTGTAGGTGACCTACCTTATTATTTGATTGAACATTTTTTGGGCCTGTGCCCACATTTCCTTTATGCCTGTTTTTTGTCCTTCATGGGAGATGAAAATATTTCAGAGTCACTCTATAAACAAGGAGCTCATCTGTTAATGTCAATGGAAAGTTTATTAATGTATAAGTTATATAGCCTACATCCACACATGTCATATCATGGACAAGGCACCATTTGTTATACAACCTTCCACGCTCAGACATATGTCGATTCATTAGTAGAATACAAATATATCAAAAAGGAATTTTGTAAAAGGTTACTTTCTGAGACAGGTAAACTGTTATGTTACTTAAGTAAATTTGTAAACAGGTGCGCTTACAGATCTATTTGCCTCTCATAGTGAACACTAGGATAATAGTTTAGTTATCATAAGTAATGGTTTTATACTATGTTAAATTGAATATTCCCCATGATTACATTTAAGTTAAAAAAAGTAGATAAACTAGATTTATAACTTCTTGAGCTAAATGACATAGTAAACAAGGTCAGAAAAACAATATATTTCCTCCATACTTCTGAAAGAAGGCCTTTGTTCTTTAGATACCATATTAGGATGATAAACTGAAACTAGTACACTACTTGCATAAAAGTTTGAGGACACATTCCTGATATATTTTATTCAGGTGGATATCAGATTCAGTAAAATTATGTTAATATAGAACTTGAAGAGCATTAGTTTTTCCCCCTTAAAAAATAGCATTCCATTACTATCTTTCAAATATGTACACTTGTTTTGTAATTTAATAAATCAATAAAAGAAGTAATAAGGTAAAATTACATGTTGATTTTGTAAAACTGAGGAAATTCTTAAAATACTTAATTTTAAATTTTCTACAAAAAATGCTATGTAACTTTCTAAGTATGTAATAAATGCTTTTAAGGCTTTAATAATTGGTTTCCTTTTTTCCTTCTTTTGTTTTTGTCTAATTCGTTCAACTTCCATAAAAACTGTGAAACACTTTAAAGTAAATTTATGTAATTGAAATAATGTAATTGATTTGTATTTCCCTGATGATGAGTGATGTTGAGCATCTTCCTATGTGTCTCTTAGCCATCTGGGTGTCTTCTTTGGAAAAATGTCTATTCATGTTTTTTGCCTGTTTCTTAACTGGATCATTTGCTTTTTGGGTGCTGAATTTTGTAAGTTCTTTATATATTTTGGATATATATATTTTATATATTTTGGTTACTAAGCCTTTATCAGATATGTCATTTGCAAATATCTTCTCCCATTCTGTAAGGTGGCCTTTTAGTTTTGTTGATTGTTTTCTTCATTGTGCAGAAGCTTTTTATTTTGATGAAGTTCTAATAGTTTATTTTTGCTTTTGTTTCCCTTGCCTCAGGAGAGCTATCTAGTAAGAAGTTATTATGGCCAAGGTCAAAGAGGTTACTGTGTTCTCTAGGATTTTGATGGTTTCCTGTCTCACATTTAGGTCTTTCATCCATTTTGATTTTATTTTTGTGTATGGTGTAAGAATGTGGTCCAGTTTCATTGTTTTTCATGTTGCTGTCCAGTTGTCCCCAACAACACTTATTAAGGAGACTTTCTTTCTCCCATTGCTTCGTCGAAGATTAATTGCCCATATAGTTGCGGGCTCATTTCTGGGTTTTCTATTCTGTCCCATTGATTTATGTGTCTGTTTTTGTGCCACTGCCATACTGTCTTGATCTCTGCAGCTTTGTAATATAACTTGAAGTCTGGAATTGTGAGGCTACAGCTTTGCTTTTCTTTTTCAGAACTGATTTGTCTGTTCAGGATCTTTTGAGGTTCCATATAAACTTTAGGATTGTTTATTCTAGCTCTGTGAAAAATGGTGGTATTTTGATAAGGATTACATTAAATGTGAAAAGAGCTAGAGAGTATTATGCTAAATGAAGTAAGTCAGTCAGAGAAAAACAAATACCATTATGATTTCACTCATATGCGGAATTTAAGAAACAGAACAAATGAATGGGGTGGGGGAAAAGGCAAACCAAGAAACAGACTCTGAAGCAACTGAGAGTTACTAGAAGGGAAGGGGGTGGGGGGAGAGATGGGTTAAATGGGTAATGGGGATTAAGCAGGGCACTTGTGATGAGCACCAGATGTTGTATATAATTGATGAATCAATAAATTCTATACCTGATTCTAATATTACACTGTATGTTCACTAACTGGAATTTAAATAAAAACTTGAAAAAGAAAAAAAAAGGAATAATGTAATTGAATAAATGCCATGAGTAAAATATGAAAAGTAAAATTAAGTAAACAATGCAAGAAAACAACAATAATCCCTATCTAATAAGGAAATACCTGTAATTTAATGAATTAATTATTCATTTTGAATTGGCATGATACTAATCATAGTAAGATTTATATTTAAAATTTTTAGATTTAGTATATTTCTTATATATATTTAACAATCTCTCATTTCATTTTCTTATAATTTCAAACAAGAAATGTTACACATATATATGTATAATATATATATTTGCTTTTATTTCCTTCAGAAAACACTATCTTGATGGTAAGTATTACTCTTTTATGGGCAAACATATATGCATTTACTGGAGGCTCTTAACAAGAAGTATATTCATACTTCAGAATAATAGGAATTACTTGAGTTTGATTCAGTTAATTATGGTAATACAGAAAAAAGGAAATAGGCTATAATTTAATAGTTGCTCATACTAATATTTGAATGGGTATGTCTTCTTTAATAGTTTAATGGATCTAGTAATTTATTTTCTATTTGAGTAGTTTTTGTTTTGTTTTGTTTTTCATTTTCAATTTTATAAATCACAAATTGTCTCAAAAAAGCCAAAGATGTTAAGTAGCATTCTAGACGTCCCCTAGATTATATATATTTAAATTACTCATACGAGGTATTCTACACCTGACTATATATTGACACCTATATCCCCTGAAAAAGTTAAGCTCTTATATGTGAATTTCATCACTTTTTCACTCTTTACCTACAAGCTTACTTTTCTCACCTCCCTTGTCATAGAGTAAAAGACCTGTTGCTTACGTCCAGACTCATCAAATGTCATTATAAGTCTATCATTTTTCTATCTCCTTTTAGACCTAAGTTCATTAATTACTGCATAAATGTACTAGTTACTACAAGATCAATATAGACATATTTATGAACAGTGAGTGTATTCTATACTTGTCAAACTCTCTATACCTATATTTGTAGCCAAATCTTCATTCCACACATTCAACTGGAAGGCAGATTGGTGTGATTTACTCCTAATCAGATATCCTAACAGGTGTTTACTTAAAGCTTTTGTGGTCATTTTAGCTTATTTCATATGTATCCCTCACAGCCAATATCCAATATCCTGAATGAGTGAAATATTGTGGTATCATTTTCTCAACATACATTGCTACTAAATCTTTTTCTTTTTCTAACTCTCAATGGATCATATTATAGATATTCTACTACGATAAATGATTTTCAGTACCTCCCACTCCCACCCTCAATCTATTCATTGTCTCACTGTCCAATTAAAGTAATCAGTGCTCTTTAAAGAAGAGTGCATATTTGGTCTTGATATATAGAAACCTGAAAAGACTGTAATATTTATTTTTATTTTTTAAAGGTTTTATTTGAGAGAGAGAGAGGGAGAGCACAAGCAGGGGGAACAGCAGGCAGAGGGAGAGGGAGAAGTGGGCTCCCCATTAAGTAGGGAGCCCAATGTGGGGCTCAATCCTAGGAATCCAGGATCATGACCTGAGCTGAAGGCAGATGCTTAACCAACTTAGCCACCCAGGTGCCCCAAGACAACAGATGCCCCAAGATGCCTAACTGCCATTTAGAAACTAATAATTATTTTTAAAATGTGTGGACTGATATAAAACTATACAAGGAGACCAACCTAAAAGGATTCCCATGTATAATATTTGCCAAATTGTGATGATATAAAATTTTATATAAACACACACAATCAATAAAATGATACAGTAAGATGAGAACTTATGCAGATAAAGAAAAGGAAAACTGAATATAAACAGTACCTAAAATATTTGTGATGCATACTACCGTAATATCCAAATTATTTGTCATAAGTATTGAATATTAATCAGTCTAAATTATGTATTTCCTATATTTAAGATTTGGTTGACTTCTAGGTTACTAGTCTTTTGTTGTACATTTTAAAAGATAAAGGGCAATATTTAAAAAGAAATAGTAATTATATTTAGGAATATCGTTCTATATAAGATAATATAAACATGAAATGATTCACTTTATTAAGGTGGTTTTGTAAAACTTTGTAAAAAGAAAAATATAATGTGTGATGTCAATTTTTAAGTTAATAAAATAGTCTGGGCATCATAGGCCTATACACATATGCCTATGTATAAATTATAGATACCTCTCTGTGTAAGTGGGAACAGATGGATACAGTAAATTGTATATAGTCCAGATAGTTCAAGAAACATTAAGATTTGTTCTAAATAGGAAGAATTATACCAGTAGTGATACATCGAATGTAGACTACATGAAGGTTCAAGCCTATTTCATCCCTATTTTCCAGGAGATGAATCTTCTAGATTCCCCAAATAATTATAATGTAGTAATGAGTTAGTGTTCAACTGAGACTCTGAACCCTGAGACAAAGACTTAATTGACATGGGGATTGAGGAAAGGTTCAAGTAAAGGATAGGCAGAGGGAAAGGGTGGGGAAAAGGGGTACCTGATCCTGTACCTCAAGTCATAGCTAAAGGTAGTTTTCCTCAGGGTTTTTGAATCTTGATAGACACGGGCAAATGACAATAAAGTGAATGTAGTTGTTCATGGCTTATTCAAATACATCTGGAATAACTAGAAAACAATACAGCAGATAGAATTTTTCTTTTATGGTATATATTTAGGACTTTATATAGTCATAGAGATAGGCTTCCAACTAACAACCAGGGGAAATTTGGAGGGAACTTATTTTTACTTTGCCTCCCACTGCTTCATAATATACTTTGGTCAGGATTTCATCTGCATGACTCCACTGACTTCTAGGAGAATTCCCCAATGATTTCCTAATTATGGACACATTGAACTCATTAGATTCCTTGACTTTATTCATTTCTCAGTAATATTTTCTATTAGAAGCTTTTTTTCTCTTAGTATTATCTCTACTTTGGCTTTCAAAAAAATATTTTTTGCACTAGGTCCCCACACTTAAAACACTGACGCCTTGGTCCTCTCACTCTATATGAGAGCTTCATCAATCTGTATCTTTATTCTACAGTATTCTTGCCTGTACTCCAGTAAGATGAACCCAACCCCAGTGATCCATGGGTGTCAGAATGTCATTATATCACACCCTACACTCACTAGCAGTAACAACAGAGCTCCTTTCCTTTTTTTCTTTCTTTCTTTCTTTCTTTTTTTTTTTTTTTACAAGAGCTCCTTTCACTCTATATTCTCCATCAAAAGGAATGTCACCATCATAAGTCAAAGAAACCAGAACCTGGGAGTCATCTTAGATACTTCTCATTCTTATTCCACCTATATCACCTTAGTCACTTGTTTCTGCATATGTACTTTTGTAACATTTTTCAACACTCATTTCTGACTTATATTTCATTCTCACATAGACTATTATAGTAGATTCCTAATTGTCCCCTGGCCTGAAAAAAATAATTCTTTACCCCATTATACCCCAAACATACCTCTAATGCATCATTACATATCTGTACATACAGTGAATGCACAAATTCACTCATCATAAATATTGTATTTATCTTTGTAAAAAATGTAGTACATAATATATCAAAACAGCTTAATGCTTTATAATTAAATTTAAATATATTGAATACTTCAATGCTACATCTAGATGTCTAGACCTAGATATATTTATACTTGTGGCAGTCATGAAAAAGTACCTCTCAATCTCTGTCGGCAGAGTGTAGTTGACTGATGGTTCCAGCTGTTGTAGTCTGTAATTTATCACTGTGTTCACACTGAGACCAGCCTTCCCACAAACTTCAGCCAAAGATTGAGCATAACAAGAATAGTAAGTTAGTCCTGTTCCTGGGAGTCATGGGACTCAAATGAGAGGTGACTTTGGGTCATTAGTGAACTTATGAAACTTTTACACCTGTTTTGCCTTCTCAGATCCTTTCACTCAATCTTCTTTCTTTACCTATCGCCTTCACCTGGGATCAGCATCATAGTCTAATATCTGTCCCCACCTTTCTTGTTTCCTTCCCCTTTTCCTTGATAAGGCATTGCTCTTAATAAAGCCCATGCATGGGTAATTCACTCTAATTGTCTACTTCTTAGAGGATCAAGACTAACACAAATTGTACCAGAACTGTTCTAAGAATAAAGGGGATAAGATGAGGAATTTGGAATTGGCTCATACACGATGCATCAAAGGTAGGTACATTTAGTAGGTGGGTGCAAATTACTCTAGCAAAAGATAGTGTCTTAGCTGCTAAAAATTTCACCAGCAGCTACCCTGAATAATGTTCCAGTGGTAAGGAATGCTGGAACAGAAGGGATGATTCACACATTCAAAACATATGGAGAAGACAGTGGATAGGAAGACAATACAACTGGCTGGTTACTGCTAAGTTGTACTAATGCTCTCAGAGGGATATTAAGAGACTGAAGACTATTAACAAGCAGTTAATAGTTAAGCATGAGAGGCAAAAGGTCTTAAAGAAGGCCCTTATCTCTTGAAGTATAATAGCAGACTGAAGGTGAGCAACTTGTTACAGTTGGAGACCTCCAGAGACTTTTATATGCTCAGCCCTGGCAGGTCTGTTGTGTGAAGGTCAGGGCCTCATGGGAAAAACCTGGAATCCTGAAATATGGGGTGGGAGTATATATATGGATATATTTGAGTATGTTGACTCTAAAGCCTCTGCTGGACTCTCTTGGCTTATAAGAGAGTAAAAATTAGAGCTGTTATGCTGGAAGATGCTGCAGAGGAAAAGATGCTTCCTCACAAGGCAAAAGTTTTTTTTGTTTTGTTTTGTTTTGTTTTGTTTCCCCTCAGGATCTACCCTTACATCGTTTTCTGACTACCAGAATACTGATGGCTATAAATCCCAGAAAAACCTGCCTGGGAACACACTGCAACTAACATATGATAGAGATCATAAAACAAAGAGTTACAAGAAATGGGCATCAAGTACAAATTAGAGCCAGGGAACTGTTCCTAGGATTATATCTTGAGGGTTCTTGATCATGAGGTCAAAATATAAGTGTATGTAAGCAACTACTTATTGAATTGGGGACTGTATCCCAGGACATAGGACCTATCGCAGAAAATACCTCAAGCGTGTTCTCTTGTACTGAAAATCTGGAAAAATTTGCTACTGTAATTGGAAACCTGGGGAAAGCAATAGAGAACACTCAGGGGGGCTAGAGGGAACTGGGGAGGAAGGAGGTTAGGGGAAGTGAACATGTTGGAATGGATATATTATTTATTTTACTTTATTTTTTTTTTAGAGAGAGAGAGAGCATGTGCATATGAGTGGGGGCAGGGAAAGAGGGGGAGAGAGAGAGAGAGAGAGAGAGAATCTCAAGCAGGCTCCATGCTCAGTGTGGGGCCCAATACAGGTCTTGATCTCATGACCCCGAGATCATGACCTGAGCTGAAATCAAGAGTCTGATGCTTAATCAACTGAGCCACCCAGGCGCCCCTGGAATGACTATATTATTAAGGTCAGAATACCCATCAGAGGTTTATATTCCATAAAAGAGTCCAGAAGACTCACCATTTACCAAGAATATGAAGTGAGAGGGGCACCAACAGCACTATTATGTTCTCCTCTGCAGACCGGTGCTGATATAGAAGAGGCAACTGCAGAGCTTAATGATGGGTCTCCAAAGTAACAGAGGTCAGGAGTCAGGAGGCTGTAATTACTGTTATGACTGGCAAGGTCAAAACGGATAAGGGGCTTCACTGACAAAGATTTGTAAAGATGGTTAAGTGTGTGGTCTTCCCAGGGCCAAAATAGAGAAGCAGACCCTAAAGATATTGTTTAATTTGGGCTGTTGGTCTCATTGAGCAATGGTGCATGCAATATCCATAGTTCAATATTTTTTTTATATTTTTTAAAGTTTTTTTTTAAGATTATTTATTTATTTATTTATTTGAGACAGAGAGAAGGAGAGAGAGAGAGAGAGAGTGCACATGAGAGGGTGGAGGGTCAGAGGGAGAAGCAGACTCTCCACCGAGCAGGGAGCCCGATGCGGGACTTGATCCAGGGACTCCTGGATCATGACCTGAGCCAAAGGCAGTCGCTTAACCAACTGAGCCACCCAGGCGCCCCTCCATAGTTCAATATTGATCTCTGTCCTGACAGATTGAATATTCACAGGCATAACAGCTACACCTGCCTGGGTACATGAGAGTTCTTACTGCTTAAGTCTTGGCCATCATGGCTGCTTAGCTCATGTGTCATAGTGTTATTTAAGTGTAACTGAGCTACGGCAGATGGATTTTTTTAAATTCATGAATTTATATTGATATTTCAAATTCATATTTTGTATTACATGATGCTTACATAATTTCCTGTTAAAATTTGTTTGCAATTTTATTTGATTATGAAATATATTCAGCTAAGAATAAACTAAAAAATCAGTGTTCTGAAGAAACTGAAAATAATTCTTTCTCCATTGTGGGGTAAACAACTTGAAGTAAACTTCAAGTAAACAACTTGAAATATGATTATATTTGTTTGTTTTGATTTCTTTTCACTTTTTAGAAATTGCCTTTTTTCTTGTTGATTTAGTCCTGAATAGATTCATAAACTACATTGTCACTCCGATTCCTTATCCGAAATTTCTAATATCTATTGACTTTTAATAAAGTGTTTGATTAAATTATAAGCATACATTGACGAAAAATACACAAGTCATACATGTATCTCAAAACCATGGGAGCATATAACCATGCAAATACAATCCAGGCTAAAAATAGGAAAATACAACATTAGAAACATTTCCAGAAATTCCTTAGTGCTTCTCCCAAATATCTCTGCCTCCTTCGTAAGGTTAAGTTTCTCACTATTACTACTTCTAACATCACTGAACCATAATTATTTTTTGCCTATTTTTGATATTTTATAATGAGATTCTTTGAACACATCATGTCAGTGCAGATTTTTTTCACTTAGTTTGCTGTGTAGTATTGTGTTTTATAAATATCTCATTATTACTATATACATTTGATTGTTGATGGGTTGTATTCATTTTTTGGATGTTGATGTCTTTCAACTATCTTTTGCTGCAAATATGCATGCATATCTTCAAAGTTACATAAATCTTAACATATTACCAAAAATAGATTATCAGTTTACTATGTCCCCCGCAAGTTCTGGATTGTTATTTCTTTCTTGACAACATTCGATATCGCGAGTCTATTTTCAATTGTTATATTTCTACATTACTCATAGTGTTATCTCACAGGGATTTTAATTTATATTTCCCTGGTGACCTCTTGATACGTTCACTAACAACTTGTACATCCTCTCTTTTGAAGTGCCTATCTAAGCCTTTCTCTATTGAGTTTTCTGCTTTTTCCATTAATTTATAGGCATTCTTTATACCTTCCAGATATGAGATATTCATGGCCTAAATGTGCTACAAATATCTTCTTTATTGATGGAACACAATCAGTTCAGAAACAGATTTCCATAGACATGGGCATTTGATTTAGGACAAAAAACAGTGGGAAAAGGCCTTAATTTCAATACATAGTGCTGAGTTCTTTGAATTCTTAACGAAAAAAAGTGAAATGTGATCCTTATATCAACCCACAAACAAAAATCAAATTGAAGTAGAAAAGGTAAAATAAGAACACTTCTAGAAGATAACACAGGAAAATATCTACATAACTTTGGAGTAAAGATAGGTTATTTAAACAAGATAAAGAAAATACTGTCATAAAGGGAAAAATTGATACATGTGACTACAATAAAATCAAGAAAGCTACTCACCATTTAAGTAAGACGTCATAAGTTAATAAGAGTCAAATTTCAATAAATCATTTTATTTCTACTGATATTATATGTCTTTTTCCTCTAAAATATGCTTCTTTTGTTCAATATTTTTATTTAATTATTCATGATTCTTCATCTCTTTTATTTTATAAAATATGCATTTTATCATCTCTTGAGATTTCTCTACGTTTTACATTCTTTGGGGGTATGATTCCTGTATTCATTTATTTTTTTGAAGACATTTAAACTAGTTCAGTAATCTGTGATAGCTGTAATTTTTGCTTATAACCACATTTTAAGCAAGATTTTTTATTTCTGTGTTTACATTATAGAAAAAAATACAAGAAAAGTATTAATTTCCTGTGTGCTATCAATATCCCCAACTTCCTCTGGTTCTAAACTTTAACAGGGATCCTTATCTTCTGCTCTGGAAAAGCACATTTGAATTTTATACTCTTGTGGTATATGGATTGGGGTTTTCTTCCCTAATAGGAGAATCCTCTCACAAAGGTAAAGCCCCACCATAGTCAGTATAACAGTTTTCTAGGGCTGCCATAACAAAATACCACAGATTGGGTGGTTTAAACAATAGGAATTCATTTTCTCACAGTTCTGGAGGCTAGAAGTCTGTTATTGAGATACTGACAGGGTTGCTTTATTTTCAGGGCTGTCTCTTTGACTTGTCAGTGACCATCTTCATGTTCACATGACATTCTTCTTTTATGTTTGTGTTCAAATTTCCTCTTCTTCTAAAGAAACAAGTCATATTGGATTGGGGACCACCATAATGACTTCATTTTAACTTAATTGCATTTTTAAAGATGCTATTTCCAAATATGATCACATTTTGAGTTACTAGGGGTTAGGCCTTTGCATATGGGTACAAAACTCAGCCCAGAAGAGATGGGATGTTTCATTAATTTGAACATCCCTTTCATTGAGGCAGCATTTCCAGGGTCCTGCATACATAGGAGTCTGCCTACCCATCCCTGCCCAAACTCAATACCCCATTTCTCCATTAAAATAACAGCCTTAGCTTTTAGGATATATATTCTTTCCTAAAAGCCTCACCTTATTAGATAACTGCTCTGGATTTAAGACACCTTTTCACTTATGTTCATGGGATTTTTCACTTTACTTCTCTTGAGAAAATTTCATACATTATGTAGCAATTTTGTGCTTTCACTTGATATTATGCATATATTCTGCTCGGTCTAACATATTGGTAAGGATTAAAGTGAGCACATCACTATTGGAAACAATTTGGAAATATATGTCAATATTGTTGACAATATAGTAAATGAAAAAAAAAAGCTAGTTCCAAAATAATATATTTAAGATTAAATGGCCTATCTACCCATGTATCAATCAATCTATCATCTACCTACATGTCTACATAGGTACAGAGGAAGAGAACTTTTAAAAAGGAATAGAAAGAAACTTATAATTTAAGGCTTAATTGTGTTTAAATCTGGGAGGCTGATCATGGGATATAAAATTTCTCCTTCTCTGAATGACTCCATCGAGTCCATTTTAGCTTTTCAGAATGAACATCTGCATTCTGAGTATACTTACTCTGGACTTTAGTTTCTAAAATAAACTTGAATTATTTTGGCAGAATATGCAACATGTTAAAAAATGTCCATAATCCAGGGTGCCTGGGTGGCTCAGTTGTTAAGTGTCTGCCTTCGGCTCAGGTCATGATCCCAGGGTCCTGGGATTGAGCCCCACATCCGGCTCCCTGCTCGGTGGGAAGCCTGCTTCTCCCTCTCCCACTCCCCCTGCTTGTGTTCCTGCTCTCGCTATCTCTCTCTGTCAAATAAATAAATAAAATCTTTAAAAAAAGTCCATAATTGTCTAATAACACACCATGAAGGAAATAATAAGTACCAAAAGGAAAATTGTATAAACAAAGAAATTCACTCCAGGTATAAAATATTTGAAAAATCCAAATATTTGACAAAATGGATTATCTATAGTTTATATATACATATGTGTTTAAATGCTAGCTAATTATTAAAATATTGATTACTTGGAATGTTTAATAGTGATGATATAATATTATGTAAAAAATTAGGCCACTATATGTATGCAAATAAATATGTGTTTACATACATGCGTATGTATCTGTACACACACACACAATATTTATGAACAAAAATGTAGAGGATGATACTTCAAAACCTTACAAATTACTTTGGTAATAAGATAGTTGTATGTGTCTTTTGTGGGCTCTTTAAATTTTTAAGGTTTTTTGATAATAAATTTCAGTAGAAGAGATGATATGCCTCAATTTGATGTGGTTTTTTTATTAATTTAAAATAAGACTACACATGTATTTATAAACTAAATACAATAGTTTCTCCTATCTATTCAATGGATAAATTTTTTAAAAAGGTGCATAGTTTTGCAGAATGTCATAAAAATCTATTGAATTTCTGTTTTGCACAAAGTTTAGAACCATTTACTTAAACAGGGCTAACTATACTATAGAAACAGAACGAATCCGGCAAGGCAGAGGTATATAAAACATTGGACCTCTCAAACAAAATAGCTACCAAGGCTAGTGGAATTTTTTTCTATTGACAAAACTTATTAGTTTTACTATTTAATATTTAAAACAGTGATTAAGACGTCAGAATAACCATTGATAGAACATATATTTTATGCATTCTATTTTAAAACCACTGGACAAAGTAAATTTGAGCAGAATGTGCAGCGAAGAAGAAGGAGAAGGAGAAGGAGAAGGAGAAGGAGAAGGAGAAGGAAAGGGTCATGGAGCAGAGAAAGAAATGTGACAACTTGCTGCTGGGGCTTTGTCTCCTTGCTGAATTTTGTAACCTGCTTTCTCCTGCTGCATCATTCAGCAGAGAAGCCACTTCCTGTATATATTTAATGATATTCTAAAATAACTCTTTTCTAGGAATCCAAAATGCTCCTGACAGTGAAAGGTAACCAAATACATTCAGGCAGCTAAGATTCAATTTTAGATCTTCATGGAATAGTATGACATATTATTTTTTAAAAATCCTTTATACAGTGCTGATATTAAGCCAGAAAGCAAGACTGTATCCATATTGGGTTTTAAAATATTAAAATTCTTTCTTTGGGTAAATAGTTACTGCTTCTAGTTCCCAAATCCATACATCTGCCTATGCCATCATTACACTGAGTCTTGCCTGCTCCCCTGCCACTCCCCGTATCTTCAGTACCACGCCACAGTTCAGCAACCAAATTATTAATGTTGAGTACATAAAGTTCCTTCTGGCCCATACTCCAACACCATGTTAAATGTCTATTCTCATTTATTAGTGACTATGTAGTGTTGGTTGATTTGAATTCCAGCCCTTATACGTAGTTATGTTACAGTTTAAAATATGCTATGTATACTTTAGGGTTACTTAATATTGCTTCTTTAAAAAAATAAAAATTTTTGGTGACTTAGTGTATCTCCAAATTCTATCTACAAGAGATACAAGAGGTTTTCACTTTTGACCCCTCCCCCTCTATGAGGTCTCCCTTTGTAGTGAACCCATGTATAACTATAGTCTCATTTAACTGTCTATAATGAACTTCTAGCAATCTTTAGTCTACTATAACTTTTTTTTTAAGATTTTATTTATTTATTTGACAGAGAGAGACAGGGAGATAGAGAACACAAGCAGGGGGAGCAGCAGAGGAAGAAGCAGGCTTCCCACCGAGCAGGGAGCCCAATGCAGGGCTAGATCCCAGGACCCTGGATTATGACCTGAGCCGTGAAGGCAGACGCTTAACGGCTGAGCCACCCAGGCGCTACCATCTAGTCTGCTATAACTTAACTGAAACAAAATAATTTAGCCTGGAAGTATGACAGTTTGGCCACTGGAGTTTAGAAATATGTTCTGCTTATTAATTGACTAAGAGCTGAGGTAGCTGGAGCGTAAGTACGGCTACACAGAATTCCAGCAGGTAGGAACACTTAGTCTTTCCTCCCTATTATTTCCAGCTACTTCTCTGCCTGGATAGCATCCAGCTTGGATCCTTGTCAACTAGGAATCTGACACTACCTGAGAAGTCTCCATCCTGATCTTTACTTACCTGTCTGGAACCTGATTCTTTTCTGATAGTGCTAGCACTCCTTTCCATTTTCTTTGACAATCATTTGTGCTCAATGATGCCCTCTCTTTAAAAATGTTTAAGATAGAAAAATACCATGATTTTGAAAGTGAAAATTTTTAATGATATTTATGAACTGTGATTTGGCTACCCAGTTATACAAGGCAACTTAAATGTCCAACTAAAGGAGAAAGAGTGAAAATGATTTTTGATATTGTGAATTTAAGCTTTCACATATCTTACAAATGCTAATCATGGCAGAGGTGACAAGAATATAGGTATACATGCTCATTATATGTGTTTTGAATGAATGAACAGATTTATGAAATGATGGATATCTGTACACATGTCACAATGCTCAAAGTGCTCTAACTACATAATGCATAATTGGAAACTGTATTTAACATATCCTCATTGTACATTCCAGGGTTCTCCTTTCTATAAGACTGCATATCCATTTTTTAAGTGAATTCTGTAAGGAAGATTGATTTACTTAAACACACATATGCCAGAACATATCTTTTTCCAAAGCTAAAACACAGACCACAGGGAGAAAAATGTTTCAGCTTAACGATTAGTGAGGTGATGGGTATTAAGGAAGGCACGTACTGCATGGAGCACTGGGTGTTATACAAAAACGATGAATCGTGGATCACTACATCAAAAACTAATGATGTATTATATGGTGACTAACACAACATAATAAAATTAAATTAAATTAAAAAATGATTAGCGAGGAACATCCTGTTTAGTTTTTAGTTAAACTATTGAGATAAAACTCTAATATGAAATTATTCCTGCATAAATTATTTATTGGTTTCATACACCTGTAACTCCTCATGAAAGGAAACATTGAAAATATAATTATCAATAGGGAAGAATTATGCACAAAATATGGAAATCCAGATGTCATTATTTAAAATATCTGATTTCACATCAAATATGTTCCCATCACTGTAGTTTTTTTTTTTAGATTTTATTTATTTATTTATTTATTTATTTGAGAGAGAGAGAGTTGGGGGGGAAGAGCAGAGGGAGAGGGACAAACAGACTCCACACTAAGCACCAAGCCTGACATGGGGCTCGATCCCAGGACCCCAAGATCATGACCTGAGCTGAAATCAAGAGTCAGGTGCTTAACTGACTGAGCCACCAAGGCAACCCTGTAGTCTTTTGTTTTTGTTTTAAAGTTCTCTTGATAACATTTCATTAATCTGGAGCTAGAGATAAATATATGTATACTCTGGACACTGGAAGATAAATGGTTAGCTAGAGAAAGGATTAGATGCTTCCATTCATGTGACTAAAGCACAGTATTGCCACGGTGTAATATGAAGAACACTTGACCTGCCATTACTCTGTATAAAATTTTTGAGGTACTTATACACAGAAGAAACAAAATAAGAAAGCCTTCACTCCCCCAAAATATTTATCACTAGCTAAGAATCCATTTAAAATGCCAATGTAGGGGCATCTGGGTGGTTCAGTCAGTTAAGCATCTGACTCTTGAGTTCCATTCAGGACATGATCTCAGGGTCGGAAGATCAAGCCCCACTTTGGGCTCCACGCTCAGTGGGGAGTCTCGTTGCTCTCTCTCTCTCACTCTCCCTCTCTCTCTAAAATAAATAAATAAAAGAAAATATAAAATTTTAGCAGTAGATTTAGCAGTAGAAGTAGAGATGGTGGTTTAATGTCACATGCTATTAACAATTTCTGATAAGTTAATTGGTATGGGTAACGAAAATTAGAAATATAGGTTGCTGCCAGATGACGAAGCATCATAAATTCTAGAAAGTACAGTTAGATTTCACCCTACTGGTACACATTTTTGTTTATTTGTTTCTTTGCACTTTTGTCCCTTTCTCCATTAATAAGTTTTTCTGATTTGTCCCATTATGTTGCCTTACATTCTATATAATTACATTAACTAAGCCCATTTTAATATTTATTTATCATTTTTGATTTTCATAATTACTGTATGGCCTATTTATCAATGTCATGATGTTTGACTAAACAGCATAGAAAATACCCCCTTAATCTTTGGACTTACACTGCTGTATCACAGACATGTTTCTGTATTGTTTTATCAAGCAGGGTATCTCTTATAGAGAGTCACTAAAAAGTTAAATAAAAATGACAAATTGGCGAGAAAGTAACCACTAATAACTTATCATAAGAATAAATTAGGTAAAGGCACCTAGGTGGCTTAGTCAGTTAAATGTCCAACTCTTGATTTTGGCTCAAGTCATGATCTCAGGATAATGAGATCGAGCCCTGTGTGGGGTTCCCTGCTCAGTGGGGAGTCTGCTTGAGATTCTCTCCCTTTCCCTCTCCCCCTGCCCCTCCCCCCTCTAAAATAAATAAATAAACTTAAAAAATAAATAAATTAGGTAGATTGAACTTTTAACAGTTCTTTAAAGGGAAATGTAAGAAAAAATATTATACATATTTCAATTTGCCCTTCAATAATATTCCATACTTACGGTAACTTATATAAGACCTCAATTTATCAGTAGCAGTTATCTAGATGACTACTATAAAATATGTAGAAAATTCAACCAAACCAAAATGGAAAGCTATAAATTATACATGTTCCACCAGGCAGATGTAGCTTGATATTTTGAGGTATATCTTCATCTATGTCTATGAAAAACATTGATGTTATCTAGAACAAAGACTATAGGGGTGTGTGTGTGTGTATGTGTGTGTGTGTGTGTGTGTGTATCATAAAGCCAAATTCTGTATATTTTTAAAACCTTTGAAATTCATAATTACTCCATGAGCATAACATATATAATAGATACATGTCTGCAACATAAAACTTAGGTCCTGAAATTTTTATTCATATGAATCCCAGACAACTTGAGTTACCATTTAATATTAGATATTTGTACTATATTCTTCAATTTATAAACTACAAAAAATAAAACATATTGTCCACTTGTCTTGTAATGAAATATTTACTCATATACTCAATTATTTGCTATTGCTAAATCCCTAAGTATAGATTTACAAGGACAAAGAGAATGCATATGTTTTGGTGGCTTTTGCATTTGTCAGACACCAAAAGGCTATATTTTTCATTCAGATTCTTCAGGAAATTTAACCTCTAAATATTTATCAATGATGACAATAATTATTGAAATGATGTATTTATAAGAAAATAAAAGCACCTCTCCACATACAAACAAAACAAAGGAATTGGTAAACACCTTTTTTTAAATTTATTTTTTAATTTAAATTCAATTTAGTTAACATACACTGTATTATTAGTTCAGGGGTAGAATTCAATGACTCATCAGTTATATATAGCACCCAGTGCTCATTACATCAAGTGCCCTCCTTAATGCCCATCACCCAGTTACCCCATATTCCTACACACCTCCCCTCCAGCAACCCTCAGTTTGTTTCCTTGAGTTAAGAGTCTCATGGTTTGTCTCCCTCTCTGATTTCATCTATTTTTCCTTCCCTTCCCCTATGATCCTCTGTTTTGTTTCTTAAATTCCAAATATGAATGAAATCATATGGTATTTGTCTGTCTCTGACTTATTTTGCTTAGCATAATATCCTCTAGTAATATTCCATTGTGTGTGTGTATATATATATAAACACCATATCTTCTTTTTTTAATTGAGATTCAATTAGCCAACACATAGTACATCATTAGTTTCAGATATAGTGTTCAACAATTTATCAGTTGCGCATAACACCCAGTGCTCATCACATCATGCGTCCTCCTTAATGCCCATCACCCAGTTACCCCATCTCCCCACCCACCTCCCCTTCAGCAACCCCCCATTTGTCTCCCATAGTTAAGAATCTCTCATGGTTTGTCTTCCTCTCTGATTTCTTCCCATTTAGTTTTCCCTCCCTTCTCTTATAGTCTTCTGCACTGTTTCTTATATTCCACGTATGAGTGAAACCATATGATACCTGTCTTTCCCCAATTGACTTATTTCACTTAGCATAATACCCTCCACTTCTACCCACATTGATATAAATGGTAAGAATTCATCCTTTCTGATGGCTGAGTAATATTCCATTGTATAAATATAATACATCTTTATCCATTCATCTGTTGGTGAATATCCAGGCTTTTTCCATATGTTGGCTATTGTGGACATTGCTGCTATAAACATCGGGGTGCCCCTTTGAATCACTATGTTTGTATCCTTTCAATAAATACCAAGTAGTGCAATTGCTGGATCATAGGGTAGTTCTATTTTTAACTTTCTGAAGAACCCCCATATTATTTTCCAGAGTGGCTGCACCAGTATGCATTTTCACCAACAGTGTAAGAATTGGTAAGTATCTTTTTTATTTTATTTTTTTAAAGATTTTATTTATTTATTTTAGAGAGAGAATGAGAGAGAAGAGGGTCAGAGGGAGAAGCAGACTCCCTGCTGAGCAGGGAGCCCGATGTGGGACTCGATCCCGGGACTCCAGGATCATGACCTGAGCCGAAGGCAGTCGCTTAACCAACTGAGCCACCCAGGCGCCCTATCTTATATTTTAAATGGGATTGCTTCATATAGGAGTAAAGCTAGTTTGTCATATAAAGTTATTTTAATCTCTTTTAATATTTGCCTGGACTATTTTATTTTTATTTCTTTTATTGATTTAGGGTTATTTTATATGTCAAATTGATGGACATGTGAAACGTAAACATGGTTTACCAAATTACCTATTGTCTATCTTAATTTTGGTGTTATTTCCCTTGGAATTTCTCTCCTCCTCTCCCTGATGTTTATTCATTCTTTATCTCTCAGGTTAAAAGTTACTTTCAGAAAAGAATGAAAAGCCTGCTCTGAACAACTGCTGAACAGTATATTGATTGTTATGTTTACTACAGCAAACATTAATGTTTTTCATAACACTCCTCACAGTGGGCAACCATACATTTGTGTGTGTGTGCTGTCAACATGATTGATTAATTTCCATTTTTCTAATTAGTTTTTATCCTTTTTGATAATGGAGAATGGGCTATATTTTGTTATTCAACAAAGCAGTGCAGGAAACACTGTGGGTATCAAGTACCTTTGAAAAACTTCATGGCTGAATTTAGGCAAGGGTGAGACCTGCCAACAGATAACATTATTATAACCACTGTACTAAGGTTCAGGAATAGGACACCAGGTCCTTGGAGAGCTGTGTCTTAAAAAGATAACATCAGGACCTTGCCTTAGAGACTGGTAGGGCAGAGGGGTGTAATACAAAAGACACTTACTAGTCTTTTTCTTATATGACTTTTCTATTGCCATTTGATCGTGCTGACTTCACTTAAAAAATCTTTCCATCCTTGGTTTCCCTAATTCATTGTTTTGTATTCCTTTCCCCAAACTCTTCATCTTGGGCGAACTTCTTCTTATTTAATATAATTATACATGATTGGCAGAAGAAAAGAGTCATTGTTTAAGTTTATAGTTTGTATATACCTCCACATCATCAAACCCTGATGCAAGGGGGACAAAAAGCCACAATAAAAAAAAAAAAAAATCAGGCTGCTTTTGTGCTAGAATAGAATAAATGCTTAAAATATTTAGAATTTTTTAATGGAATTCCCAAGACTGATAAAAGAGAATTAAACATTTGAAATATATGGAGTTATCAGTAATATGTGTAGTAAAAGTGTAAGCAGTACAAGACTTTTTTTTTTTTTTTTCAGATTACTAATGTAACCTTTCCTATAGTGCTCCAGTGAAAATTCTTCGGAATCTTGGAAGCTGAATCAATGTATCTTAAATTAAGAACTTGAAATCCAATAACTGATAATGGTTTCAGGAATAACAGTGATGGGAGGAAGTCTTAGGCAATATTTGAGCTTGGGCAGGAAGGGCTGTAATCAGCCCAGTTACCATTCTTTGCCTGAGGCTTTCTATTGCCAGTCACTCCCCTGGGAAGTAATTTACAACACCCTCCACCTAGCAGCATCCAACAAATTATAGGTGGGGGCTGGCTTATACACACCCTTGGCCACCTCACTCCTCAGGGAATCAGAGTTGTATACTTTATTGTGGCTTACTGATTTTCCTCAACAGGATTAAGCTACAGTCCACACAAAATTATATTTGTGGTAACAGAACATAACCTTGATAAACTACCTTCTCTTAATGTCTCTGTTCTCCACTCCTAAGGTCAGGTTTCCTTCACCAACAAAATAATTGAATTATGTGCAAAGCCTCATCACAGGGTCTGCTTTTGAAGTAATTGCAAACTAAAGATAAACCTTCCAGTGGAAGTGGAATGGAAGAGTTCTAGCACATGTTTGTGATGTTTCTGCCATTCCAGCATTCCCTTCTAAGAAGAGACCTTGGAATAGTAAAGATAATAATTATTTCACTCACAATTTAATAGTTCTGGACCCTATATTCCAAATAAGAGGTATTTAAGAGAATTTATTAGATATATTTAAATACTGAGTAATTTATAACTGATTATTTGTAAGGGAATTTTTTTCTTTTTTTAACAAAGGGTCTTTGATTCCTTCTGTGTATACTCCTCTTTTGTTATTAGTTTCAGAGGATAAAATGTATCCTCCATAAAGTGTTACTCAGTGATCCTAACAAGACAAGATACTAGGTAGCCAGGCTATGTAATGTTCATTAAAAGGAATGTCACTTATACACAGAATTATCTAACTCACAATTTTCGTCATCAGATCTTATTTAATTTTAACATCACACATTCGTGTGAATGGACCTATATTTGAATGCATGTTTTAGAATTTTTTCAGAATTTTTGGAGTGATGTTTGAGAAACATAAAATACACTATCATTTCTGGTCACTTACATTATGAGTAATTATATAAATATTTAAATACATTTATTTAAAATTAATTTAAATTTATTAATTAAAAATTAAAGATGGATGTGTTAAATATCTTTTTGAGCTCTCATAAATATCATGTTGTATATATTTTCGACTGTACTGGGCTTATAGAAAAGTAACAAATTAATAATGACACTGTGAGATCAGATTTTCTACCTAGAATGCTTTATAATTTATACTTTAAATATGTTAAAGTAAAAGGAAACTATAGAAATTATCTAACCTATAACATGTTTATTCTAGTTTCCAAAAGAGAAAGAACTGATTAGAGTCACCTCCCTTATGACTGAATGACACACAACAACCAGGAGAGATAAATTTATATTTTACACAGCAGAAATATTCCTCATGGTAAACAAGAGTACAGATTTTCTATTTTTAGGCCTTGCCAAGTAGACAACTTTAAGTGTTTTTAATGAATAATCAAATACAAGAGTCACCCATTGTTAAAAACTGTAAGAATTAGGTCCTTAATTATGACATGTGGTTCCACAGACCCAGTGTCAGAATCTGGTACTTAATATAAAACAAAAATTGCATGACACTTGTTAAAAACAACAAAGAACACTTTAGTCAAGACTATTGTAATAGGGGTCAATGTTATTTTTAAATCCTTGTGAGCTGTTGGAAAAGTACTGGAGGCCTTGAATGAGGGTGTGCTTAGTGTGATTTAGGCCACTCCTGTTTACTTACCAAAGTCCCCACCAAAACTAGGCTCCTACCCTCCCAAGAAACTGGAAGATGGAGGTATTATATTTTATGATGACTGCATTTCAAAGGATGACTTCTAGGTACAGGAGAAAGGCATTCCTGGATTGTAGATTTACATCTTTTTTTTTTTTTCCTCCAGATTTTTATTTAAATTCCAGTTAGTTGACATACAGTATAGTATTAGTTTCAGGCGTAGAATTGAGTGATTCATGACTTATACACAACACCCAGGGCTCATCACAATAAATGCCTTCCTTAATATTCATCACTTATTTAACCCATTCCCCATCCACCCACCTCCTCTCTAGAAACCACAGAGAACAAACTGATACAAGATCTTAAAGGGACAGATAAATAATTTATAATGAAAAGTTTTCTAATGTGAATGCTTGAAGAAAAGGGAGGTTAGAGACTACAGTCACAAATAACCTGTCTAAAGTTTAGTCAAGCTAAGGGGAACTATAAGGCCATCTTGGACATTATTTAAGAGAATTAAACATGCTATCATGATTTCAGTTTTGTAATTAATTGTAATTTGTGTTTGTGAAACACACACACTCATTCTTTTGTTGTTGTAGAGGTGACCACCTTGAGTGAAACACTACTAAGATATTATAGTCTCTATGTTTGTATTGGGGGCACCAACTAATTACCAAAACTGACCACACTGGATATTAATGCAGTGTTTCACAAAGTTGGGTACAGAAATGTATTATCACTAAGAGTGGTCTCAAATTCATAAACTACTAGACTAGGTCATCAGTTTAAAAATAAGAAGTGACTACCTCCAAATTTCTTTAGCATTCAGCCCCTCCACTTCCCCCCAACCACCTCCCCAAGTCTTAACTCACTACTACTTGTCTTTTTAGCAGCTGGCCATGACCAAGGAGTTCTCCAATGTTACTTTTTTTTTTTTTACATTGAATTGTCTGAATAATGAATCTAGTTACCAAGATTGTGTCCTTTTCTGGCCCATTATAAACAAAATTCCAACACGGGACACTTAAACACTACAATATAGATTGCTGCTATAGTCAATTATATATATACTCAGACAAAAAAGTGACAACAAAATTAGCATAAAGGAAAAACATTGCATTCTTGTATACTTTCATTTTACCTAGTGTTATTAATGGTTCTATTAAAATAAAAGATGTTATAGTATTTGTTCTCATGGTAACTTTCTCTAAATATATAAAAGAGGCAATGATTAGTCATTTTTATTCACTTAATATTCAGTATGTTCACTTGCCAAAGCACAAAGGCCAGAAAAGGAATTAACCTTTGCTCTTAGTTTGATAGGAATGAAACTAAAATAAGAACCACCTAGCATTAATATTATTAAATTGAAGCTGCTGAGAAGACAGATGAAGGCTTTAAAATAACCCCAGATGGTTCTGGTATATCCCTCTCAAAACAAAAATGCCAGCCTGTTTAGTTCAAAGATCATTAGTTCCCTTATTTGACAATTTGGGATTTTGCATCTCATAATGTGAGAAATGCACTGTGTTATCTAAGAGAGTATGTGACCCTGGGCTAATTAAAAGTCACACACGGGCAGGGCAGGGTGAAGCAACCCTGCTTCATTACAAGTGGTGGTTGTTCCCTGGAGGCAGAAACACCAAAAGATTCCTGGAAGTGGTTCAAGACATCAGTCAAAGGCAATATGCTTCCCAGCCAGCAAGGCCACTGAATGGGATTGCAGCACTGGGAACTATTTAATCCAAGTGTGGCTTTTTATTTGTTTGTCAGATTGGTGAAATAGGAGACCTCAGAGGGAACTAAACATGCAAGCAGAAACTGAATATGACCTTTGCAGCGGACAGGCTAGACTTGCTTTGGGTTGGGGGATGGGGCCGTTTTTAGTATCTTTATGTTCTTCCACCTTTTTAAGGGGAAAATGACAGATTAATGAAAAAGAGGAACAGGGAGTATGGAAACTCCTCTAATACTTTGATCCCATTCCATGGCCCCCTTACCTCCTAGGCTAGTACTGTGGTTTTGCTCCTATGTTATATTGTAACTGAAACCCAGGCATTCAAGGAGAAGCAAGATCATGCATTTGATAAGACTGGGGCTATAAAGAGTCGGGGAGGTAGCCTAAACTCTTGTCACAATTCCAATTCTAGGAATCTTCAACAGAAGTAATCCATCTATGCACAAGTTTAAACATTTCAGAATTATTTGTAAAGATGAGGAAATATAAGTTAAAAACTTCTCAATAGGAGGAAGTTAAATATATATAACATCCATATATATATATATATAGAGAGAGAGAGAGAGAGAGAGAGAATGCATAATTGTTAATTTTTTTTAAAGATTTTATTTATTTATTTGAGAGAGAGAGAATGAGAGAGAGAGAAAGCACATGAGAGGGGGGAGGGTCCGAGGGAGAAGCAGACTCCCTGCTGAGCAGGGAGCCCGATGCGGGACTCGATCCCGGGGCTCCAGGATCATGACCTGAGCCGAAGGCAGTCGCTTAACTGACTGAGCCACCCAGGCATCCTAATTGTTAATTTTTATATATCATATATAATTAATATATTTATTTGTAATTACATATAAGAAATAAATAATATAAATCCTAATATATATAGTAGTGGGGCAATTTATAAATTCTGTTCTTTTTTATAATGTATGTATTATATATATTTTATAATATAATGTATACTTTATAAATACACACACATGCATGCAAAGAAATATACAACATACACTGATACATATATACAAATTACTGAAATGGGGGGGAATGAGATTGAGGACATTTGTATATTTATGCATGTAGCTATATTTAATTAATGTTCTATAGGGATACACATTTATAAATGGAGTCATGTAGGCAGAAAGGTCAATAATTTATAACCATTTTAATTTAGATTTTCTAAAGGTAGATTAAATTTTAAATAAAGAAGGTACAACAGGAAAAAACATACAACAGCAAAAGAACAAAACTGACTTTGTTTCCTTGGAGAGCAAATATTTAAAGGCCCTGATCTTTTCCTAAGTTTTCACAGTGAAATCCTGCCTTGTTCACCCACTTCATTATATTCTTTCATTTGAACAATCCCCAGAGTTTTATTTGAATTACACTTGTTACCAATAGGTATAGTTAGGTGGTTAAAATAAAAAAATTAGCTTAATTTTATAGCTCCTAATAGAAAGATGAACATTCAATTCACCTTATACATGTACACAGACACATTATTCTCTTAATGTTGACCAAAGATTTTGTTTCTAGTATTGGAGTCCACACAGTATAGGTCTATGTTGTCTTTCTTGTATACTTAGAAGATTTTTAGTAACTGATTTCACTTCCCCAATGTAGTAGGAGAATTTTGGTACATTTTTGAAATACTTTGATCTCATCCTATAGTAAGAGTTTTATATCTTTCCCTTCAATCATATCTTAAATTTGTCTCACATTATCTTGACATTAATTATGCTAACTCACCTTTATTGCCTCCAAAGCACCAAATTTTCTTAATAGAAACTATTTTTTTTAATGTTCTTAAGTGTTAATTTAATATTTAACTAATTCAGGGGCGCCTGGGTGGCTCAGTTGTTAAGCATCTGCCTTCGGATCAGGTCATGGTCCCAGGGTCCTGGGATCGAGCCCTGCATTGGGCTCCCTGCTCTGCGGGAAGCCTGCTTCTCCCTCTCCCACTCCCCCTGCTTGTGTTCCCTCTCTTACTGTGTCTCTCTCTGTCAAATAAATAAATAAAATCTTTAAAATTTTAATTAATTCATATAATTAGACATGACACTAAAAGAGCTTTGAATAGGTTTAGAAACAGAAATTAGTTTGCTCATGATAAGCATGCAACTAAAAATGGGGGAAAACATGTGACCCACTAGGGAACAGCCACAAGCTTAGTGAGTTAGGAAGGCTTTGGACATTGGGCAGGGTATGTTACAGAGCAGTGGGCCTACTTTTCCTCTCAGAGGACATTTGACAACGTTGAGAGATATTTTTTTGTTGTCACAACTGTGTGGGAGAATGGGTGCTACTGGCATCTGTTGGATAGAGGCAGGGATGATGCTAACCATCCCATAGGGCACAGGACAGCCTCCACTACAAAGGACTGCCTGTCAATAGTGCCACCATTGAAATATCCTGTTATAGTAGGAATAGAGAACGGCTAAGCCTGTGAGTCATTTAAGAGGAAAAGATGTTGAAAATCTTATCATTTCACCTGCAACAATTTATTTGCTTCCTAAGAGAAGCGGAGAAGTCACATTTCCTTCAACTTTTCATACTCCATAGAAAAGTAAACACTAGGCTGTATATAGGAAGTCCTCAATAAATTCTTGTTTCAGTGATGCAGATTGCAAAACAATTGAGACCAGCCAAAAGAGAGACACAAATAATTATTACAATGAAAATAAATATGTGGCATATAAAATCCTTAAGAAGGTGAAAATGTGGTATAAGTCCAGAATATGATATACAAAAGTGTCTTGCAATCATTTGTGAACAAAAGACTTTTATATTACAAGCTCTTAAATTTAATACAACCCGAAAATATGATTTTAAACATAGTTTCTTTCTAACAAGAAAGCAGATTTTGCATATGTCATTTTAGAAATTTATAAGCATGGGGGCAGATGCACAATATAATTACTTGTAATTAATCTGAAATGCTAAATTTAACGTTGTTTACACATGAATGCAAGATATGTAAGCAGATTTTATTTTTTAAAATAGAGATAAATTATATTGAAAACAATTTTAACCTACAGAAATGAATAAAAATATGACATTTCTTGAAAAAAATCAAATAATATTACATCTCTCTTTGGTAGAGTTTTTTCTCCTACTCCTTTTAGAAATACTTTTAAAAATTATATTCATTTTTGTTTTCAAAACTCATTATGCTTACTTATGGCTATAATACTCATAAAGTGAGGAAAACATTTTACCTGCTGTATTTGTACTCAGTTTGTTAAAATCTGTAGCTAATTTGGGAAAATGACATACCAGGAGAATTTATATAATAAGGAATCTATTCACTGTTTGCAAAGCAACTGATACAGCAACTAAGACAGTATATTGGTAGAAGGATTAAATAGTCATAGCATAAGTGCAGTTCATATTTGCTTTAGTAATACTTGTAAAGAGATAGTGTCTATGTGATACTTACTGATGAAGTTTCATTTCCTTCAGCTAAATTGTACTGTTTTGAAGGAGAGAGATATGGGGAAGTTCTGGTCTTAAGCAAGCTTGTTAGCTAAGCCAGCAGGATAAAGAGTGCTAGGTAAAGGTAAAAATTAAAACTAGGAGAAATTTGAGTGATTAAATTTTGACACCTAATATTGGCTTTATGTCTACAATTATCATACACTAGAATAGGCTGGTATTCATGTTGGAAGGGTGTAAACCTAGCAAAACTTAGGAGCTCTCTGATTACCCCTATGTTTAATAACAACATGCTTTTATGAGGGGGGAGGGCGGTCCTTATCTATAAATGACTTTTTAGAACATCATTTTGTCTTCAGTTTCTTTAATTATCCCCCTTTAAAAAAAAATCTCTCTGCTGTTTTTGACATTATTCATCTCCAGTCCTATCTTTAGCCGGCTTCCCTCTCTTCCCTAAGAACCATGAACTAAGTCATGCGGAGTTGGTCATCTGCATGTATTTTAGGGTATCTTTATAGGCAGGTCATTGGTCTAGTTAAGCACCATAGCATCACAGTCCAACATCAAGGGGCCTGAAATACAGACATAAGGTTCTCTGAGAAGTTATCCAAGTTTTCAGAGGTACATGCACCCTTAAATGTCATTGCAATTGTAGCACTAACATAATTGTAAAATGTCACACTTATTGCTAAATTTCCATTACCTAATATCTCCTGGACCAGGATAGTATTTCCCATTATTTTTCTGTTCAAGGGATGAAACAGATTTTTAAGCTGAAGAAGATTAGCCAGATGCTGAACAGGGAACTATAAGTTTTAGAATACAAGAAAAATAAATCTCACCATAGGTGACAAAATGACTTGAAAAGGTGCAAATATAAATGAAAAACAGTTGTGTAGAGGCAACTGAAATGAAAGTAACCACTAAATCACAAAATCAAAGGAACTTAAACCATAATTACCAAACCTACTATGAAGTAAGTCTTGTTAAAGTAGCATTATGCAAAGTATGCCATGAATTGGGATTGTAAAGAGAGGGAGAGAAAGAGAGAGTTAGAAGAAATGAAAAGAAGACAGTATGAACAAACCACAGATGCTGACCTCAATAAGCTACTACTTTTTCTGGAGGTTCCCAAGGGGTATATGCTAATAGGATGTACTACATTACAAAACAAACAAACAAAAAAGTTCTGAATTACTTTAAATCTTTGTTCTAAAAAACAATGTAAAAGTCCACTGGTGAACTATGCTGGGCTATAGGATATTTTCATTCGTTCTTGGGAAAGGTTTCAGGTGAGTTCCAAAGCAGGCTGAAATGTCTTTTTCTTTCCTTTCTTCTTAAGTTCAAATGAGATTCTTATATTTTATCACTCTAAATATCAGGAAAGGCCTGACATGATAATAAGACTCATACATTTTAGTAGAAAAGGCCAAGAAAAACTGAAACTGAGCCAGAGAAGTATAGTCCATGTAACAAAGGCAAAATTTTCAGCATGTATTATCATCTCTTTTGGGGGTGATGAAGAAAAGAAAAGTGATCCTGAGGTGGGATAGATCATAGCACTTCCGAATGACTAAATGTAAATAATATAGCTAGAAGGTAGAGAATAAGGAAATGAGGTATAATATAAAGAGGAAAAAAGAGGTCTTATTTGAAATATTCTCATAAATTATATAAGTCCCAAACTTGAGAAGACCAGCAGAAAGATGGCAGCGGCATAGGATTTGCCTCATCCCACAAACACCAATACACAACTATCAAATCGTCCTAAATACCCCAGAAATTGACTTGAAGACTGACAGAAGAAACTCCACAACTAAAGGGAGACAAGAGGCCAAATTGAAGAAGGTAGGACGTACGGAGATGTGGTTTAGGGAGAAATGGGTCCTGGCTGCTGTGGAGGAGAGGGAGTCATGGTTGCAGAAGAGAGCAAGAGAAAGGAGCACACAGAGGAATGCATGACGAGAATCTTTCTCCATGCCTTTGGCTTGGAAAATGAGAGGGGCTGAATTTCATGAGTTCTTGCAACCAGAAGGGCTTAAAGTCTGGAGTTTTAAAGGTCAGTGGGCTTGGGTTTAATAGAGCCCTGAGGGTACTTGTGCAGCTGTTGGAGAGAAGGCAAACAAATAAGCTGGGAACCTACAGCATGGAAATGGGGATCTGAAGAGTGCCTGGGGCACACAATGGGGAAATTATTTGCTCTTCTCAGAGTGTGCCCCTGAGATGCAGCATTCACAGAAAGAACACCCCAAGAACAAAGGAACTGGCCAGCACCACTTCCCCTCCTTCACTCATAAAGCCACCTGTTGGAAGCAGGGCAGTACAGACACTGACTGTTTAACTTGCTTAAACTAAACCCCACTCCACTGTGCTCTGGTGGAAATTCCCTTCTCATTCATGCTTACCTCAGTCCCAGCATGGTGGCCCCTCCCCCAGAAGACCAGCACAAACCCTACCCATACCATGTCTCTTCAGCCAGAGAGTTTTGCAGAGCATCAGTTCCAGCGGAGGTGCTGACAGGTCTTATTCCAAAAGCAGAACAAAGCACACCTCCTTAAAACTCACCCCATTCAGGTCAGGGACCAAACACTGCCCACAGCAGGTAAGGAGAGCCTCTGTAGATGACTGGTGTGAAGGATGGAAGAGCTGGAACACAACGGCAGAAGACATGCAACACACACTGCAGGCACAACAGACTGAAAGAAGCAGAGGAATGAATTAATAACTTGAAGAAAAAATAATGGAAAACATGAAGCTGAACAAAGAAAGAATTATGCAAAACGAAAATAGACTTAGGGAATTCAGTGACTTCAACAAATGTAATAACATTCATATTATAGGAGTCCTGGAAGAAGAGAGAAAAAAGAGGACAGAGAATTTTTTTGAAGAAACAATCACTGTGGGGAAGGAAGCAGACATCCAGATCTAGGAGGCCAGGGAACCCCCATCAAAATCAACAAAAGCAGGCCCACACCAAGGTATATTGTAATTAAATTTGCAAAATATAGTGATAAAATAAAAATCTTAAAAGCAGCAAGACAAAAGTAGTCATTAACTTACAAGGGAAAATCCATAAAACTAGCAGGAGATTTTTCAACAGAAACTTGGCAAGCCAGAAGGAAGTGACATGATATATTCAAAGTGCTGAATGGGAAAAATTAGCAGCCAAGGATATTCTTTCCAGCAAGGCTATCATTCAGAATAGAGGGAGAGATAAAGCATTTCCCAGACAAACAAAAACTAAAGGAGTTTGTGACCACTAAACCAGCCCTGCAAAAAATACTGCAAGGACTCTTTGAGGGAAAGGAGAGACCAACAGTGAAAGTATAAAGGTGGAAAATACAAAGGCAGTAAAAATGAATATCTCTGTAAATATCAGTCAAAGAACTCACAAAATAAAAGCATATAAAATATAACAACATATACATAAAATGTGGGAACAAGAAGAGATAATAGGTTCAAACTTAAATGACCATCAACTATCATGCAAATGGATATCAAAAGAAAGTAATATTTAAGTTGGGCAAACTAAACTTTAAAACAAAGACTGTAACAAGAGACTAAGAAGAGCACTATATAATAATGAAGGGGACAATCCAACAAGAAGATTAACAATTATAAATATTTATGTCCCAACATGGGAGCACCCAAATATATAGAACCATTAATAACAAACATGAAGGAACTAATTGATAACAATACAATAACAGTAAGGGATTTTAACACCCCACTTACTGCAATGGACAGATATTCAAACAGAAAACCAACAAGGAAGCAATGGTTTTGAATGACACTGGAATAGATGGATTTGACAGATATATTTAGAATATTCCATCATAAAACAGCACAATACACATTTTTTTTCAAGTGCACACAGAATATTATCCAGAATAAGATAGGTCATATATTAGGCCAAAAAACAAGCTTGTATAAATTCAAGAAGACCAAAGTCATATTATGCATCTTTTTTGAACACACATTTTGAAACTAGAAGTCACCCACAAGAAAAAAATCTAGAGAGACCACAAATATGTGGAACTTAAGTAACATTCTACAAAAACAATGAATGGGTCAACTAGGAAATAAAGGAAGAAATTTTAAAAAAAATACATGGAAACAAATGAAAATGAAAACACAATGGTCCAAAATGCCTTTGGGAAGCAACAAAATCAGTTCTGAGAGAAGTTTATAGCAATACAGGCCTATCTTAAGAAGCAAGAAAAATCTCAAATAATCAACCTAAGCCCACACCTAAAGTAACTATAAGAGAAAAGCAAACAAAACCCAAAAACAGCAGAAGAAATAATAAAGGTTAGAGCACAAGTAAATGATATAGAAACTAAAAACAAAAACAAAAAAAGCAAAAAACAAAAAACACAATCGAACAGATCAATGAAAACAGGAGCTGATTCTCTGAAAAAAATAGTAAAATTGATAAACATCTAGCCAGGCTTGTCAAAAAGAATAAAGATGCAAATAAATAAAATCACAAATGAGAGAAGAGAAATAACAACCAACACTACAGAAATATAATCAGTTATAAGAAAATATTATGAAAAACTATATGCCAACAAATTGGACAATTTAGTAGAAATGGATAAATTCCTAGAAACATATAAATTACCAAAACTGAAACAAGAAGAAATAGAAAACCTGAACAGACCAATAACAAAGAAAAGTAATTGAATGAGTGATCAAAAAACTCCCAACAAACAAAAGTCTAGGACCAGATGGCTTCACAGGCAAATTCTAACAAATATTTAGAGAAAAGTTAATACCTATTCTTCTCAAACGAGTCCAAAAAAAAAAAAAAAATAGAAAAGGAAGAAAAATTTCTAAACTCATTGTATGAGGCCAGGATTACCCTGTTACCAAAACCAGATAAAGACACCACTAAAAAAAAAGAAATACAGGCCAATATCCCTAATGGATACAAATGTAAAAATTCTCAGCAAACTACTAGCACATCAATTCCAACAACACGTTTAAAAAATCCTTCACCACAATCAAGTGGGATTTATTCCTGGGTTGCAGGGGTGGTTCGATATTTGCAAATCAATCAATGTGACACAACACATTAATAAAAGAAGGGGTAAGACCCATTTAATCCTCACAAGAGATGCATATAAAAGCATTTGACAAAGTATTCATGATAAAAACACTTCAACAAAGTAGGTTTAGAAGGAAGATACATCAACTTAATAAAGGCCATATATGAAAAACCCATAGTTAATATCACCTTTAATGGGGAAAAAATGAGAGCTTTTCTTCTATGGTCAAGATTAAGACAGGGATGTCTGCTCTCTTTATTCAACATAGCACTGGGAGACCTAGCCACAGCAATCAGACAACCAAAAGAAATAAAAGGCATTCACCATATGATTTCACTCATATGTGGAATTTAAGAAACAAAACAAACAAAGAAAAATGAGACAAGCCAAAAAACAGACTCTTAACTATAGAGAACAAACTGATGGTTACCAGAGGGGAGGTGGGTGGGGGATGGGTGAAATAGGTGAAGGGGATTAAGAGTACACTTATCATAACGAGCACTGAGTAAAGTACAGAATTGTTGAATCACTATATTATACACCTGAAACTAATACAACACTGTATGTTAACTATATTGGAATTAAAATTTTAAAATTAATAAAAATAAAGTTAAAAATGTATTTATAAAAAGGCATTCAAACTGGGAAGGAAGAAGTCAAACTTTCACTATTTGTAGACAATATGATATTCTATGTAGAAAAGCCAAAAGTCTTCACAAAAACAACTGCTAGAACTGATAAAGGAATTCAGTAAAGTTGCAGGATACAAAAGCAATGTATAAAAATAGTTTCATTTCTATATACCAATATTGAAACATCAGAAAGAACTTAAGGAATTGATCCCATTTACAGTTGCTTCAAAACCAATAAGATACCTAGGAATAAACCTAACCAAAGAGGTAAAAGACCTGTACTCTGAAAACTCTAAAAGTAATGAAAGAAGTTGAAGGTGGCACAGGGAAATGGAAAGACATTCCATGCTCACGGATTGGAATAACAAATATTGTTAAAGTGTCTATACTACCCAAGGCAATCTACAAATTTAATGCAGTCCCTATCAAAATAACACCAGCATTTTTCACAGAGCTAGAACAAGCAATACTAAAATTTGTATGGAACCCAAAAAGACCCCAAGTAGACAAAACATCCTTGAAAAAGAAAAGCAAAGCTTGAGTTATCACAATTCCAGACTTCAAGTTGTTTTACAAAGCTGTAGTCATCAAAACAGTATGGTACTGGCACAAAAATAGACAAATAGATCAATAGAACAGAATAGAAAACCCAGAAATGAGCCCACAACTGTTTGGGCAAGTAATCTTTGACAAAGCAAGAAAGTATATCCAATGGGAAAAACAATGTCTCTTCAACAAATGGTGTTAGGAAAACTGGAGAGCAACATGCAGAAGAATGAACCTGGACCACTTTCTGACACCATACACAAAAATAAATTCAAAATGGATGAAAGTCCCAAATATGAGACTGGAAACCTCAAAATTCTAGAGAAAAACATAGGTAGTAACCCCTTTGACATCAGCCATAGCAAGTTCTTTCTAGATACATTTCCTGAGGCAAGGGAAACAAAAGCAAAAATGAACTATTGGGAATTTATCCAAAAAAGCTTCTGTATAGCAAAGGAAAAAGTCAATAAAACTAAAGGCAACCCGTGGAATGGGAGAAGATATTTGAAAATGGCATATCTGATAAAGGGTTAGCATCTAAAATATATAAAGAACTTATAAAACTCAACCCCCCAAAAATGAATAACCCAATTAAACAATGGGCAGAAGACATGAATAGACATTTTTCCAAAGAAGACATCCAGATGGCCAACACACACATGAAAAGATGCTCAACATCACTTACCAGGGAATTGCAAATCAAAACTACGATGAGATACCACCTCACACCTGTCAGAATGGCTAAAATCATCAACCCAAGAAACAACAGGTAATGGTGAGGATGTAGAGAAAGGGAAACCCCCTGCACTACTGGTGGGAAAGCAAACTGGTGCAGCCACTCTGGAAACCAGTATGGAGGTTCCTCATAAAGTAAAAAGAGAACTACCCTATGATCCAGCAATTGTACTACTGGATATTTACCCAAAGAATATAAAAATATGAATTCAAAATAATACATGCAGCCTGATGTTTATATTAGCATTACCTACAGTATCCAAATTATGTAGATAGCCTAAGCGTCTATTGACTGATGAACGGATAAAGAAGTGGTATATAAATTTTATATATATATATAAATATATATATAACTTATAGATATAACTTTAGATATAACTCAGTGAAGAGATGATTATGTTTGTTGATGCTTCATAAGGAGAACATTAAAAAAAGGATCTCTAATCTTGGTGAAAGGAGACCACCCTCCTCATCTACAGTCATCATATGACTAAGATTAAGGGTCTGATCTATGTCTATCTATATATATTATTTAGCCCCCCAAAAGAATGAAATCTTGCCATTTGCAATGACATGCATGAAGCTAGAGTGTGAAATGCTAAGTGAAACGGTCATGTGATTTCACTCACATATGGAATTTAAGAAACAAAACAAATGATTAAAGCGGGGAAAAAAGAGAGAGCGAGGCAAACCAAGAAACAGAATTTGAACTGTAGAGACCAAACTGAATGGAGGTGGGTGGGGGATGGGTAAAACATGTGATGGGGATTAAGGAGTGCACTTGTTGTAATAAGGACTAGGTGATGTATGAAAGTGTTGAACACTATATTGTACACCTGAGACCAACATTATACTGTATGTTACCTACCTGGAATTTAAATAAAAACTTGAAAGAAAAAAGAGATTCCAAACTTGAAAAATAGAAAATAATTAAATAAGCACGATAGTGATAGCATAGTAAATGGAGTTTCAAAAATCTTCCCAGCTAAAGAGTTCATAATGGCTGGGCGCCTGGGTGGCTCAGTTGATTAAGCGACTGCCTTCGGCTCGGGTCATGATCCTGGAGTCCCGGGATCGAGTCCCACATCGGGCTCCCTGCTCAGCGGGGAGTCTGCTTCTCCCTCTGACCCTCTTCCCTCTCGTGCTCTCTATCTCTCATTCTCTCTCTCAAATAAATAAATAAAATCTTTAAAAAAAAAAAAAGAGTTCATAATGGCTTAGAATAAGATAATAATGGTGGTAAAAATTGGGAAGAGTGAACATATTCAAGAGATATTTAAGTCATTGAATGATCAGATAGTGTAATGGATTTGATGCTGGTGAAAAGAGAGGGGAGGAAGGCTGGTTTTCTAACTTGGATCAGCAGCAGTACTGCCAACACTGAAACTGGGAAGTATAAATTCTGTGCTTGGATTGGTGGAATAACAAAATAAGTTCTAGGCTTTTTGAAATTTTGGGTGCCTCTGAAGAAGGGATATGAAGAAATTACTTGTGGGCCTGTACTCAAAAAAAGGCATCTAGACTGAAATATAAATGTGAGGTTTGTCGAAAATAGATAATTACTTCAGTGATCAGTTAACTTTGTTTTTAAATTGTTCTGAAGAGCCAATTGAAAATACAAACATTTGAAAACAGGGAAGTATTTGGAGCTAAATATATAAAAGATTAGAGGAACTTAACTGTAATAGAAAATACATACCAAAAAGATTGCTTTTATGAATTCGCTTGACTGACTTTGTCTTATCTATTTTATTTATTTTTGAGTTTATGGTTATAAGAAAACTACCTGATAAATTTGGAGTTTGAAGTTTATTACCAAAAATGAGCATTTCCTTCATTACCATTTAGTTTTTCCTTCATTGTTCATTTAAAATATGCCATTATTTATATATTGTTTTTCATGTTATATGTTTGTTAGTCACATGAATATAAGGGGTAGATTTGAAATTAATATACAAGTAGTTTTAGCTTTTCTTCCTTTAATTTTATTTTTTAAAGATTTATTTACCTGAGAGAGAGAGAGTGCAAGGTGGGGAAGGGCAGACAGAGAGGGCGAGAGAGAGAGAATCGCCAAGCAGACTCCTTGTTGAGTGCAGAGCCTGATGCAGGGCTCCATCCCAGGACACAGCAATCATGACCTGAGCCGAAATCATGAGTCTGCCACCCAGTCAACTGAGCTACCCAGGTGCCCCATTCCTTTAATTTTAATAAAGAATCCTTGCTTTCCCACTTTTGCCTGGTGCTATAAAAGGGTAGCTCCATCAGTTAGCAGAGCAGCTCCTAGACACTTATAATGACACATTAGAGAATAGATAGGCTCCCAAGTGGGGGGCATTGCTTAAGGTGACAAACTGCATAGCTCTATGGCATAGACAGGTGGAGACAGTAGACAGGGGAGAGAGACAGTAGCCTAGGAAGGAGGGAAAGGCAGTTTTACATGGTTTTGGTCAATACAGCTTATTTTTTTTTAAAGATTTTTATTTATTTATTTGAGAGAGAGAGAATGAGAGATAGAGAGCACGAGAGGGAAGAGGGTCAGAGGGAGAAGCAGACTCCCCGCTGAGCAGGGAGCCCGATGTGGGACTCGATCCCGGGACTCCAGGATCATGACCCGAGCCGAAGGCAGTTGCTTAACCAACTGAGCCACCCAGGCGCCCAATACAGCTTATTGTTTAGAAATTGGAGGACTGTAAAGAAAGAAAAATATTGTGGAAAGTTAGAAACAACATATATATCTTTCATTAATTCATTTTCATTAATTCTAAGAATTCCTAATCTTTATTTTGGTACTTGGTTTAGATATAACTCAGTGAAGAGATGATCATGTTTGTTGAGGCTTCATAAGGAGAACATTAAAAAAAGGGATCTCTAATCTTGGTGAAAGGAGACCACCCTCCTCATCTACAGTCATCATATGACTAAGGTTAAGGGCCTCATCTACAAATGATGCAGGGACTGTTGGATAAACTGATCTGAACAATGAATACATCTTACTTACTATTGTAAATTATATCATAAGTCAACTATATTAGTGCTGATGCAGGTCATTTTTTTTATTTTTTTTTTAAACTTTTTTTTTTTTTAAGATTTTATTTATTTATTTGAGAGAGAGAGAATGAGAGATGGAGAGCACGAGAGGGAAGAGGGTCAGAGGGAGAAGCAGGCTTCCCGCCGAGCAGGGAGCCCGATGTGGGACTCGATCCCGGGACTCCAGGATCATGACCTGAGCTGAAAGCAGTCGCTTAACCAACTGAGCCACCCAGGCACCCCAAGGCCATTTTTTTTAAACTATTAAAAATATAACAATGTGTATTACTAAGTAAAATGTGTATATGATACCACAATTATAATTACATGCATGTTGAATTCATTTGCTGCTTTTATTGCATTATGAGACATCTGCTACTTGGTTTTATCTGCAAAGTTACAAGAGAATACTATTGATATCTCTTGGTCCCAGGAAATTATGTCACTTCCAGGAAATTATGCAGTGTTACAAAATCATAATATAAATCATTTTTCTGAGGTTCCATTATGTGTGCATCCTGTTCGTGCATAGATTGATATTGGGTTTATTCTTATTCATAAATATCTGATACTACTATGATAATGATTTTTTAAAAAATACTGCAAAGGGCAGTATTTGAGCCTGGGTGGCTCAGATGGTTAAGCATCTGCCTTCGTCTCAGGTCATGATCCCAGGGTCCTGGGATCGAGTCCCACATCGGGCTCCCTGCTCCTCGGGAGCCTGCTTCTCCCTCTGCTTTTCTCTCTCTCTCCCTCTCTCTCTCTCCTCCTCTGTCTCTCATGAATAAATAAATAAAATCTTTAAAAAAATAAATAAATAAGAATAAAAATACTGCAAATACCAGCCAACTTCTGATCTTATTCATAAATATCTTACACTATTTTAACATTGATTTTTAAAAGATATATCAAGCAATAGTCATCTTCTGACAGTGCATTTAAATTTATTACTGTATAAATTAATACATATTAACAAAAATATATGTAAATATACATACTATATATCTTTGAAGGCATGCATGTATTGTTGTAGATGTGTGTATATATATTGTATATATATATAGATAGATAGAAAGATGTGCATACATATATATAGAAAGAGCAATGTTTATTTTTTAATCCATTAAGTCATCTCAATGTTTTTAGAATCAATATTTTACATTATAACTAAACCACTCTAAACCACTGTTATCATAGATCAAAGTATTTCTAAACAAAATATTTTATTTCAATATGAGCTATTAAATATACTTATGGCCCATTTAAAGCTATTATTAATCATTTTAATGTTTTTTTTTTACAAAAATAAGCCACACCTGTTTTTTTTTTCTGTGTGTTTTTCTAAGACATAATGGTAAAGAAATAGACATTAAAAAGATGCATGTTTAAAATAGATATAAGGTTATATATCACACTTTTCTGGACTACATTTCTGTGACATAATGTCATCTTCTGATTGATTGAATGGTAGATAGTTTAATACAGGAATGGCTGAAAATATTTTTATCAAGAGACAGCTTTCACCTTACTGAAACTCAGAAATATGTATTTTCAGCAATGTCATTGGTGTCTTTAGCTCTCATTTCCACTGTAATATTTGCTACCACTTTCTAAGCAGGATAGAGAAGTGTGAATAAAATAGGTAGAAGAAAATTTGAAATGCATCCAAAGCATGTTTAAACACAAATGATGTGTATTGGTTTAATTATCTGTCATTAAAAAATCCTCCAAATGAAAAAAAATAATGAAAGTGTTAGTTGTAAAAATTGAAGTACAGAACAAAGCTAAAAAGGTTAAATGAACTTGACAAGTTACATGGACCTTCTTATGCACCCTCTTTAAGTAAGTAAGTAAGTAAGTAAATAAATAAATAAAATATAGGATTTGGGAGAGTTTATGACTAGAATGTAGTAGGGAATTAAATTATTTTTTGATGCATAGTCACCCAATGTGATAGAAAATAGTCTCTTCCAGCCTCAAAAGACTGAATTAACTTGGAGTCCAATGTAAGATGAAGACTGAGACAATGCTACCAAGAGGCAATTTGTCTGTTTGGTTTTTTTAAGTGTGAAAAATCTGTGAGGCCATTCTGTGGCTGAAGAGAAATATATATTTTTTAAGATTTTATTTGTTTACTGGAGAGAGAGTGAAAGAGAGAGAGCACGGGTGAGGGGCAGAGGGAGAGGGAGAAGCAGGCTCCCCACCAAGCAGGGAGCCCAAAATGGGGCCCAATCCCAGGACCCTGGGATCATGCCCTGAGCTGAAGGCAGACGCTTATTCTGACTGAGCCACCCAGGTGCTCCAAGAGAAAAATATTTTTGACAGTGTTGAAAGTATCAAAAGTCTAGTACTCCTTAAAAATTTGACTCTGTTTCCTGCAACCAAAAAATGCCTGGACCTAACTCTTGAAGTATGTTTTCTAATAATTGTTTCAAATAATATTGTTACTGACTCCTACAATTGTTAAAATTCTTAAATAAAATAACTTCTCACATTGTTTTAGAAAATGACAACATTTTAGCACATTAACATTTTTTAAGTTTTTATTTAAATTCTAGTTAGTTAACATACAGTGTAATATAAGTTTCAGGCATACGATATAGAGATTCAACACTCCCATATAACACCTGGTGCTCATCACAAGTGCCTTCCTTAATCCCCATCACCTATTTCATCCATCCCTCTGGTAACCATCAGTTTGTTCTTTATAGTTAGGAGTCTGTTTCTTGGTTTGTCTCCTTCTCTCTTTTTTTCCTCTTTGCTCATTTGTCTTGTTTCTTAAATTCTACATAAGAGTGAAATAATATAGTATTTGTCTTTCTCTGAATGACTTATTTTGCTTAGGCTAATACTCTCTAGCTCCAAGCATGTCATTGCAAATGGCAAGGTTTCATTCTTTTTTATGCTGAGTAGTATTCCATCTTGTATACATACCATACCTCCTTTTCCATGTATCAGTTGATGGACACTGGGGGCCATTTTCATAGTTTGGTTGTTGTAAATAACGCTGCTAAAGAAGCCATACAGATGGTCAACAGCACATGTTAACTTTTAATTAGTAAATCAGTTGATTAGTTTGTTAGATGGTGTTTATTATGTGATGGGCATCAAAAGAACATTTGGGATTTAAATGGGGACAAACTACAGCCACGGACCTCCAAGAACTTATTGTCCAATGAATGACTAATATGCTTTGGCATTCTGCTGCTATGTAATAATTATATTTCACTCCTGAGCCAAGAACTTCTTTCCATTTTCCTTCTCTTCTTTGAAGTCTAGTATGTCTTCATTTACAGGATAATCTTGATGATTGAATGATACAGTATATTCAATGGTTCCTTATTTGCTCCTTGGTTTGCAGCACAATAAACACTTCATGTAATGTTTAATACAATAATCATTCTCATAATTCAATTAAGATAATATGTATTATCTGTATCTACATTAATTTCTTTCCTATGTTTTGCACACAGCTGATTCCACAGACACTCTCTTAAAACACATTATATTCTAGGTACTCCAATTTAGGCAATTAAAATCCTGCCCAGCCCTTGTTATATGGTCTTTTTATGGAAATCTTCTTATAATCAAGACTTCCTCTAGAACTGTGACTGTATGTAACCCTTTTTAGTAACTTCAAAGGATGCTGAGGTGGTATTCTAGACCTTGGATACTCAGAGCTTGCCTGTATAAATCCCTGATGTTCCCCTGACCATTTCAATCCTATGATGACAGTTTTAGAGTAACAAAAAATACATTTAATCAATAATTGTACAAGATTTCATTTGTTTTTATCAAGTAGGTTGAGAATAATTTATCCTTAATGTCTAAGGAGACATAATTACTGGAAGACTTTCTTAACTTTTGCATCTTATTCTGTGTAACCTACTGTGTTCACAGGATCCTAATATATATGGAAGAGATGAGATACTTTTTCCTCTACTTAACTTTAAGAGGTGCTTCCAAGTTTCAAACTGAACATGTAATTCAGGGCTGGAAAAAGACAGCTTTGGCTAAATTATAAAACTGGTATACACATTTTAATTTCCTCACTTTTCTAATTGTTATAACATTCTGAAGGAAAAATTTCACATAGGAGTTCCTGATAATTATATCACATCCTGACCTTCCCATTTTTTTTTTCACTATTGTGAAAACATCTACATCTATCAGTTATAGGTTGTCTCAATATGAACATGGCCATTCTGTTATGACTGTCAAATCTGAAGACTACCAATATTTGACTCTCTCTACATCTCTTCAGTATTTGTACTCTACTTTCCTTGTAGGACCTCTAGGTTATACATGAAAAAAATTGTTCAGATAATAGTGAGAGGGATTAGGAAAAATCATGAACATGGCATTCAAATCTATAAAAAACATAAGCTATAATAAAAAAAAGTTAAAAGGCTTTTTGTTTTCATCATACTGTTCTGTTTCTAATTTACAACCTAAGGATAAAGTTGTTTTTTCAAAAGTAATATATTCCTTTTCCATAATCTTTGGTGAACTGGCTACAGAAGTGTTTTGTGTAAAATATGATTTAAAAGGATTTTCTTCTTTCTGCAAAGAAAGAATAAAAATGAAAAACACCTCATGCAATAAATGTTAACTATATCAGCAAAGCTTATGTATTGTTACATCAAATATATAACTTTGTTTTGGAATTCAAAGATGTAGCAATTTTCTGAATAGATGTTCACAAAATGAATTATTATTTGTTTCTCTCTGTGTTATATTATTATTATGGATGTAAAGATATAAAACAGAGTCAATACTGATGCAAGGAGATAAGAAATAGAACAATGTTAAATGAATTATGATATTACAGTGCAATATAGGGATAGAAATTTTAAAAGGTTGAAATATTTTAATAAATACAGATAATGCATTTGTATAAATTTTAATAACAAATGGCGTTGCATAAATCATTGAATTCAGCACAAACAAAAGGACTAAAAACGGGTATGTTTTAAGTTAATAAAAAAAGATTGTGTTTGTGTATGTGTGTGTGTGCATGCATGTGTGTGTTTCTGCATCATTATTAAAGATTAAGAGGTATTGAAAGTAACAAAAAGAATTATAATCATAATCATTTAAGATAACCTGAGAACAATAGCAAGATTTACTCTAAAAATATAAAATATACAACATGATGATTATAGCTAACACTGCTGTGTGATATATATGAAAGTTGTTCAGAGAGTAAACCCTAAGATTTCTCAACACAAGGGGAAAATTTTTCTCCCTAATCCATCTTTCTTTTCTTTTTATTGTATCTTCAAGAGAAGACAAATGTTAGTAGAACCTACTGTGGCAATCATTTTACAATACATGTAAATCAATCTGTTGTGTTGTATGCTTTATACTTATACAGTGATATGTGCCAATTCTTTCTCAATAAAACTAGAAAAATAAAAAACAAAACCAATATTTAAATAATTGAAATTATTCTATGCACTATCTTATTATATTTAAATATCTTCAGAATGTTTTAAAATGTAATATTCACACTTGAGATAGGTGGATAAAAGTAGACAATATGATCTGTTTTTTAAATTTGTTATTTGAAAGTAAAATAAAATATATAAAATATTCAGTCCCCTACTGACTAGTAAAACACTGTAAAGCTAACATGACAGGAAGTTCATGTCCCCTTAATCATACAATTATTTTTTACTACACTTGAGCCAGAGTTAAGCTTATATTTGCAGTCAGTTAACTGAGTTCATGTTTGACTGGGACATTCCTGTAATTATCCAAAATTTCTTTTATGGAAATTTAAAACAATTGAGTAAATGTTCCTGAAGTCCCTATCTACTGTTAGGATTCTATTTGCTAAATATTTGCTAAGTTGCTAAAATAGTTGTAGTACCTAAATAATTACCATGAATTTCATATTTCTACATTTTAAAAAATAATTTAACTATGACCTTATAAACAATGGATTGGTATTTCCCCTGTTTTCCAATTTTTTATAAATGAAATCTGCCTTTTTAAAATTAATTATATTGGAGATCCATCCACACTTATGAGCTTGCAGCTCTCTTTCATTTTTCCATTTCCCCAATTCTATAATGTTCCATTGTATGAATACATCATGATATATTTATCTATTAAATTGTTGTATATTTGTTGAATATTTATTTTATACTCAGGCTTTAAAAAAAAACAATAGTGCTGTTACTGACATATGACTTTCTGTACATTCCCTGGAGTGTGTGTGTGTGAGAGAAAGAGAGATGGCTATCATTTGATTCTTGTTCTTCCTTATAAGATACAAATCCAGCCTCCAAACCTCTATTAAAAGCCCTGTTGGAATTTTTATTTGACAGCATTTGAACGTCACTCTTGCATAGATTCTAGTGTTCATGCATTGAGAATTTGGGATAGATTTCTGGAAATCCTTTTTCCCTGCTAAGTTGTTTAGGATAGGATGAAAACTCTCACTCCATCTTTGAATGACATCTTCAAATTCGCACTCAGAATAATTTTACAAATCAACATCATCAACAGTGTATGAAAGTTTCCATTGTTTCAGTAATCAGAATCTAAAATGGTACTAACATAGATTTATTGTAATTTCTTCAACAACTGTGTACCAGAGCACTGTTCAGGTGTGTCTCTTCTATATAATGTCTAATCGTAGATTTTTTTCAACAGGATTATTTGCTCTTTTTTGTCTTGAATAATTGGATTTCTTTATTTTGAATAATTTGTTAGTTGTGTCTGTTTATGGATTCTAATTTTATTTTGTTCACTGTATACTTTGCTAGTTAAACATTTAATCTAGATTTATTCAAAACTTCCATTGTTTTCCTTGTGGTTTGCATTCTTTGTGACTTAAGAAACTGCTCCTTACCTTAAGTCATTCTATCTTTTTTCACATTTCAAAAATGTTTCTTATATTTTGTAAAAAAACTGTGTATAATATGAATTAGGAACCCACATTTTTTTCTAGCTGAATAACCAAATTTCACAGAACTATTGACTTTTCTTATTCAGTCGAAATGTTAGTTCCATAATTTACTATTTCCTTAAATGTTTGGAGCAATTTCTGTCTATTCTAATATTAATCTGCTTAACTAATGTAACTTTTTAGCAAGTCTTGATATATATTTGGGCAAGGACCAGCCTACCCATCCATATCCCAATACTGCAAATGTGTTTCATTATTTATGTCATCTTATCCCTGGTAATCAAACTCACTAATTCTTCTTACCTCATTGGTTAATATCTTAGTTTATTCTTTTTTTTTTTGTCTTTTAAGGGAGATTTGGTAAAAAGAAAATAAACACAAGAACAGGTGGCATATAATCATATTTAAATAGAAGTATATGAGTTTTTTGTCTTTAAGTAATGTATTACAAACAACACATTATGTCATGACATATCATTTTAAAGCATGGTTTTAGTGGGAAACATAATATTAGATAGCAATATATTTGAATGTCTATTTTGGATATTTAAATTGTTAAAAACTCATTATTTTAAATATAACTATGGTGATACCTAAATTCCTCATAGCACCACAATTTTTATTTAGCGTATATTTATAAAAAGTAGAATTGATGTTCAAAGAATTTGAATATTTTTCAATGTTTTTGCTATATTGTAAGTTGGCATTTTAAGTACATATCATCAGATGTTCAAATTACTGCCAGTATTTTATAACTCATCTCTGTACTTGACATTTGGTCACCATAGGACTCATTCTCCACATAATATCCAGAAAAATTAAAATAAATATATATCTGAGGTTATGTCACAATCATTCATAAAACTGATGATATCTTGCTAGTATGTCTTACAAAGAATCCAGATGCCTTTCCATGACCTACAATGACCTACCTGCCCTTTTCTCTGACCATTTCTTGGGTTTTTCCTTCCTTGCTAAATAGTGTCCTGTGTTTGTTCTGTTTTGTTTTCTTTTGTTTAAATGTAATCCATTATTACATGTCTTTTTCTTCCCATGTATAGAAACTCATCATCCAGAATTTCATGTGAATACTTCTTTGTTATCATTTAAATCTCAGTTCAAAATCAACACGTAGAGTTATTTTTACCACTCTACTAAATTAGCCCCTTCCACAATTTTCTGACATTAGCCTCTTCCATATTTATTCATAGAATTTATGTGCACTGAAATTATTTTATTTACATATGTGATTATTATTTTTCTCCTCCAATAATAGAGTAAGCTCTTTGTTTATTTATTGATGTAGTCTGGTATTTAAAGTAGTGCCTAACATATGGTCAATATTCAAAAAAATATTTTAATGAAACAAAATGCAAGATTACCCATCCAAAGAAAGGGGGTATAATGATATTTTTTTCTTCTACACACTATTTGGCACAAGGAAATAAAAAAAATAATAAAACAAACAAGTAAACACTATATATAATAGCATGCAAACTGAAATTGGCAACTGACCATATATTTGGTGTAGGTGATATTGGCATTGCCTTAGGAACTGGCCTAAACACTCTTTACCCCTACTCTGCCTCTAATATTATTTATCTTCGTATGCTAATGCTGAGGATGCAACATATGAAAAATAAAAAGATGGCAATAGAGTTTATTTTATTTTTTTTAAAGATTTTATTTATTTATTTGACAGAGAAAATGAGATAGAGAACATGAGAGGGGAGAGGGTCAGAGGGAGAAACAGACTCCCTGCTGAGCTGGGAGCCCGATGCGGGACTTGATCCCGAGACTCCAGGATCATGACCTGAGCTGAAGGCAGTCGCTTAACCAACTAAGCCACCCAGGCGCCCAGCAAAAGAGTTTATATAGTAGGTAACACATACTTCTGGGCCCAAAACAAGAACAGGATTAATACTTAGAGAACTAGCAATAGACCAAAGAGCTGCTTATATTGAAGATGATACAGATATGTTCAAGAAAATTGTTGTAAGAATAACTCATTTCAGGGCGCCTGGGTGGCTCAGTTGGTTAAGCAACTGCCTTCGGCTCAGGTCATGATCCTGGAGTCCCGGGATCGAGTCCCGCATCGGGCTCCCTGCTCAGCGAGGAGCCTGCTTCTCCCTCTAACCCTCCCCCCTCTCATGTACTCTCTCTCTCTCATTCTCGTTCTCTCAAATAAATAAATAAATAAATCTTTAAAAATAAATAAATAAATAAACTTAAAAACAAGATCCCTTTAAAAAAAAAAAGAATAACTCATTTCAGTTCATCATAGTTTCTCTACCATATTGAAAGAATACCTATTCATCAGTGGCAACTCCTCTTTATGAAAACAGATGCTATACAGAGATTTTAAATGATTTGAAATAGTCTAAAATGAGCAAAGAGAATAAAATGGTTACACATAGCCATTAAAAATTATTTCAGAATGAATTACATGGGAAGTACTAGCAAAATTATTTTAAGTAAAAAAAAGCTATAATCATGATATATAATGTTAAGGTATGTATCACCTTACAGTGTATGCATAATGTATATTATACACTCATAATTATATGCCTATAACTACATATAAGTACACATGTATGTATGCATATGCATACATACAGCTCATCCATGGAAAAATCTCTAGTAACATAAATTACATCCACATCCACATTGATTACCACATAGTTTCATAAGAGAAAAAAAAAGTTCCTGAAATAATAAGCTAAAATATTAGCAGTAACTCCTCTTTGTGTTGTGAGACTATGGAAGGTAATTTTAAAAGGTTTATATATTTTTACTGCACTTTCTGTATTCTTTACAATTTGTATTTGTTTTAGAGTAACTTTATATAAAAATATAAATTATCTATTATATCCATGATCTATTATAACATGAAATGTAATCCATACTTTAATCTTTTTTTATTGTTGTTTCAGCATACATATTGCATTGATATATTTTACTAAGATAAAAAATACACTGTGTTTAGTAAGCTTTTAAAAGCAGAAGAAAATGTTTTTAAATTACATTTGATTTATGATTGAGTGGGAATAAAAATCAAGTGCAGTTAAATGAAATATCCACACTGACCTTGAATGGGCTGGATTTGAATTTATCTAACATATTTTACACTATAGATTGTCACAAACACTAGATAGGAATTTATGTTCTCAACATTTTTTTTAATCAACTACTGGCCCTACGCCACAAACCAGACTGACAATGGAGAAAAGAAGAAGATAAAAGTTCTCTGTCCTTAGATGGCTTATGGTTGATTCAACAAGGGAGTCATAGTGGATACATAATCACACAAATTATCACTATTATGATATATGTGATAAAAAGACATTGTGGTTGCTATAGGTGTGTTGTTGGGGGAGCAAATCCAGTATCTAGAATTGACATTTAATGTGAGACCTGAAACTTGTTAAGAAATTAAATATTAACATATGCTTGGAGTACTTGCCACTTCAAAAATAGATAGAAATAGAATGATAGAGGTGTAGACAATCCTAAATTCATAGTTATTCTGCAAAATTGCCAGCACATGTTTTCTTAAAATAGGACTAAAAACTGACAGTTTCTCCACACTCTATGTGTCTTAATTGAGATGCAAAAAATATAAATAGGAAAGTAGAATAAGTCATATACTTTTGTGCTTTTGGCCTCACAATTAGCAACATTGTTTATCATGTCCATCCAGTATTCTTTAAAAAATTGTTCAAAGAGATAAACCATCAGATAATATTTTGTGATAGAAAGCTTGGACTTATAAAAGACTTGAGATGGAAAAGTCAAAGACAACAGATATCTAGATAGTTGAGAAATGAGCTGAACTATGAAAAATATAGTCAACATTATAAATTCTTACCTAAGATAATAACTTAAATGGAATCCTTTCTAGTGTTATTCTAAAAAGGTATTAATCATAAATTTAATTAATAATTATTTCATATTTATATTTATTAAATATGTTATTATATATAAATAATGAATATGTAAACAAAATATATAAAATACAAGTAAATATAAATAAATATAATTTACAATAAAATATATAAATAATAAATTGAATGAATATCAAATGATGAATAAAACATACTAGGTGAAAAAAATATATCAAACCTATTTATGAAAACCATGGAAAGTCAATAATTTAGCCTTATATTTGACTATTTAAAGAAAATAAATATGTATAGATCAACAATAATGAATAAAACATTTTTTTAAAAAATACCAAAACTTATCTTGAGTGGCGAATTATCAAAGAGTAAGGGGCTTTCCTATACTGCACAAGGTACTTTGCCTTGCTACCTTGAAAATACTCCCTTGCATACATTATAAAGAATAAACAAGCAAAGGTTACACTTCAGAGCAGTTACTGCACAAAGACATAAACAGGGCACCTCAGTAGATTTTCTCCTTAGTTGGCATCACTTTAAGGCACTAGTGCCTTGAAAAAATACCCAAATTAAAAATTATTGTTCATTAATAAAGCATACACTTTTATTACCTTAAAGCCACAGGGTTCTCTAGATGATAGTAATTTTCAAGATACTTTGTGTTGTTTTTTCCCAACTATTTCAAGTAAATGTAATCATCATAATGACCAGCATTTCTTCTTCTAATTTGCAATATGTATAAAACCTTTAAAAAAAAAACTTCCAATTTCCAGTGCTGTGTGTAAGGAGCTTGTAAGTTGACACTCTCTCTGAACAACAAAAGAAGCTCAACCACTAAAAAAATAAAAAATAAATAAATTAAAAAAATCAACACTTCTTGGATCCCTAAGGGAGAGGGCACAGGACAAACAACTGCCTCTAAGACTGGGAAGACAGGTAAAATACAGAGTTTTTACTCACCAGAGCAGAGACTCAGAAGGAGTAGCTGCCTCAGGAACCAGCGCCTGGGGGGGAAAAAAACAAAACCCTTAACTTGTAATTGACAAATCGCTGGAGGCTGTGTTAACAACTCTGAGAGTTTAACTGCGAGGGACCCAGTCTCCGTGGGGGGTGGGGGGCGGAGGGTGGTGATGCCCCACAATATTTTGAGATGTATCTCCAAAAGGTTATTCAATTTCCCACAGTAAATATTTGAGAAAAATCACCTGTTTCTTACACCTGGGGGAGAGGAAAAAGAACCATTTTGAAATACTCAAGGCACTTTTTTCATAACAAGGCAGGGGAAACTGGTTAACCAGTGCTTAACTGACCTGGTGGAAGGGTCAAAGGGGAAGGGGCATACTCAATGCAGCCCATTTTGGCCATCCTGTTCCATCAAAAGAGGCAGAAAACAAAATTGAGAAACTCTTGTGAAATTCAGTCAAGAGGCATAAGCTCACTAAAAGACTGAGAACTAACCATAGGACTATGTAATGCTTCCTCTCCCCTACAATACACCACTACATTAATGAATGCCTATTTATAGCAGTTCCTTTACCTTGTACATAATATCCCACTATAAAAAGAAACAATTATAACACAAACCAAAAGGCAAAACAGTACACACAAACAATTTGAAGAGACAGAACTTTACAACCAGACCTGGTAGGGACAGTGGAATTATCAGACCAGGAATTTAAAACAGTTCTGATTAATATGCTAAGGGTTCTGGGGCGCCTGGGTGGCTCAGTTGTTGGTCGTCTGCCTTCGGCTCGGGTCATGGTCCAAGGGTCCTGGGGTCGAGCGCCGCATCGGGCTCCCTGCTCCGCGGGAAGCCTGCTTCTCCCTCTCCCACTCCCCCTGCTTGTGTTCCCTCTCTTGCTCTGTCTCTCTGTCAAATAAATAAGTAAAATCTTTAAAAAAAAAATATGTTAAGGGATCTGATGGATAATGTAATTAGCATGCAGGAGAGATGGACATGTAACTAGAGAGATGGAAATTCTAAGGAAAAAATAAAAAAGTGTTGGAGATAAAAAAACAAAAACAAAGAAAGCAAAAAACACTAACAGAAATGAATGCATTTGATGAGCTTATTAGCAGACTTCTTGACGTGGCTGAAAAAAAGACGGAGTGAGAGGATGTATCAATAGAATCCTCTAAAACAAAATAAAGCAAACAACGACTCACAGGAATAAGAGGGAGAGCATAGGGAATATAGTCAATGATACTGTAAGAGTGTTGCATGGTTATAAATGGTAGTTATACTTGTGAGCTTACAGAGAACATAAGGAGAAGTTGAATCACTATGATACACACCTGAAGCTAGGTAACATTGTGTGTCAACTATATTCAAACAACAACAACCATAAAGAAAACAAAGACTATCCAAAACCTTGGAGACGGAATATCCAAGAAGGACAACTCCAAAAAGTATAACATGGGTAATGGAAATAACCAGAAAAAGAAGAAAAAAACAAGGGACAGAAAAAAAAAATATTTGAAACAAATGACTGAAAATTTCCCCAAATTAATGTCAGACATCAAAAAATAAATTAAATCAATTAATCCATCCATCCATCCATCCATCCATCCATCCATCCATCCAGGAAGCTCAAAAAATAGCAGGCAGGATAAATGCCAAAGAAAATAGAGCTTGGCATATCATTTCTTCAAGAAAGGAATAAGACCAAAGGTAAAATAAAAAGCCTCATTTTTCTCTTTTTTTTTAAAGATTTTATTTATTTGACAGAGAGAGACACAGTGAGAGAGGGAACACAAGCAGGGGGCGTAGGAGAGGGAGAAGCAGGCTTCCCACGGAGCAGGGAGCCCAATGCGGGGCTGGATCCCAGGACCCTGGGACCATGACCTGAGCCGAAGGCAGACGCTTAATGACTAAGCCACCCAGGTGCCCCATTTTTCTCATTTTTAATTGATCTAACAGATTACAGTTTGTTCATAATAATAATACCCATGAATATACTCAATTATGTCTGATGATATATAGATATATGAATATAATATAATATATATAGGGCGAGATGATTATATGTAAGTGAAATTAATAGCACAGGAATAAGTTACTCACCAGTGAACATGAAATGGTATAGTGCTATTTGATAGTGGACTTGGATTTGCTATAATTGCTTATACAAACTCTAGGGCAATCACTAAAAAAGTTAAACAAACAAATAGTATAACCTATATGCTAAGAAAAGAGAAAAAATGAAATCATATTAAATGCTCATTTAAAACCCCAAATAGCAAAATAAGAGTAGAAGATAATATAGAAATAAATAATAAGAGCAACAAAGGAAAAACAGTAATGAATATGATAGATATTAGTTCAAATATTTCAGTAATCACTTTGAGTGTCAATAGTTCAAATGCACCAATTAAAAGAGAGATTGTCAGTGGATCAAAAAACAAACCCAACTGTATGTTATCTATTATACATCATCTAGTAGAAACCCACTTTAAGTGAAAAGATACATAAAGACTAAAAGTAAATGGGAAATGCACCCTGCTAACACTAATCAAAAGAAAGCACAAATAGCTATATCAATTTCAGACAGAGCAGATTTCAAACAAAAAGTTACTGGGGATAAAGAAGAATATTACATATGATAAAGGGGCCAGTTCTCTAAGAATGTGACATGTCTACATATGGCTAACAATAGAGCAGCTAATTATGTGAAGCAAAAACTAATAGAATTAAATTTTACATATAACTGTTATTCCAATGGTTTTAATATATAGCAATTAACTTGTACTCAAGCATAAAAAAAGGCTAAAGAAATTTTGAACATACCTACAAACCTTAGGTAGGATAACAAGCCATAGTTATGAATTTCTTCAAGCCACCATTTCTCTCTCCCCCCCCACACTTGTGTGCACACATACACACTTCTAAGTTTTAGGAAATGATACTATCATAACTTATATATATATCATAAAATTATACTTTGCTATCAAATTTTAAGATGCTACTATTTGAATATATTGTTGTATAAATTATATTTCTTTTTACATGATAAAGTAGTTTTAGGAAAGCGTATTTATAAAAATTATCAAATACCGAGTATTACGCATTGTCTATGTCACATTTTTGGTGGATTACTACCTAGCTAAGCATTACTCTGTTTAATAAACAATGATAAATTACTAGTAATAATATATTTTATAGTTTAATTTGATATTCTTTTATTTGTACACTATAATTATTTTATGAAACAAAACATTATTCAATGAATGATTAATACTAAGACAAAATGTGTATGCACCTTAAATATTTAAACATGGAGTAAAAATTTTGTGCTATTTATGATATCCTTTGAAATAAATTTGTCCCTGATGATACACCAGATAGACTTACAAAAAAGATGAGAGCCCAGGTGGAAAGAAAAACTGAGGCCATTTTTGACTTCCTAGTTTCATGAACAGATGATACCAAGGTTACTTTTTAAAAAAAAAACATTTATTATTGAAATATAGTTGACATAAAATGTTATGTTAGTGTCAAGTACACAACATACTGATTCAGCAATTCTATACACCACACCATGCTCACCACAATAAATGCAGTCACCACCTTTTAACACATAACATTATCACAATATTATTGATTACATTCCCCATGCTGTATATTTTTCATCTCCATGAATTATTCACTTTTTACTCAAGTATCATTAACATATAGCATTATATTAGTTTCAGTTGTACAATATGATGGTTCATTATTTCTATACATTCCTCAGTGCTCATAAGTGTACTCTTAATCCCCTTTACTGAATTTCCCTTTGCTCTGCAGGACATATATAGATATATATATCTGTCATTTAAAATTTTTGAACACTTATGTCCATTTCAGTGAAGAATTAAAGTTACTGTTGGTCATGATTCTGAACTTATCTTAATAAGAAACACTGGTAATTTTTCTCAAATGTTAGGGCACACAATATTTGGTTTTTATAAAAACTACTAAATAGATTAGAATGATTTTGGTGAAATATTTAATTTCAAGACAAAGTATGATGCTAGTTAATAAAGAATATTACATCTATGTATATGATGTGTGAGGAAAGAGCTTAAATTGTGGATGTGAAGACCTGTTTATATATATTATATATTTTATATGTGTGTGTTTATACACACATATATGGCTTAAACTAGCATGCATTTAAATCTGGGTGTGACTATCCTGTTGATACAAATTAAGAATGAAAATCTAATTTGATCATATATCCATACTTATAAATATTCTTTAAATTGCTTACTACCATGAAGATATGTAATTTTCTGAGCATATAAGGAAATATACATCAATGGTAGATTTTTAAATGTTACATATGGAGAAAAGTCTAAAACAAAATATGCTGCTTTGTCCATTGTGTTTCCTTATAATGCATGCATTGACTAAATTTTTCCATATGATCTGTTCCACAAATGATTATTATTTGTAAACATGTAAACATTTGTAAACATTTTCCCTATGAGGGAGATGAGTATTAGTAGGTGGTAAACATATATTTAAAATATGACATAAATTCCATTCATATTTCTTGGACAAATAGAGTAACAAGGGCAATCACTTCCACATTGGAAGTGATTACAGATAGTTTTCAAATACTGATTGTGCTACCTAGTCATTTCAGTTTACCACCAATATTATGATATATCATAATCTTTGATTTTATCTTCCAAATTATGAAGTCACACACCTATAGTGCTTCTACTTAGCCACTTCTGACCCATGATTAATCTATCCCATAGTGGGGCGGCTGGGTGGCTCAGATGGTTAAGCATCTGCCTTTGGCTCAGGTCATGATCCCACGGTCCTGGGATCGAGTCCCACATCGGGCTCCCTGCTCCTTGGGAGCCTGCTTCTCCCTCTGCTTCTCTCTCTCTCTCTCTCCCTCTGTCTCTCATGAATAAATAAATAAAATCTTTAAAAAAATAAAAAAAATCTATCCCATAGATATTCCATAAGCTTTCACCACCGGAAAAATGATATTAATATACAATAAAAGCAAAGGAAAAGAAACAAAGGAAATAATTTTATGCATCTAATTAGATGCATAAAAACCACTTTGAAATATAGTGGCTTAATGCAACAATGATTTATTATTTCTTAGGAATTGTGTTTGGGTAGGAATTATGGTTTGGGACAGCTTGGTAAGAGCCGATTGTCTAAGACAGATGCATCACGTCTTTGGCCTCAGCTGGAATGAGCAGAATGACTGAGATGGCTATGTCTTTCTTCCCATGTGGTCCTTCTTGCCCTCTCACCAAGTAATCTCATCCTCATCTTTTGTTGTGTTTCCAAACATACCATTGACCCAAGCAAGCCACAAGGCCAGCTTCAGATTTAAGAGTCAGAGAGACAGACCCTTACTTTAGGAATGAGTGATGAAATCACATTTCAAGTGGATGTGAATACAGGCAAAAAAGGGATTTGGGGCATTTTTCAATTTACCAACATATGCCCTCTAGCCACAAATTAGTCTGTCCCTTAGATTTTCCTTTAATGACAAAAACATCTTTCCCCTAGCTGTAAGAAAATTTTCTGTGAAAAGCTCAGAGGTTAACCCCTCCCCAGGAATTGCCCTTATGTTAAAGGACTCGCCAGCAATTGCCCTTATATTAAAGGACTCGCCTCCTCTAATGTGTCTTCCCTCTTCTTATGCAGGCTGCATCCAGTTATCCGCCCAAGCCAGGTATAAAGACTTGGCCTCCTTGCCTCAACATGGATCAGCTTGAAGATCCATCTCTGTTGCAGAGCTGTTGATAATATTGACTGAGGATTTGTTGTAACTTCATTAGAGTTCACATTCTTCCTCTGCCCAAAGCTGCTTCTGTCATTCACTCAAAGACTTGTTTCTGAGCTTTTACCAATAAACTTCAGGCACATAATTTCCTTCTCAGAATATGTTTCCTAGGAATCTAATCTAAGTTACTCCCCCATATAAAATATGTTCACTCTCATTCCTGGAACCACCAAATTATTTTCAAGTTAAGGCATCAGGCTCAAAATTCATAATCTCAATGAACTGCATTAGGTCCAGATGCAGATGAAGCACAAGGGTTGCAGGTCTTCAAGGGCATTGCCTTGGGATCCAAGACAGTGAATGAAAAAGAAACATCATTCATCCCCCAAACACCCAACATCCAAGAGTGAGACAGGAATAAGATAATCACAATAGGAACTTTTGATCAGAATAGGGAAGAATAAGAAGCATTTATGAAATTGAGCCGAGCATATGTTCTACTCTGTGGGAGTTGTTTCCTCATCTACTGTTATTCTTCAGACTTGGCTTTACCCTCTGATAAAATTTTGAATCTGCCCTCTGGGGTGGCATTTCCTTTTCACAAGAATAGTCCATGATTGAAGTTGGGTAACATTCAATTGAACTTCCTTTTCATAGAAATCTGGGTCCAGGTACCATTTTTCTAATTAAACAAGCTCAAGGCCAGTTAGTCCAAGTCATTATTGTATTTGTGAATACAATTCTGTTAAAGATTTAGTGTGTTTTCTATGAATTCCTGTTTCAAAAGACACATTCATACATTTTAATGAAATTTTAATGCAATTCTCTCTAGCTGGAACCATATGGCTGATTACTATAGGTGAATCCCTATAGGATTCTTTTTTTAATATTTTTTTAAATTTTATTTTATTATGTTAGTCACCATACATTACATCATTAGTTTTTTTTTTAAGATTTTTATTTTATTTATTTTGAGAGAGAGAGAGAATGAGAGAGAGCACATGAGGGGGGCGGTCAGAGGGAGACACAGACTCCCTGCCGAGCAGGGAGCCCAATGCAGGACTCGATCCAGAGACTCCAGGATCATGACCTGAGCTGAAGGCAGTCGCTTAACCAACTGAGCCACCCAGGCACCCCTACATCATTAGTTTTTGATGTAGTGTTCCATGATTCACTATTTGTGTATAACAGCCAGTACTCCATTCAATACATGCCCTCCTTAATACTCATCACCAGGCTAACCCATCCCTCCACCCCCCTCCCTTCTAAAACCTTCAGTTTGTTTCTCAGAGTCCATAGTCTCTCATGGTTCATCTCCCCCTCTGATTTCCCTCCCTTCATTTTTCCCTTCCTGTTATCTTTTTTTTTTTTTAACATATAATGTATTATTTGTTTCAGAGGTACAGGTCTGTGATTCATCAGTCTTACACAATTCACAGCGCTCACCATAGCACATACCCTCCCCAATGTCTATCACCCAGCCACCCCATCCCTCCCACCCCCTACCACCCGGCAACCCTCAGTTTGTTTCCTGAGATTAAGAATTCCTCATATCAAACTGAGGGTTCTAGAGGGGAGGGGGTGGAGGGAGGGGTTAGCCTGGTGATGGGTATTAAAGAGGGCACGTATTGAATGGAGCACTGGGTGTTATACGCAAACAATGAATCATGGAACACTACATCAAAAACTAATGATGTAACAATAAAATTAAAAAAAGAATTCCTTATATCAGGATTCTTAAGTTTATTTGGTCTAGGTGAGCTTGTCTACTATGCATACCTTAAATCCTTCAGAGGTCTTAACAAAGTATGTTACAACTCCATCATTAATTGTTTTCAGAGTTTTTTCTTCTTTGAAAACCTTGCATGCTAGGGAGTCTAACAATTTTATAGATGATAGATAGATAGACATACACACAAACATATATAATATTATAAATAACATATAGCAAATCCTGAGCCATATGGATTTCAAATAAATTCTTTCAAACAGAATGATTCTTTCCTTAACTTAATACTTTCACACAGTAACTTACCATACCTAGTGTTTCCTGACATAGCCAGGAAAAGTCAAGTAACACTTCTAACATGACTAAGGTCTTTAGGTACATGCTTTATCTTCTATTATATTACAGACAATATTCTTGCCAAAAATTTTACTACCTTTTAACTGAATTGTCTTTCTTTTTTTTTTTTCATCCTTTTCTATGCATTTCCTCACTACTTTTTCAGTTTTGGCTCATATACTATTTGCCATTTTTTTTCTAGTTTTTTTTTCTTATGGATTCCTAGCCACTTTCCTACTTTCGACCTGATTCTTGTTATAAAAATCAATAACATATTTTGTTTTTTGTTAAGGGAGCATCTCACTTATACACACAAAGTTCTTTATCAGTTAGCATTTGCTATGAAATAAGTGACCTCAAAACATATTGGTTTAAGACAACAATGTTTATTATTTCTCATGATGCTTATCATCACCTGAGCAGTTCTCTGGGTCATCTGATTACAAACTGACAACATAGCATGGCCTCACAAATAAGTCTGGGGCCTTAGTGGGGATACCTGGGCTGGATCTGATTCTCCATGTGGTACCTAGAAGAAAGTTCCTGGATTATTCATATGATGGCTCAGGAATTTCAGCAGCTAGAGATGTCATACTCCAAAAGCATGTTTCAAGGGTCCAGTTTTGTCAAAGTGCTAAGGTCCATTGGTCTATGCAAATTACATGGCAAATTCTGAATTCAAGGGGTGGAGAGAGAGTAAATCTCCTGAAGGAAGAAGAGGGAAACTCATATTGTACAGGTACATGCATACAGGAATAGGTGGAACTTTTGGCCACCTTTTTTACATCTACCACAATACAATATAGGAAACACAATAAACTTAATATTAAGTTCTATATTCTCAATAACAACAAACCCAATCAGTGGCTGTCTTGTCTTTGTTTACAAGCAACAAATATGATGTGCTTTTCACGTGTTTTGCATTTTAGGAGCTATTGTCATATTTTAAATGAGCAAGTCTGAATTCATTATTTAATCTCAAACTTCCCCTCATTTTGCATTCCTTATTGCTTTTGATGGTTTCACAATTCTTAAATAATGTATGTTCTAAACTTCAAGTCATCATTGTGTACCTTATTTTAATCCAACCTATCAGTTTCTAAGTGATCCTGATTAGATCTATAATATGCCTTTTATCATTTTCTTTATATTCCCAATGCAAATGCTCTTTCCTTGGAATTTTATTATTCAAATACCAAAACTGACAAAGTAGACTGTTCTCCCTTAAATCTTTCCTCAGAAAGCACCACCAAAATTTTCCTAGAGGAAAAATATTCAAAGGCATAGTAAAATTAAAGACACACTATAACAACTAAGCAAATTTTCTACAACTTTAACCTGACAGTCAAATTATCAAAGACCTGACACTGACATATATATATACACACACACATATATATATATATACATGTTGGCCTTGATCCATATACTTCGGCCAAATATACCAAGTGGTGAGTTCATATATTTTACTTATGCTTCCATATTATTTATTCCATTTCAATTTCTTTCCTTGCAGTCTAAAGTAGAATATATTACCTTTTTTCAAGTAGAGAATTTCATTTCAGTCCTCAACAAAGAAATCAAATAAAAACCTTTGTAAACTGACCTTTTCAGATTTTTAAAAATCACATTGTAAGTCCCACTACCATCATCATCATTCTCACCAACAGATGGAAATTACTTTTCTCTCTGAACTTACAGAATTATTTAGAATCTTTCTTGCAGTATTAGAATTCTCAAGCTAGTAATAAAAATACCTGTTTACTTGTCTGGTTGATCTATAAGGATAGGAATAAAATCTAACATCCTTTATACATCTAGAAGTATCTTGTGCAATGCCTTTAAACATGCACTCAACAAATAATGGCAGAACAGAATCCTTTTAGCTATGGAACAATCAATTTTGATATAACTATAATGAGTTTCATCAAGCAATAAAATAATTTTATATTTAATTTCAACTGCATTTTTCCAAGTTCATTTTGTCAGTTCTTCTGTCCTTAACTTTTTATTTTAAATATGCATATATTTATTTATTTTTTATTTTTTTATTATGTTGTTAGCAAGCATATAGTACTTAACTTTATCAGTATATTTATGTGTCCATAAACTTTAAATAATTTTACTCCTCTAATATATCTTGTGTTTCAGCAGATAACGACATCTATAAATAACTTTTCTGATCATGCAAATCCCTGTTTAAAACCCATCAAATACTATAACCTCCCAAATAAGGCAAAACTATTAAACATGACAGTAAGCACACTGCTTGATTAATGTAATGTCAACTGTATTCTTATTACTTACTAATCTCTTTCATGTCCTCAATGTACCAAAACAAACATTAATTCAAATATCAATTTTGAATCATTTGATAATACTTTCAAAATAACTCAATAAAATAAATTTAATATTTAATAATTTAAACATTAAAATAATATAAATATATAGTATGATTTAATAAAATATTAAAATTTTGCTTTATTGCTTGTATTACATATTTCCCAGATCATCCAGATATACATATCTCTTTTAGAACTTCTGAAATTTTGCGTTGTCTCAGAACTACACATAGTACTTTAGATACAACTTTCAAACATGATTCGGATTATGGCCTTTTTTTGACCCACTATTATATTTTTATATCATAAATACAAGATACCTGTGCCCGCAGTATTATTATTTGCTCAGACTGTGTTCGGGTTCTTGCAAAGTACCAAGTGTTTCCATATGGAATTCTGTAAATCAGGCCTTAAACTGCACTTGTCTATATTGTGATGATAAATCCAACCCTTATAATCTTGACTACTGAAACTGAATTTTTCTACATTATGATGGTTAATTTTATGTGTTAACTTGACTAGCTAAAGGATGTTCAGATAGCTCGTAAAGCATTATTTCTGGGGTGTCTGTGAGGGTTTTTCTGAAAGAGATTAGCATTTGATTTAGTAGACTGAGAAAAGATCTGTCCATACCTATGTGTGCAGGCACCATCCAATCCACTAGGGTCCCCAAAAAGCAAAGGAAGGACAATTCTTTCTTGAGCTGGGGCACCCATCTCTTCCTGTCCTCAGACATTGGAGCTTCTGGTTCTTGGGTCTTCAGACTCTAGTATGGAAACCAAGAAACCTTCTGGTTCTCATGCTTCCAGGGTGGATTGCGTGTTACACCTGCAACTCTCCTGGTTCTCAAACTTTGAACTCAACCTGAATTACAGCAACAGCTTTCCTGAATCTCCAGATTGTGGAAAGCCAATTGTGAGAATTCTCAGCCTCCTTAACAGTGTAAGCCAATTCATATAATAAATCTCAGACATATCTATATATAACCTATCGGTTCTGTTTCTCTGGAGAACCATAGCTAATACATATATTACCTAATAACCTTAAATGTATATTTAAGTTTCAGTTTGTTAATTCCACACCATCATTACTATGTTTACAAATCCTTTTGAATCCTTCTATTATCCTTCTGCTCTCATCTATACTATCAATAAATATAGGCAATAGAACTTCTATATTTTCATAAAATGTCTTGGTCAAAATATTATGTAGAAGAGAAAAAAGTAGCCTTTGGCACAGTAAAAAAAAAAAAAAGTCAAGCAAACAAAGAAAATCACTGTAGTAAAATCAGTTGCTTTATCTGCCTAACATTCCTACAACCTTTTGGGTAATTACTCTATCATCAGTTTTAGAAAGGAAAACCCAAAAGACTCCACCCCAAAACTGCTAGAACTCATACAGGAATTCAGTCAAGTAGCAGGCTATAAAATCAATGCACAGAAATCAGTGGCATTCCTATACATCAACAACAAAACAGAAGAAAGACAAATCAAGGAGTCGATCCCATTCACAATTGCACCCAAAACCATAAGATACCTAGGAATAAATTTAACCAAAGAGGCAAAGGATCTGTACTCAGAAAACTATAAAATACTCAGGAAAGAAATTGAAGAAGACACAAATAAATGGAAAAACGTTCCATGCTCATGGATTGGAAGAACCAACATTGTGAAGATGTCAATGCTACCTAGAGCAATCTACACATTCAATGCAATCCTCATCAAAATACCATCCACTTTTTTCAAAGAAATGGAACAAATAATCCTAAAATTTGTATGGAACCAGAAGAGACCCCGAATAGCCAGAGGAATACTGAAAAAGAAAAGCAAAGCTGGCGGCATCACAATTCCGGACTTCCAGCTCTATTACAAAGCTGTCATCATCAAGACAGTATGGTACTGGCACAAAAACAGACCCATAGATCAATGGAACAGAATCGAGAGCCCAGAAATGGACCCTCAACTCTATGGTCAACTTATCTTTGACAAAGCAAGAAAGAATGTCCAGTGGAAAAAAGACAGTCTCTTCAACAAATGGTGTTGGGAAAATTGGACAGCCACATTCAGAAGAATGAAACTGGACCATTTCCTTACACCACACACAAAAATAGACTCCAAATGGTTGAAAGACCTAAACGTGAGACAGGAGTCCATCCAAATCCTAAAGGCGAACACAGGTAGCAACTTCTTCGACCTCAGCCGCAGCAACTTCTTCCTAGAAACATCACCAAAGGCACAGGAAGCCAGGGCAAAAATGAACTATTGGGATTTCATCAAGATAAAAAGCTTTTGCACAGCAAAAGAAACAGTCCACAAAACCAAAAGACAACCGACAGAATGGGAGAAAATATTTGCAAATGACATATCAGATAAAGGGCTAGTATCCAAAATCTATAAAGAACTTGTCAAACTGAACACCCAAAGAACAAATAATCCAATCAAGAAATGGGCAGAAGACATGAACAGACATTTTTCCAAAGAAGACATCCAAATGGCCAACAGGCACATGAAAAAGGGCTCAACATCGCTCGGCATCAGGGAAATCCAAATCAAAACCTCAATGAGATACCACCTCACACCCGTCAGAATGGCTAAAATTAACAAGTCAGGAAACGACAGATGTTGGCGGGGATGTGGAGAAAGAGGAACCCTCCTACACGGTTGGTGGGAATGCAAGCTGGTGCAACCCCTCTAGAAAACAGTATGGAGGTTCCTCAAACAGTTGAAATTAGAGCTACCATTCGATCCAGCAATTGCACTTCTGGGTATTTACCCCAAAGATACAAATGTAGGGACCCGAAGGGGTACGTGCACCCCAATGTTTATAGCAGCAATGTCCACAATAGCCAAACTGTGGAAAGAGCCAAGATGTCCATCGACAGATGAATGGATAAAGAAGAAGTGGTATATATACACAATGGAATACTATGCAGCCATCAAAAGGAATGAGATCTTGCCATTTGCAACGACGTGGATGGAACTGGAGGGTGTTATGCTGAGTGAAATAAGTCAATCAGAGAAAGACATGTATCATATGACCTCACTGATATGAGGAATTCTTAATCTCAGGAACAAACTGAGGGTTGCTGGAGTGGTCGGGGGTGGGAGGGATGGGGTGGCTGGGTGATAGACATTGGGGAGGGTATGTGCTATGGTGAGCGCTGTGAATTGTGCAAGACTGTTGAATCACAGATCTGTACTTCTGAAACAAATAACGCAACATATTTTAAGAAAAAAGAAAAAGAAGAAGATAGCAGGAGAGGAAGAATGAAGGGGAGTAAGTCAGAGGGGGAGACGAACCAGGAGAGATGATGGACTCTGAAAAACAAACTGAGGTTTCTGGAGGGGAGGAGGGTGGGGGGATGGGTTAGCCTGGTGATGGGTATTGAGGAGGGCACATTCTGCATGGAGCACTGGGTGTTATGAACAAACAATGAATCATGGAACACTACACCAAAACAAATTATGTAATATATTGTGATTAACATAACAATAAAAATATTAAAAAAAAAGAAAGTTCTTAGCACATATATCTCATGTTATTACTTCTGTCCAAGTGTTTCTCCCATCTTTTTCTGTGACTTCAATTATCTTAAATTTTTAAATATTAAATCCATTTACTCTGCCTTATCTATCTTTCATGCTATTTTTCTTCTGTATTTTCCATCTTTTTTTTTTTTTTTTCGCTCTTAGCCTTAGTCTGGAAATTGGTGTTCTTTGGCATCTGGTTCACAAATTCTCTAATGTTGTGACCAATCTTAGGCCAAAAAAATCTATTGTGTTCTCAGCAGCCATTACTGTTTCAGTGTTAGAATTTGCATTTAATCCCTTTTATTATAATTGTTCTATGGTAAATTCCCTACTAATCTCCTGTATTTAGGAACATACCATTCTCACTTATTTTCAAATCCCTGTGTGATAACTCTACTATGTTATTTATCTTCGATTTTGCCTCTATATTCATTTTTATTTTTGTTTTTATCTTGGTATTCTTCATCATATGCCTCAACATTTATGTTTTAATGCTTGGTACTCCTGTCTGAGTAAGGCTTCTCCAGAGACACAGAACCAATGGAATCTATCTATCATCTATATCATCTACCTATCTATCTATATATCATCATCTATCTATCTAAATCTATTTTAAGGGATAGGCTCATGTCATTGCGGGTTGTTGGAAATGGAACGTCAAAAATCTGTAGGGTAGACCTAAAGGCTAGAAATTTTGTAGGAGTTAATGTTCCAGTTGTGAGGCAGAATTCCTTCTCCAGGAAACTGTTTGCTCTTAAGACTTCAACTAATTTTATGAAGTCTATCCACATTATTGAGAGAAATCTGCTTTTCTTAAAGTTGACTGATTGTAAATGCTAATCACACCTTAAAAACTCCTTCACAGCAACATGTAGACGAGTGTTTGACAAACAACTGGGCATAATAGCCACCAAACTGACACATAAAATTAATGATCAGAATTATGTATGAAAAATAATAAAGGCTTCCAATGATGCTTTTATCCTCAAGAGTTGACCTTGTAATATGATAGCAAGACTGAGAGAAGATCACATCATACTGACTTGAGGCAGAGTACTAATCCTTGAGTGATTCTCTAGTTCACTCTGCTTTGATTCTCTAGTATATTCACACTTATGTAAGAACAATAGATATTAATATTTGTTTTATAATTATGTTTCTTCTCCTTGGAAACTAAGGAACTTCAATTTTTATTCTCTTAGCACTGAGAAAATGTCAAAAAAAAAAAAACAACAGTCTTCCTTTCAGATTCTTTTGTCTTGACTTTTAAGATCTTGCCCTGCACGACATAATAATTTGGCACATGGCTCAAGGGGAAAATTGACTATCCTGTTCATATCTTTGTACCTCTCTTTGTTCCGAGATGTCACTTCCATCAAATTCTGGTTACATTAGTTCGAAATACCAGAATTGTATGTTCCCATCCCAGTGAAGACTGATGAAATCTCTTCCATCTTCTCTGTCTCTGGGTATTACTGCCCAGATTTTCAATTTGTCACTCCATATGAAGAATAGTCAACATCTAAGAAAGAAGGAAGAAAACTGGTGCAACGGAATACTGACTCATTCTTTGGTTTCTTTCTATATAGAATCTTGTATCATCAAGTGCTGATTGCCACAGCAGCTTTACAATGGGTTTATTATTCAGTAAACTTCCTCTTCTTCTCCCCTTCCTCCTCCTCCTTCTTATTTTATTTGGATTATTTCTATGACCTGAGTAGGACTTCTGGTCTATCAAAGTTACTCATAGCTGGGATTGGAAATTGCTATTAGGATTTTTGCTACCAAAATTAAAATTAGAGACTATTTCAAGAAGAAGCAAATGGTCAATAGTTCCAATTGAAGCTGAAATGTTAACAAGCTGACTGAAGAGTGCTGATTAAATAATGTGTCATTGTATTTAGCCAAAACTGATGATGTTAAGTGTAGAAAGTTTTAAGGCAAAGCTATGTCCAAATGTGTTGTTGAAGATTCAGAGTGACTCTAATAATGTATGGAATGCATCATAAATTCTAGTGGCTGGAAGAAAGCACATACAGAGAATGAAGATGAGTATTGTGGGCATAAGTGCATAAGTAGATTCTTTCTCTGTTTTTCACTTACTTCCCCCTAGGGTTTCATGAGTGACTATACCTAATAAATGAGTTTGGAAGGAAAAATCAGCATAAACTAGCAAGTATACAGTGAATGCCAGCTAACTATAATAATCGTAAGACAACATTGAATATGCATGTACCCTGATTTTGGCTCAGTTAAAATGTGAAACGAGGTGGGTCTTAGAGTCAATACAGTTACTTATATATGCCATTTTCTTCAATGTGAGCTACATCAAGATTCAAGACCTTATTTAAACTTCCATTCCACTTACTCTTTGGTCTTATTTCTCAATTGTTTCAGAACTTGAATAAGGACAAGTAGTGTTATTTATTTCTCTTCCTTTGCATCCCAAAAGCTTTGTTAAGGATTGTATTCTTTAAATATGGAAAAAAAAAAGTATCACTTTATGTTGTGAGTCACTAAGATTAGATTTGTCTCTAAAAGTTCCCTGTGTACTGGACCAAAAGAGGAAATGGAAAAAAAAAAAGTAACAAGGCTAATATCCCTATTATGGTAATTGTTTGTTGATCTAAAAGTGCTACTTTCATTTTGAAGGTATTAAAATGGGCTATGTGAAATTAACTTGATTTGGAGTTACAGAAGAGAAGCAGTAGGAAGTATATTGTCTAAGACTTTGTAAAGTATGGAAACTATCTGAAATTATAAAACATGGCCTTCTAAAATATAAGCATATGTAGCATATAAATTAAAAATCATTGCCCTTTTCTGACTCAGATTTTTGAAATTTAGCTAAAGTAGTAATTTATAAATCCCCGAATGAATTCAAGCAACCTAAGTTGTTTTAGGCATGGAGCATATTTTACAGATGCTATTTTATCCTGTTACCCAAGAAACTACTTGCATTTATCACATTACCCCAGGACCTGTTTTCCTCTTTAAAGGATTCACATTTAGACTTCTGTACCCCCAAAACCATGTTATTCCTACCTCAGGGACATGTTGCTTAGAGTCTATGAATGCTTTCTATAAATTTCCTCTATAATGACAACATTGTCTAAATAACAACAAATGCCAAAAGCATTTTGTAGCTCATGTTTGCTGTTGTTTGGCCAGATTCCTCGGGCTGTTGATACCATTCAACTGTAATCTATTCAGCCAGAATGATCTTTTTGAATTTATAAGCCATCAAGGGACATGAATCATACTAAACTCTGGCTTATGCCACGTTTCTAAATGTGCTAGTCCTTGATCTTTCCGTGACTCAAACCCACTCAGCACTTACCAGCATGGTGTTTTTAACCATATCTTTCACTCTGAGAAAACTGATTTAGTTGAATATCTGCCAAGCCCTTTTTTCCTCTCACATTCACTATCTTCTTGGACTCTGTATCCATATAGTGTATAGAAAGATGTCTCAGTTATAAAAATGATTGTAAATTAAAAGGAAATAATGCAAGTACTCTGAATTGGTGTCTGTTCATTATGTATTTAATTTTAGTGACGGGGCACCTGGGTGGCCTAGTCGGTTAAGCATCTGCCTCTGGCTCAGGTCATGATCCCAGGATACTGGGATCTAGCCCCATGTCAAATTCCCTGCTTGGTGGGGAGCCTGTCTCCCCCTCTCCATCAGCCTCTCCCCCAGCTTGTGTTCTTTCCCTCTCTCTCTCAAATAAATAAATAAAATCTTTAAAAAATAATTTTTGTGTCTAATATAAAGACTTGCATACAGACTTTTATGGGATCAATGATTAAACAGCCCACCTTCAATAAAATATAGATGACCATAATATGTTTTGCTTATCAGTCATGCCAATGTAAAGAGATCAAGAAATTGGTAGTTGATGAATGCAAGAGAAGTAAACACATGATACAAAACACATGTGAAACACAATAAAATCTTTCTGGTATTTTTCCTTTAAAACTCACAGATTAAAATGCATTTTTAAAATTCTGTATTCCTGTGTCTGAATTTTGTTTGGTTTCTGCTTTGTGTTTCTGTGTATTTAAGCTCATGAGCCACTACTTAAGATGTAGAGGGGCTCTGATTTTGAGAAATTTATTCAAAAAATTTGAAAACTTGTTTTATGTCTCAACTATGATTTTATCCTTGAATTTTATATGATTTATGCTCGAGATAGAATTTATGTTTATGATGGCATTCACAATAGCAATAAGTTATCTTTGTTTTATTTTTTATTTTTTTATTTTTATTTATTTATTTGAGAGAGAGAGAGAGTGCACAAGTGGGGGTAGGGTCAGAGGGAGAAGCAGACTCCCCACTGAGCAGAGAGTCTGATGTGGGACTCAATCCCAGGACTCCAGGATCATGACCTGAGCCGAAGGCAGATGCTTAACCAACTGAGCCACCCAGGAGCCCAAGTTATCTTTGTTTTAAATAATTAAGTTGAAATGGGTTACCTGTAAATTCATATCCACACACTCTTTAAAAGACTTTTAAGACTTTTAAGACTACTGTTGCTTTCACTTCTCTCCATACTAAAATATAAGCCTCCAGTTTTTTATGGCCATTCTCACACAGATAGTAGAAATATCAGGCCACCCATTTAATTTCAGCTTTTAATTAATGTGAAAGAGCATTAGATCCTGAAACATATGGCCAATAAATATACCTAAGTAAATAATGAAAAAGAGATTAGATGGTTTGTTATATAAAATTTGGTAGGGGAAAGTTTGGCAATTAGTAGTTTTATTCTGTTTAACCTACTTCGAGTTTCCCCTAGAGATGTCTTAGGACCTTTAATGAAAATTAGAAAAATAGTAGAAATAAACTGTTGTCAAGGTAATTAATTATTATCTAATGATCCAGCACAGAAATTTAGCAATTTAGGAGAGACTCAGGTGTGCATAGGTTGAAAAATAGTTAACTCTGAAACAGGATTTTTCTTTTTATTTGGCATGGATATCACCTCGATTTCATATTCTAGGTTAAGGCTGTCCATTGAAGGACACTTTGCCCCTCAGTGTTTTATTCCTCCAATAGAGAGCATTGTTAATTCTACTGTTTGAATTAATCAAGAAACATTTAGAGCCAGTTTATAATTTGCATAGCACTATTGACACCTAGGTAAGAGTCTGTCATTACTCTAAAAGTAGTATTTGTTGTTCATTTTGTGGTTTATTTATTCACAGGATTTTATTTCCTTCATTTCCAGAATGTTTCTTTCTAAATTTGTTCCCTGGACACTTAGTTTTCTTCTGACCCTTTGCATCATTAATAACTCAGCCTTTCTAAGCCAGTGGGTCACTAAATTGCATTTATTTTTCTCCCTGGGGAAAAAAAAAAAGGTATTTTATACTTTCTTATCATTCATTGCTTTTTCACCCCTGCTTCAAATGTATACTAATGTAATTATGTTTTTCAAAATCTTAACTTTTCTTCTCAAAGATAAAGAAATGAAGTTGTGAAAATACACAGCACTGGGAAACATTAAATATAATGAATTAAATGTTACAGAGATAATCATCAGATGTAGTATCAGGAAAAACAATTAAGTTCAATTCTAAAATATTTTTGCTATTACATTCATTACCAGGTTTAAGTCTGGTATATGGTATAAGCCAGTCTATTGAGTGGCATTCTTGATGAACAGTGATGCATGTTTAATTTTCATAAATGGAAATATATTTTCTAAATACACTGTACTGATATTTTTACATCCACCTACAGTGCATGAGGACATGTGTTCTTTACTTTCTCATCTATCATTAAATGTTCTCAATAATTTACCTTTTATAAACTGATATATAAACAATTATAACCTATTAATTTGAAAGTATTTAGTCATTAGTGACATTAACAATATTTCTGTCATTTGTCTTTAACTTTTTTCATGCATTCATCATAATTTTATTTTAAATTGCTAATTGAACCTCATTATTTTTATTTATATATGTATATATAAAAATACACATATTTAATATATATACACATGTACATAATATATGTATATTTTTATTTATATATAGTTTTTTTTAAATTTTATTATGTTATGTTGTCTTTAACTTCTGGCATTATTTGTTCACATACTGTTTTTTGTTTGTCTGTTAGTTTTAAATTTATGGAAGGTTGACCACCTTACCTTCTACAAATGGACCTTGAGAGCTTGTTTGGAGGTTGTAACAGGTGAACACAGCTACTGGTATACCCTTGACCAAAAAAAAAAAAAAAAACAGCCCTCCTCTATTAGGGAAGGTCGTTGTCTTAGACTGAGCATGCAACTTCGGGAGGGAAGCACACAAAGTGGTGAGGGAGGAAGGGGACACCAGCCTCCCCAGCCAGATCAGCCAAATCAACCCTGACCATCAATGGAGTGACAGATGTGGTAGCAGCCAGATCACCCTCATGTCCTCATATACAGTTTTTATGCTTTTTAAACTAGTTTGTAGAAACTTTCTTTTAGGAACACAGATATCCTATTGTAAGTGTTGTGGATATTGTCTTCCAATCCTTTTTTTTTATTTTTATTTTTTATTTATTTTTTTTAGAGTGGGGGAGGGGCTGAAGGAGAGGGAGAGAGAGACTTTTAAGCAGGCTCCACACCCAGCACAGAGCAGAGGCAGGGCTGTATCTCAATACTTGAGATCATGACCTGAGCCAAAATAGTCAGCTGCTTTAAACCACTGAGCTGCCTAGGTGCCCTCTATGTTGTACATACTATAGTGTCATCAAATACACAGAGACAAACATAGAAATATGTGTAGTAAAATCTGTCAATTTTTGCCTTCACATCTAGACCTTTACATTCATTTAAAAATTTTTCAGAAACAAGCTACTGGAAATATACTCTTCTATATGCTCAATTGTATTTTTGAATTTTTTTGTTTGTTTTTGCTTTTGTTTTAGCCTTTTACTCCATTTGAAACACATTTGAGATAGTTTGAGGTCAGGACTAAACATCACATTTGAAATAGTCAACTATTTCAGAGCCATTTAATTACTTGAAACGACAGATTCTTCATGAATCATGTGCCCATACATACATATACCTTCTAATTTGGGTTTATCAATATCTTTCTATTCCTGTCTTACTCAGATCTTTCTAAAACTTACGTCTATAGAAATGTTATCCTTTACTGATAAAGTATGGAATAAATTTCAATAATTGCTTGGTTTCTCCTCTTTAATTCCTTTCTTTCATTTACTTCAAAATATTATTGACATGCCTACTGTAAGTTAGAAAACCCAGTATCAAACAGGAAAAATTGACACTAGGAAGAAAGAAAAAGGAGTGATATAAACACAACTGTAAATTATGGTACATGCTATTACATAATCTGCTATCCAAAAGGCTTTTGTTGCAGAAAGATAGTTACTGATGTTTTTAGTTTGTTTAATGCCTAATTTATTAGTTGTAAATAAAAGTATTCTAAAGATCTAAAAAAGCTACACACAATAATTTTAATCTTTTTTACTTTTATAGGAATTGTTATCTTAAAAAGCCCTTTAACATTTCCTTAAACTAATTTTACTATTTCAACTACTTCCAAGTGCCTCAAATATTATAATACAGAAATAATTAAATAACTATAAAAGTTTATTTCTCTTCCTACACTATTTAAAGGAATTGCAGTAAATGTTATATATTTGATTTGTTTCTTCATTATCTTCATATTTTTTCTCATACTTTCTAAGGATAAAATATAATAATCCCAGAACTAGAAATAAAAAAGGATACTATCTCTGCCTGGTTATGGATTGTGGTTTGTCAACCAATTGATTTCTAGTTCAAACATTAATTCTGGTTGTCCCTTCTAGAATTCTCAAAAATCTTCATTAGAACATTATTCTAGGCCAATTTTTAACATAACATTAATGTCTTACATCAAAAGAACATTTCAAGCACATACATTTCCTCGAAACCTAGAGGATTTTCCACACGTACCCATATCCACCAAGTTTAATTTTCTTTATTTCACACATCCCTTTAATATCGAGAAACATCATGCTTTCCTAGTAGCATCATATACTATAATTTAAAGGGTGCCCCAGTGTTTGAGTCTCCTAAGAAGCCAGAGTTTGGATAAGCAAAGCTGGTTTTCTCTAGGCAATAGTTCAAGGACTATCTTCCATCCCATTTTGAGACAGCTCTCTCCCTGATCACTTTGTAAAAAAATGGAGCTGACAAGACTTTCTGTTTCTAGTGTATGCCCTACTTTTACTAGAACAAGTTGGTTTATTCACAGTTCCCTTTACTTACACTTTTCTATTTACCCATAGTGTTTTATGCAATTAAATGCTTAATAGTAGGGAATAATCAGAGCCACATATAAAATGATAATGACTTTATACAACTATTGAAACAAAGACGTGCCTTTAAGTATGTTTAATACTAATAATTATGTCACTAGTCTTAATTTTCCATATATTTTGCATTAGTTTTTTTATTAAATATATTTATGGGCTAATGGGGTTTCATTTTCCATCTGCAATAGTGCACATCCATTATTTGGAATATAGTGAAATGTAGTAAGCACTTTGGGTGTTTCATAGTCAAGGGTCCCTTCTCTATTTTTGGAAAAATGAAAGATGGATAATCTGCAGATGGAGAATTCATTTCACTATATTCCAAATAATTCTAATTATTATTCCATCCTACTATCTGTTACCATTGTCTAGTCAATAGGTTTTCTATTAACATTAGCTCCTTTAACATTTAGATATATCCTTCTTATTTTTTAAAGCATTTTTGTTTTTTGGGACAAGGTGTTCCAGCACTATCATCAATACAAGCATATCTGTTAGAATACTATCCAGATGTTCTTGAAATACCTTGTATTCTGCAAAATCACCAATAACAATCGCAAGGCTTATGGGGGAAATGGCATTGGCCAAAACCTACGTAGCTATTTAAATAGAGTAGTAAAGAAAAGTAATTGGAGTCATGGGAAATAACTTGGACAAACCAAGTGGGACAGGTTGTCTGGAGACTGCCTCCGGGAATATTAAAATTGCACAGAAATGACAGACGAGAAATTGTGGCTTGTGGGCGGCACAGAATCAATGCAGTGGGAACTGGAGCTCTGAGCTCTGGAGCAAGTAAAACCTACCTAGTGCCTGAATCTCTTCAGAGGCATGACTTTGGCTCTCAGAGCCACGGGGCCAGTGACTAATTTTGCACAGTGCAGTGGCTATTCTCAGTGCAGTCACTTTTTAATTTTCCAAAAACAGAGAAGGGACCCTTGACTGTGAAACAACCAAAGTACTTACTACATTTTTTTGCTGAGGGTTTCAGTTTTTCTCCCACTATTTTTGCCCTTTTCCTTCAGTAAATCAGATGTGAAATCACACAACTTTAATTTATAACTTTATCTTCATTGCTAATGTGTGTGAATAAAATTGGTTAATGGAGGTGTGCTATCGCAGATGGAGATTTCCTATAATAGCATGGAATCAGCTACTCCGAAATAGTTTGCATTTTTTTAACTCAGAAATAATGTTAAAGATCAAAATTTGAGAGCTCATATTTAATTTTTTTTAATATCGGAATTCATGGAAATTAGGTTAAAAGGCCACATCTAAAACTGCCATCATTTACATTTTGACAAAATATACACTTTTTTAAAAAATATTTGGTCTGGAGTTTGATACTTCTGATGTTCACTCACACTTCCAGATGCTTTATTTTTCACTTATTTTTTTTTTTTTAGAGAGGGGAGAGGGGGAGAGGGAGAGAGAGAGAGAGAGAGAGCATGAGCAATCCTGGGGAGGGACAGAGGGAGAGAAAGAGAGTCTTTTTTTTTTTTTTTAGATTTATTTATTTGACAGAGAGAGAGACAGCGAGACAGGGAACACAAGCAGGGGGAGTGGGAGAGGGAGAAGCAGGCTTCCCGCTGAACAGGGAGCCCAACGCGGGGCTCGATCCCAGGACCCTGGGATCATGACCCGAGCCAAAGGGAGACGCTTAACGACTGAGCCACTCAGGAGCCCTGGAGAGAAAGAATCTTAAGCAGGCTCCACACCCAGCCTGCCCTATGGAGGGCTCAATCTCACAACCCCAAGATCATGACCTGAGCTGAAGTCAAAGAGTTATATGCTTAACCAACTGAGCCAGTCAGGCACCACTAAATGCTTTCATCTTTTAAAAATAAAACCTAGTTAATTTTCTCTACATTATGCACATTTAGAACTTTTACCTTTTACCTAAATTGGAATTATATTTCATTTTCTTATTGACCAAGACAAAGTATCTCTAAGGCATGGAAATAAAAAAAATAATAAATAATGCTGATAGGTTTTTCAAATGATAGATTACCTTATATTCCTGGAATAAACCCTGTTTGTCATGATTCATTTGATTTAAGTACTACTGCATGGTTTAATTCTTTTATTTTATTTGTATTTTGGCATATATTCAAAATGAAATTTATCTATAGTGTTCTTTGTACTGAGTTATGCTAGGTTTGTAAGAAGACTGGGTAAGAGTTTTTAATATTTTCTATGTTACGGAACATTTTGAATAAAATCAAAACTGTTCTTTAACTTAATTTTGTTAATTTATGTTTTACTATAAAAGCACCCATTTGTTAGCTTTTAAAATGCATTTGTTTGGGTAGCACATCATATTATTTTACATTTTACATGATTTTATTATCTGTCCTATGGCCATATGTTATATATTTTTTATCTCTTTACTCATAAGCAAGAATTTAACATTAAAAACACAAATATTATTTTATCAGGTTATATTGTGCTAATTTCTTAAATATTTTGATGTGATAATTATTTTATATACAAAAAGAGAAAAAATCTAAATGAAAATGTGAGGTCCAAGTCAATTATCTAGCACAAACAACAAATGATATATAAACAAAGCTAAGAAGCTTAGGTTCCAGTCTTAGATATTTGACCCGAGTAATTCACTTAATTCATTTTCTATGTGATTTACATAATGCTTGTCATTACAACTTAGATCTCAGTAATACCACTCAGAATGAAAAGGTTCCCCTGGGAGGTGTGTATGTGTGTGTGTGTGAGCACATGTGGAATGTGCTCATATTTTACAAGCTACTAACTACTCTTAGAAATAAATGATCATGTAAAATGGAGAATGAAACTTTTTATGTGTTTACATCCATTGGTTCTGACAAATGTATACTAAAATCCTTCAGAGGTCTGACACATTTTTCCCCCATAATAAGAGGTTTTATACCCACATATCCAAATCTCATTAACTCTGTCAATATGACCATGGGTACATCCTCAATGGAAAAACCTTCCTAGAATTTTCCCACTTGATTAACACCTTACATCTTCGTGTTTGATTAAATACTTTAAATTGAATGAAGGACTCCAAGGAGCTCTTTTTTGCAATGAAAAAAAAAAATAACCCTGTCATGAGCGGCAGACACAAATCTTTGTTAAACTTTTAATTTCTTGAATATAATTCCCTTTGAATGGCAGTATGCAATACTTATGCCCGAAACTTTCTTGCAAATTATAAAGGAACTCATTTTTAATTGTTCAAATTCCTCAAATATAGAAAAAATTCAAATGAAAATTTTAAAATAAATGGATATAATTAATATTATCTGTCTATAATAATGCAGGTACATAGTCTTTTAAAGGATGCTCATACAGAGAAATTGATAATATTGCAATCAATCACTATTTATTGCTGTCCAAATCAGTTCTGATCAAGGTACTATAAACTGAAAATAGATCCAGTGTTTATATGATATTGCCAATTATGCGGGAGGCATTATTGTGTAATAGTTTGTGCATTTGTTGGGAATTAAAAAGACCTAGTTTTGAATCCAGCTTTGCCATTTACCATCTCTGAGACTATGAAAAAGTGAGTTCCTTATTTACAACTGTAGCAGTGGGTACAAGACTCACAACGCAATCTCCATCCTTCTAGAGTATGTGCCTTCATATATAATCTGCCATGAAATGTTCCCTTAGTTCTGTCATCCATAAAATGAGAATAATTATGATATTAACTTTCTTAAAGGCTTTTGGGAATAATACATACACATAATAAGCATGCAATGTCTGATAAGTGGCCTATGGTTTACTCTGTTAGTATTTGTTAGTATTAACATTTGTTAATATTATATTGAAAAGAATGGGCATGGCAGAAATAGTTATAGTTCAATTTCAAATGATAGGTAATAATTTCTCATCTTTTCCTTTTTACTCATATTTAAAAGCCTGAAAGCAGAGTTTATAAGAACAATATATGATCCCCTGTCATTAAGGAAAAAAAAACTCATATTACCATGATAATAAACTTGAAATAGTTTAATCAACTGTAGAATATTTTAGTTATATAATGGTTTATTCTGTAATAAATCCATTCTAATTGCTCTGTAGGTAGCTGGATAAGGGGTACTTCTTAAATTAGATATTCTACCAATCTAGAAACTCTTACACTTTGTCTTGTTATTTTCCAAGAATATCCTCATATGTTTTTTGTGTTCTTGGGTTCCAGTTCAGAATTCATTTATACATTCCCCAGAATTTAGCAAATTCAGAACCTGTTTTTCTTGGCCAGAAACATCAATCTATCTCACCTCCAAAGGTGATCCTCCCATCTCAAGAAGAATTAATAAGGCTTTTCAACTTTCAGAATAAATGTCAAAATTGTTGCCTGAACAAATTTTAAAAGAAACACAAGAACAGTGTTGTCAAGCTCTTTTGTGTGTTTAAGCTTAAACTGACTGTTAATACAGTTCTTTTTCCAAGTCTATAGATAAATGGCCTTCCTTCAAGTTAGTTTAATGGATGTGCTGCCCATTCAGCCCGTCGCATTTCTGGATTGCTATCAGTATAAATCAGTGACATGTAAACCGAACCAATGAAATAAATTCAACTAATTGAATTTTGATTAAAAATAGTTCTATGCAAAATACCTCATTTTTCTTTTCTTTTTTAAATTAAATTAAATTACATTTTATTATGTTATGTTAGTCACCATACAGTATATCATAAGTTTTTGATGTAGTGTTCCATGATTCATTGTTTTCATATAACAAAATTCCTTATTTTTCTACGAACAGATCATTGAAGATATGACCCACAATGCTGTTCAATGTTTTTCTTGTGAGAACCCATGAAGTGAGTTTCTCTTAAAATGCAATATATTTATCTTTCTAGAGAAATCAATGTGTTCTAAAGTGTCTATATGAATGTCAAAACTTACAGTACCTCACTTTTTGCCAGGTTTGACAGGCAGCTAAATATTCATGATTAGTTATAACAAGGATACTAGTCAGGGGGTGATTTCAAAGTTTGCTCTTTTTATAGTTTAATTTTTTCCTTCTCATAAATTTATAAGCCTTTAAAAAATCTCTTTAAAAAAGGTAAAACAGACAAATGGGCTTTAAATAGTCTAATGACTTTCTATCATTAAAATTCTATATCTGATTAATTTTTGTCAAATTTGATATGGTATATATATATCACTAGTTATTATATGAAAAATATATAATTTATAACCAATTTGTTTGGTTATAAATCAAACATCAGATATGAAACATCAGATATGAAAATATCAAAAACTTTTTTTTGAAAATATCAAAAACTTTTAAAGACAACATACCTGTATTATTGCAAACAGACAAGATTATTCAGTTACTTTATCCATTTATTTTAAAACTTTCATTTGATTGGGGCGCCTGGGTGGCTCAGTTGGTTAAGCCACTGCCTTCGGCTCAGGTCATGATCCTGGAGTGTCCGGATCGAGTCCCGCATCGGGCTCCCTGCTCGGCAGGGAGTCTGCTTCTCCCTCTGACCCTCCCCCCTCTCATGTGCTCTCTCTCTCTCACTCTCTCTCTCTCAAATAAATAAATAAAATCTTTAAAAAAAATAAAAAAAATAAAACTTTCATTTGATTATTTCTTTATATGTAAATAGTGAGTATAATTCTGAGAAACTAAAATTTTTAATCTACTAAATAAACACATTATCAGTTAAAAATTATTATGTCGTTACTAAAAATCACCATTATTATAGGCTAAGACTTGTTACACATATTTTATTTGAAGACTCACACATATAATTATTTTTTGGCATAATATAAACACAAATATACTATTCTTTCCTGCTGCAAGAGCACTATAAAATTTCTTCCCAGAAATATTCTTATGGATAATTCTCTCTATATCCTCAGAAATCTCATTTTATGCATTTTAATCTTTCTTTTTATATTGGATTTTAATAACATTAAGTTTTTCTGATTTTAAATAACAAATGCAATACTTTTTCAAATATGTCTACCCCTCCATCTACCAAACATGTTGGAGATCTTTTTTTGTTTTCTCTCCATATAAAATATTTCTGCTTTTTTTCCTTTTCTTTCAATATTTTGTTTAAATTCAAGTTAGTTCACATATAGTGTAGTATTAGTTTCAGCGGCAGAATTTAGTAATTCATCAGTTGCATTTAACACCCAGTGCTCATTACATCAAGTTCCCTCCTTAGTCCATCACCCTGTTACCCCATGCCCCCACGCAGCTCCCTTCCAGCAACCCTCAGTTTGTTCCCTATATTTAAGAGCCTCTTATGGTTTACCTCCCTCTCTGTCTTTTTCTTATTTTATTTTTCCTCCCTTTCCCTACGTTCATCTGTTAAAAATAAAAAATAAATAAAATATAAATAAAAACATAAAATTTTCTACTTCTGTACTCAACATCATTAAGTTTCCATTTGTTCTGTTGCAATTTCCACTAAAATTAACAGTAACCTATTAATTTTAAAATGAATTTAAAAACTTTAATCTAAAGCATGTTTACTATTTGCCATTCGATGAAATAGAGAATATGTGAATAAGCACAGTAAATATTTGCAAAATGTGCATGACTGTGCATGTACAGTACTTATACAAGTTTTTGTGTATGAGTGTACATGGTTTTATGTGTGTGTGTGTGTGTGTGCGTGTGTAGGAGGAGGAGTGCAGAGGAAAGAAGGAATATTAAACACAATTCTGTTAACTGTTTACATTAAGTTCCTTTTTAGATATTCAAGCGAATATGTATACTTGGAAGTAGCTTAGGTAGGAGCTAATTTTTAAGATTCAACCTAGTGTATATGGTAGTTGAAACCATACAGTTCCTGAGATAAGTCAGGGAAAGTCTAAAGTGAGAAAATATAATGTTTGGGGAACCTAAAAACTTGAGATTAGGGCAAGAAAAAACAAATACATGCAAAACATACTGGGGAGGAACCATCCAAAAGGAAAACTAGAAGACAGTAGTGTTTTGGAAATAAATGGAAAAGGCTTTATTTATTTATTTGAGAGAGAGAGAGCATGGGCATGTGCATGAGCAGAAGGAGGGGCAGAGGGAATATCAAGCCTACTAAGCTGAGCATGGTGTCCTGAAAAGAAAGTGTTAAGAAGTAGCACCTGAGTTCTCCAATGAATGATCTCTACAACTCTTGGTTCCACCATTAGAGTGTCCTTCCTTTTCAGTCACCTGCCTTAGCCACTTCTGATGAGAAAAATGAAGAGGATGTTCTGCCTAGTAAGGCTGTTTCCTGAATACAGAAGTTTGGACTCCAGACATAAAACATTAAAAAATCATTACTGCTTATTCCAGGGGTCTCAGTCTGTAGACAATACAAATCACTCAAAATCTTTGTGAATTTCTTTGCAATTGATTCAAATCAACACCTTGTATATAAACTCATAACTATAATTCTGGCTAAGACATGTATCATTACAGATTTAATTATGATTATTTGAGACACTCAGGCTTCTGTGGGACTGTGCCTGTAGGACATTCAACATGGACTTTGGATGATTTTCTCAGGTTCTGTCATTTCTGACTTAAACTCCATGTTCTCACTGTTTCACTGTGAGCAATTTTCTAAATAGTCAATATTTAAGCTTATGTCTAACATTCTTTCATAAATTGTCCCATCTTTCTTAACTGATTTCACCTCTTAGCTATACTCCAGTCCCTTTTTGTTCCTTCTTCTAAATGACTTTGTTCACACTTTGTCATTGTGAGCAGCATCCCCCACCCCACACACATATACAATGTAAGAGGAGAATTTTTCATTTGTATTTCAGTAGAACATTATTATATACAGTAATTAGACACAGAGAAACAAGGAACATATATATATATAATTATAGTTATAGTTATAGTTGTTAGACTTATAGAATACTTGCTGAGTTAAAGAAAGCTTAATTTTGGTTCCAGATGAAACTTTGTAAGTTTGGCTTGGTTAAATTTATTTTCCACAGCTAGGAAGCTAATTTCAGTATAACATTTTCATGTATAAAAATTTACATAAAAATGTTTGGATGAAATTGTGAAAATGAAGGTTTCTATATATTCTAATTAAACACAACTGATATTTCCTCCTATTTATACTTTTGAATAAATGTTTGATATCTGTCTATACTGTGTTTTAGTCATCACCTAGGATAGCCTTAAGTAAAAGTAATAGCTGAATAATTTTGGCTAAAATACCCATGGATCCTTTGGGTCCATTATATTTGTACCTAAGCCAATCAATCCTAATGATATCACCAAACTTTCTCCATATAAAAAATTTCAAACACATACCATGTATTTAAAGACCTACAGAAGTATCACATTCATATAAAAATCACTTTTATTTGAATATTGCATTTCATAATTGCATCAGTTAAAAATGTCTAAATAAAATACATAGATATAAGGAGAGGGAGACAGATAGATACATACGTAGATAGATTCCTTACAGTGGCATACTTAACTGAATTAGAGATTAGGAACTATACTAACAGATACACTAAAAGCAGACATTCTTGCTATAAATATTTTAAACAGAAAACAAAATATTTAAATGTTATGTTTAAAATTTGATGTATGTAAATTAACAATTCAAAAAGTAAATAAAGACTTTACTGTAAAATTTTTAATTTTTTTAATAAAGTTGATTTTTCTAAGACAATCGTGTGTTTATAATGTTTAAATGCCTTGTCATCTTCAAAGTTCCTGATATTAGTATTCCATAAAAAATGTATTTACCATTTTTCCATCTGGAAATAAATTTGTGCAATTTTAAAGTGTGACAATTATCCTTACAGAAGATTACTAATGACTTCTTTGATATACTTTTTTACTCTCAATTCCCACGTAAAATAGCATAGAATATGTTCACATTCTGAATTATAGCATTTTTGAAATAAAGCAGTAAGTGATCAGAATGTTGTTTAATAATATTATATCCTGTGAGCACGTATACCAAGGAAAGCAATGTGTCTCAGGAAGTATCGATTTCAAACTGTGTTAGGAACTAATTCAGATTCATGACAGGAAATGTTTCATGCAATATATTTTTGGTAAAATTTCTCATGTTAGAATGAGCCTATATGATTTAAAGAAAAAAAAAGAAACAATTTATTTAAAAGGGATATTCACCCTTTTCTAAAGGAGTATCTTATTTACGAATTAAAGATTAAGCAGCTTTATGTTCTATAAATAACTACTTATTGTGGGTAAAGTAAATGAATGCTCTACTTGAATATTCATTCTTAGTTTTGCATAGTTTTTCAAGATTCACTGAGAAAAATTGATTTTGTTATTTAGTACATTCACTATGTAAAAACGATCTGTTCAGCTCCTAAAGACATCAATTAGAAAATTATAGGCATTTTCATCCAACAAATGTATTAGTTTTGACAATGAATTTTAAATCTGAACATGAGGAATATTTTAACATAGCCTAGTGAATTTACATTTCTATTTAAAGCTTCATGAACTTTTACTGTTATATAACAAAATATTTCCAACATCTTAAGTATCCAAAAAAATGTATGTGATAAATCAAATATGGTAACAAAATACAGAGTAAGTACTCAATTAAAATGATAATGTAGGTATTTTTCATGAAAACATATTTACAGTGCATCTGGATTTTATTTTTGTGTATGGTGTTAATAAGTGGTCCAGTTTCATTCTCTTGCAACTTTAAGCAGACAGATGGACTTATAACTGCATAATTCTACTCTGAAATAAATCTATAGAAATACTTCGAATCTATATTAATGTGTATCTATGTAACTTTTAAAAAGATATATAGCTAAACTTTATACTCCCAAATATATGTGGCTATGTATGTGTGTATACACATATAGGCATTCTAAAATACATACAGTAACATATGTGACAAATATATTACTTTGAAATCAATTTAACATTGATCACGCTAGAATTAAACTTCTAATGAAAGCAGAGATAGCTTCTACTTTATTTAAGGATGTAGTCAGACAGCATCATTAGTACCTGGCATATGAGACTTAATAAATACTGAAAACAGAAGAACTAGATGATTGGATACATCCATATCTATGTAGATATTTGTATATGCATATAAATATCTCTGCCTAATTAATGAATTTTCTACATATTTTATTGTATATTTTTTTACAATTTTCTGTTTCTTATTTTTTTTTCTTTCAAGGAGAATATATTAATAATACTTTTAAAGACATCTTTAAGTTTTATAAAATAAATATTAAATATAATAATAGCTCAATCAAGTTTCATTTAAATTCTTCCTACTATGAGTTTAGGAGATTTTGGGACACCTGGGTGGCTCAGTTGGTTGAGCATCTGCCTTCATCTTGGGCCATTATCCCAGGGTCCTGGGATCGAATCCCGCATCAGATCGAATCCCCAAACAGTGGGGAGCCTGTTTCTCCCTCTGCCTGCCACTCCCCATGCTTGCGCTCGCTCTCTCTCTGACAAATAAATGAAATCTTAAAAAATAAAAATAAATAAATAAAACAGGAGATTTCAATGTCCTCTGATTTATAGTCAAGTAAAGCAATTTAATAAATATTTTTTCTTCTAAATACACGATTTTAAGCTGACACAAATTTATTTTAACATTGAATATAATTTTAATTAATGATAAGCATTCAGTATATTTAAGTAAGAATGGAAATATTTTTTAGATATTAATTAAGCACTAGATTAAGTAATTTTTTTAGAATGGTCTTTTTAGCGTGTATGAAATACTTAAAAATCTTTTGGGACCCTTTTATTTATTTATTTTGAAATAAATTATGTGGTAATCACTAGAACTGCTGGCAAATATTTTGCTTATTTTCTACACAGAATATATACTTAGCCTTCTCTGATCTCTTTGAAGTTAGGCATGTCAATTTGACTTTGTCCAGTGAAATGTAAGAAATGAAGTGTGTTGCTTTCCAAGGAAGTTTTACTATCTCCAAGTTGGTGAATGTGGAATCACCTGTGTAGGTGGACCTGCCATCAGTATAGATTCCATTATAACTTTATTGAACAAAGAACCCCTCATTGTGTCTTGCTGGAAACAAAACTTGAGAAAAGAAACCCTATTGACTGTACTAATCCACCAAGATTTTGGATATATTTGCTATCACTGCAAAACCTAAATGCACTTGATTGATGCAAATATGCTACATTACATAGTAAGGATATGCCTATGTGACTAGCAAAGTATTAAGAAATCCCAATAGAAGCTATGGTTTGGGATCTTTAGTTCCTAAATATTCTATACACACGTCACTTTTCCAATCTAAGAGAGAAAGTATCTCTATTTGTCAGAAAAAGACAATTAATGTTTGTGTTTGTCTATCCAGTCCTTTGCTGCGAGGCAGTCTTTGACCAGGATTCTTCCTTTAATCTTGTTGTGATAATACTTGTTTTTCCTGTAAGTAACATAGCCTTGTACACTTATTACTGGTTTCTGTGAGATTTCTTTTATAATTGAAACTTGATGAAAGGAAACCTGTGGTATACATTTGCATGATAGTAAGTCCATAAACTAGTATGCTTCTGAATCTCTAATTAATATTTTTAACATATTTAACTCCCTTTGCTGAATTCTAGGTATTTTTTAGTCTGTTTTCCAGTTTAATACTCCTATATTTAACTGTATCTGAAATATTTTTAAATAAGTCATAGCATTTAAAAACAAAATAAAAAAAACAAGTCACTGCATTTTTATTTCAACTATTATAGTTTTCATATGTAGAAACAAAAATTGTATTTGATTTGTTTTAGGTATGCTCGAATATTTTTGTTGTTATTATTCTTTGTTTTTTTTTCAATTTCTTACTTTATTTCTTAAAGGTTTTTAATAGCATTAGACATTTAATAGTATTAATATTGCCAAGAGATGTTAGTTGGGCTTCTCTCTGTCCCCATGTGGTCTTATATCAGCAGAGAGACTAGACTCAGCTTTTCCCCAGGAACATCACAGGCCAAAGTGCCAGCCAAGACAGAATAAAAGGTGCACATCCTCTTGAGGTTTGGGTTTGTAATTCACATAAAATTACTTCTACAACATTCTACAGGTTGAAGCAAGTTGTGTGCAGTCCAGAATCTTTATTAGTCTTTATTTATTCAAGAGAAAAACTGCAAAGTCATACTACAAATAAGTTTGCAATACAATGTAGCCATTTGTTGAAATCTACCACAGACCAATATAGAAGATATTTAGAACACACATAATATAAAAACATTAGTATTCAAGTAGTTTTAATACTGTAGCTTTGTGATATATTTTGAAATCAGGAGTGTGATACCTCTAGCTTTGTTCTCAAACTTATTTCAGCTATTCAGGATCTGTTGTGGTTCCATATAAATTTTAGGATTATTTTTTCAATTTAGGATTGTTTTTTCTATCTCTGTAAAAATGTTGGGATTTTGATGGGGATGACACTGAATCCATATATTGCCTTGGGGAGTATGGGAATCTGAACAATGTTAAGTCTTCCAATCCATGAACACAGAACATCTTTTCCTTTGTGTCTCTTTTAATTTCTTTTACCACTGTTTTATAGTTTTCAGTGTACAAGACTGTCTCTTACTTGTTTAAGTTTATTCCTAAGTATTTTATTCTTTTTAATGTTATTATAAATTGTATTATTTTCTTTATTCCTTTTCAGATGGCTCCTTGTTAGTGTATAGAAATGCAACTGATTTTTGCATGTTGATTTTGTGTCCTGAAAATTTACTGAATTTGCTTATTAGTCCTAACTGTTGTTTTTTGTTTTGTTTTGTTTGTTGTTATTTTTTTTTTCTTTTTGGAGTCCCTAGAGTTATCTACATGGAAGATTATGTCATTTGCAAAAAAATGATAATTTTATTTCTTCTTTTCTTATTTGGATTATTTTTATTTCTTCATCTTGAATAATTTCTCTTACTAGAACTTCCATTACTATACTGAATAGAGGTGGAAAGAATGGTCATTCTTGCCATGTTCCTGAGCTTAGAAGAAAAGCTTTTATTTTTTCACCATTGAGTGTGTTAGCTGTGGAAAGCTACAGTAATTAATACAGTGTAGTACTGACATAAAAGCAGAATATAAAGCAATGGGACAAAATAGAGAGCCCAGAAATAAACCCACAAATCTGTAGTAAACTGGTCTTTGACAAGAATTCCAAAAACACACAATGGGAAAGGATAGTCTCTTCAACAAATTATGTTGAAAAAACTGAATATCCACCTGCAAACATATGAAATAGAACCCTTACAAAAAGTCAACTCAAAATACATGAAAGCCTTAAATGGAAGAAATCAAACTGTAAAACTCCTAGAAGAAAACATAGGGGAAATATTTTTTGACATTGGTCTTTGCAATGATTTCTTAAATAAGACACCAAAAGCAGGGAAACAAAAGCAAAAATAGACAAGTGGGAATGCATCAAAATAAAAATGTTCTGCACAGCAAAGGACAATAAAATGAAAAGGCAACCTATGAAATGGGAGAAAATATTTGTAAACCATATATCATATAAGAGTTTAACTTCCAAAACATATAAGGAGCTCCTAACACTCAAAGGAAAGAAAATTTTAAAATGGGCAAAAGACTTGAACAGACATTTCTCCAAAGAAGACATGAAAATAACAAACAGGTATTATGAAAAGATGCTCAACATAGCTATTTATCAAGGAAATTCAAATCAAAATCATGAGGTAATATCTCACACTTGTTAGAATGGCTATCATATATACATATAAAATAGTATTGACAAGATTAGGGAATAAAGGCAATCTAAGCATTATTGGTGGGAAAGTAAGATGGTGAAAAAACTATGAAAAAGAGTATGGAGATGTCTCAAACAACTGAAAATAGAACTACCATATGACCCAGTAATTTCACTTCTTATTATTATCCAAAAGAAATCAGGATCTTGAAGAAGTATCTGCACTACATGTTCACTGCAGCATTTTTCACAATAGCCAAGATACAGAAACCAACCAAGAGTCCATTGAAGGATGTGTGGATAAGAAAAAAAAAATGTGGTATATACATACAATGGTAATTAGCCATGAGAAAGAAGAAAACCCTGTTACTTGTGACATTAATGAGAGGATATTATTGTAAATTAAATAAGCCAATAATAGAAGGACAAATACTATATGATTTAGTAGTACTATACATGTACATGATTTAATAGCACAAATACTACTATATTTGTGATACTATGAGGGGTATCTAAAATGTTCAAACTCATAGAGGTAGAAAATACAATAGTGGTGACCAGTGGTGACCAGAGGTGAGGGAAATGGAAAGTTGTTATTTAATGGGTACAAAGTTTCAGTTATAGTAGATGAATACATTCGAGATATTTCCTATAAAACATAGTGCCTATAGTTAACCATATGACATTATCCATTTCAATATTTGTTAAGAGAGCAGATCTCATGTTAACGTGTTCTTAACAAAAAGTGACAAAAGAAAACTTTTAGAAAAGATGGATATGTTTATTGCCTTGATTGTGGTGATGACATCATCGGCATTTGCATATGCCCAAACTCATCAAATTGTACATATTAAGTATGTGCAGTCATTTGTATATTAATTATATCTCAATAAAACAGTTAACAAACAAAAAATATTAGTATTGAGATAACATAAAAATATTGAGCAAATAAAAAATACAACTAAATAAAGTTGAAAAAAGTAAAACTGATACTTCAGAGCAAAGGGGATTGAAAAGGTGAATAAACATATAGAAAAATTTTATAAACAACACTGGTAATGTATGTAAAATAAATATTTAAATACTTAATAATTCATCATTTAATTTCCCCATGTCTGTTGCTGTTGATTTCTAGTTTCTTACCATTTTGGTCAGAAATAATACTTAGAATGATTTCAGTTTTCTTAAATTTGATAAGATTTGTTTTGTGGCTTATCATATCCCTGATGAATATAGATGCAAAAATTCATAACAAAATATTAGCAAACCTAATTCAATAGCACATTAAAAGCAACATACACCATGATCAAGTGGGATCTATCCAAAATTCAAAACCTGTACAACATATGAAAATAAATATGCCCTTCAACAGATGAATGGATAAAGAAGATGTGGTCCATACAATGGAATATTACTCAGCCATCAGAAAGGATGATTATCCAACTTTTACATCAACATGGATGGGACTGGAGGAGATTATGCTAAGTGAAGTAAGTCAAGCAGAGAAAGTCAATTATCATATGGTTTCACTTATTTGTGGAACATAACGAATAGCATGGAGGACACTAGGAGAAGGAAAGGAAAAATGAAGGGGGGGAATCAGAGGGAGAGATGAACCATGAAAGACTATGGACTCTGAGAAACAAACAGGGTTTTAGGGCGCCTGGGTGGCTCAGATGGTTGAGCATCTGCCTTCGGCTCAGGTCGTAATCCCAGGGTCCTGGGATCGAGTCCCACATCGGGCTCCCTGCTCTGCGGGGAGCCTGCTTCTCCCTCTGCCTCTCTCTCTCTCTCTCTCTCCCCCTGTCTCTCATGAATAAATAAATAAAATCTTAAAAAAAAACCAAACAAACAGGGTTTTAGAGGGGAGGGAGGTGGGGGGATGGGTTAGCCTGGTGATGGGTATTAAGGAGGGCACATATTGCATGGAGCACTGGGTGTTATATGAAAACAATGGATCATGGATCACCACATCAAAAACCAATGATGTATTGTATGGTGACTAACATAACATAATAAAATTAAAAAAAAATAAATGTGACACATCACATTAATAGAATGAAGGATACCAGTCAACAAAATACAACATCCTTTCATGAGAAAAACCCTCATCAAATTGGGTATAGAAGGAACAAACCTCAAAATGATAAAGGCCATATATGACAATTCCACATCTAACACATAGTCTACAGTAAAAAAAATTGAAAGCTTTTACTTTAAGACCAGAGACAAAACAAGGGTGACTACCCTTATCACTTTTATTCACAGTGCTAAAAGTCCTAGCTAGAGCAATTAGTTAAGAAAAAGTAATAAAAGACATTCAAATTGAAAAGGAAGAAGTAAAATTGTTATTTGCTGATGATATGTTTTTATATATATAGAAAGTCCTAAGGGCTAAACCAAAAAAAAAAAAGTTAGAAATAATCAACAAATTCAATAAAGTTAAGGAAAAAAATCAACAGGTAGGGATCAGTTGTAATTCTATATACTAGCAACAAAACATCTGAAAAAGAAATAAGTAAAACTATCCATTTATAACAGCATAGGCTCTTCAACAAATGGTGTTGGGAAAACTGAGTAACCATATGCAAAAAGAAGGGAGGAAGGAAGGAAGGAAGGAAGGAGAGAGAGAGAGAGAGAGAGAGAGAGAGAGAGAGAGAGAGAAAGAAAGAAAGAAAGAAAGAAAGAAAGAAAGAAAGTAAGTCAGACCCCTAGCTTATACAATTCATAAAAATTAACTCAAGATGGATTAAAGACTTAAAAATAAGACCTGATACCATTAAACTCCTAGAAGAAAACAAAGGGAAGAAGCTCCTTGACATTGATCTGGAAAATGGTTTTTTGAGTATGACACCGAAGCACAAAAAACAAAATCACAAATAAATAAGTGGGACTATATGAAGAATAAAAGCCTCTAGATAGCAAAAGACAATCAACAAAATGAAAAGGCAATCGATAGATTGGGAGAGATACTTGAAACCATTTATCAAATAAGGGATTAATATCCAAAATATATAAATAACTTCTACAATTCAATAACAAAAACAAATAAGTAATCCCATTAAAAATGGTCAGAGAAAGTGAAGAGACATTTTTTTTTCCAAAAATGACATCCAAATTACCAACAGGTACATGAAAAGATGTTCAATATCATTAATGATCAGGGAAATGCAAATCAAAACCACAATGAGATTTCACTTCAGATCTGTTGCAATGGTTATCATCAAAAAGAGAAGAGATGAGAAGTGTTGGCAAGGATGTGGAGAAAAGAAAAACCTGTGCACTTTGCTAGAAGCCAGCATGGTTGTCACCTTCTGAAATAGTTCCCTATGAGTTCATGTATGGGTATTCATTCCTTTCTGTGATCCCCTTTCTCTTCCAAAATGTGGACTACATCAAAAGTGATAGGATATTACTTGTGAGTTTAGATTACAAAGGTTAGGATCTCTCCCTTGCTCAATTTGGTCAAGTTGGCAGCCATACTGGGAACTACCAGGGGAAGAGAGTTGAGGTTGGCTTTCCATCAACAGCCGGTGAAGAATCTGGGGCGTTAGTTCCACATGTGAGATTGTCCTGCCAACAACCATGGAGGTGAGCTTGGAGGCAAGTCCACCTTCAGTCACACCTTGAGATGACTGTCATCTTGTGAGACCATGCCGGGATTACTTACCCACAAAAACTGAGAAAATTTAAGTAGCTGTGTTTGGGAGAAATTTATAACACAATGATTAATAACTAATACGGCTACTAAATGTGAATGATGTCATATCATAAAACGCAACAAATTCAGTGCTAGAGACATACTATAAAAATAGTATGGCTCCTATAAACTGGGAAATGGACTAAAAATGGGTTATTTATAAAATGAATTTCTTTTTTAGTTAATAAACACAGGTCAACCTAGAAGACAAAATTATGAGTAAAACCATTAAATTACAATAATGACACTAACAGATATTTTTATACTTGAACACTAAAGTAGCAAAGCAAAACATTATATGCTATATATAATTTATTCATATGCAGTAAAAATACTATAATATCAGTCCATGATATAAACACTAAGATCAGGATAGTGCCCTAATGAAGGATCATTGAGTGGTAAAAGAAGGCACCATTGCATTTATAATGTTTACTTTTCAAATATGAGGTCTGATGCAAATGTGACAAAGTGTTAGTAACTTTTCTTACATTTTGGTAGGGTATGCATAGATATTTTTTATAATATGCTCTACTTTTTCTTGTTTGAAATATTTCATAATTATTAAAAATAATATTTAATAAGGAAAAATTAAAACTTATAACACATGACACGTTAATATGAACTTGATAAAAGTGCCACTAATATAAAGAAATAATGGAGATAAAAACACCTGCATTTGGTTTAGACAAGAGAGGACCTAGTTAGATCTTGTTTACTATAGTAATCTGATGACAACAGGATCAGCAATCATAATAAATCAAATGATTTCCAAGACATTAAGCAAACAAATCATTTATATAGAGTAAACAAATCACTTATATATCAACTGCACATAGTACATCTCTAAACTATGCCTCAGAGACATCTAGTAAATAGTATAAGGCAGAGTAAATCTATCATATTTTGTTATTGTTGGAAAAAAACACTTAAAATGACATATAATCCACTAAAAATAGAAAATATATTATTCAGCCATGGAAATCTGACATCTAGGAATATTAATATTATTATGTTAATTAGAGAGTAATATAATTATTCAAAATTTTAGTCACTTAATGTCAAAAGCAAGATGGAGTCTCTCACATCAAGCAGAGACCTGTGTCAAGCAGGGATCTGTGTCAAACAATGATACAGGCAGCTCAGGGCATTGCAGCTAAGACCACATATCCCTGAGACCAGTACTGGCTGATGACACACTCAGAACTGATAACGAGCAGAAACAGAGGAGGTCTACAGGGGAGGTCTGCAAAGTCCCAAGATTGATTAAATTCCTTTTGAAAAGAGAGGATTTTTGCAGAAAACTGTCAGACTCTTCAGACACTGACTCCCTCTCTATGCCTGACCACTTTAAAAAGGCAGTTGCCACTGAAGGCTCTGCCCCATTGATCTCCTAACAGAACAGAAGTCCTTCACTGCTTGAAAGATGATAAGCAGTAAATGATGAAAGCTGACTCAGACTGGACAGAGGCTTTATCTCAACTGTGTTTGGTTCATTAACTTCCTACCCCCTGCTCTATCTTCCTTGTTGTGCGACTTGTCTTGTGCCTTGCTTTGTGTGATGTTTAAGAACCCAAGTTAAACACATTCTGAAATGTCATTCAGTTTGGAATCCTAAAACTGCTTTATGATTATGTTTACCTTGCTTTATGACTGAATAAAGCTGACACTGTGGAAAGATACATCTTGTATGTGAACCTTCATAGCATGCTCATGACACTTGATATGCAGTAAACTATATTAAAGATGGGCAGTCCTAAAGTTTTTCTATGATTCAATTTGTTGTGCCATATAGATAAACTCTACAGGTTATACATTTTTTAAACTAATCTGTTCCTTTTTTTAAATTTATGAATTACTAAATGATAACACACATAATACCAAAATTTCATTTATTTTGTATATAATTTGTCATTGTTACCAAAAATTGATAATAATTAACATAATGTCTACTTTTTATATTTTTTGTTTTCATCATAATTTGCTTAATAAACAGAGTCAACCAAATCTGATTTCAAGATATTATTTGTGGCTGTTTATAAATACAACATTATTTGTGTACAGCAGAAGGGAATGAGGAGTGGTTAGTAAGACTCACTAGCTGGTTTGTAAACATTTACTTTCATACAACTTAATAAGCATTTGTAACTAGTAAAATGGAATTAACAGTGGAGGATATTATATGAAATTTTTGTGAATCATTTACACTTTAGTGTTCAAATATAATTTTGACAATATGTGTAGGAAGAAAAATATACATATTTTATTGGAAAACAATATTGGGGACCAGACTGGACAGGAAGACTTTGGAAGACTAAATTGGCATTATTTATAAACTTCATTTAGTTTGCACTAATGGCCCAACTTCCTTACCACTTCCTCTATCCGTGCACTTTTCTGTGTAAGTTTCCAGTGCTCTCCCACTATGGGTAAATTTAATTCTCTGTCCTGCGCTCAGTTTGTGACTTGCTTAGTTAGGTCAATAGGGCTTTGACACCAGCAGTGTCCTGAAAAGCATCTGAAGATTGGATGCACTAGGTCTTGAGTTTCTGACAGCCCCATAATAAGAGCATGCCTGGGCTAGTCTGATGGTCCTAAGAGGAGAATGAATGACAACTGAAGCAGACATACTAGCTGAAGTACCCTATGCAAGTCCAACCAAGAGTAGAGCCTTGATCAAATTTCAGATACTGCCAATCACTGATAACTGCCCAAGTCCAACCAACATAAATTGGGCCCAACCTAGATCAATTAAAACACGGCAAACCACTGGCAAGATAACTAATAATAAATAGTGGTTGATTTTAAGCTGTAGGAATTTGGAGTGGTTTATTATACAGTAAAATTAAATGCTATTGGCCAAATATTCTATAATCTATGAATGCAATTCATATAATCCCTAAGTGTTCCATAGTGCTGCTACAGAAATTTATAAGTAATTCATCTTAAATTTTTCTTTCTTCAGATGATAAAAGTTTGTTCTAAATAGAAAATATGAATATATACAATCATACAATGTGTGTATGGAAGAGGCCCTCACAAATTATATGTGAGAAATATAAAAAATATGGTAAGTATTAAGCATAGGTCATTATAATTCAGAGAACATGCAAAGTAGAGGTGATGATTAATATGTAAATATTAAAAATTTAGTCTTTTTTCCCATTCATTAACTCTAATAGTCATCTTATTTAAAGATGTAGAGTAGTATACTGATATAGGTTAAAATAATATAAATCATAAAGTCCTATAGGGTGAATGATGATTTCCTAATTATTTTTTTGTTGTTGCTCATTTGGAAAAAATTGCTTTTACCTTGGTGATTTTAAGGTGCGCTTTTATTTTTATTTTTATTTACTTATTTATTTGAGAAAGAGAGAGAGACAGAGGTACAGGGGCAGAGGGAGAGAGAGGGGGAATCTTCAGCAGGCCCAGAGCCCCCAGGGCTTTATCTCACCACCCTGAGATCATGATCTGAGTTAAAATCGAGAGTCAGTCACTTAACTGACTAAGCCACCCAGGTGCCCCATAAGGTGCACTTTTTAAAAGAATTAATCTAAATTTACATATAAAACAACAAATCAAATATTGTACTACTATTGGGTATTATTGATATGTATATGCAGTTTTCTATATTTTATCCTTTATGAAATCGAGGTTATTCCTTAAATTAATGTGTAAATATCATTTCATAGCATGTGTTTTTATATTAAATTAGCTATGCAGTTTTTAATGTCATGCTTCATCTTTAATTTTTCAGATTTAAACTTGAATTTCTTTTATTTAAATTCAATTAGCCAACATATAATACATCATTAGTTTCAGATGTACTGTTCAATAATTTGTCAGTTCTGTATAACACCCAGTGCTCATCACATCATGTGCCCTCCTTAATGCGTATCACCCAATTACCCCATCCCCCACCCACTACCCCTCCAGCAACCCTCAATTTGTTTCCTATAGTTAAGAGTCTCTCATGGTTTTTATCCCTCTCTGATGACCTCCCATTCAGGTTTTCCCCCCTTCCCCTTTGATCCTCTGTGCTGTTTCCTATATTCCACATATGAGTGAAACCGTATGAAAATTGTCTTTCTCTGATTGACTTACTTTGCTCAGCATAATTATGTATTTTTATCTGAGATGTTAGAATCAAGCAAATGTAGTAAATTAAAATTGAGACTTTAGTTAAATATACTTATTTCCTCATCAATTGAAGAGCAATGAGATTTAAGTAAATGAGAAAACCTGAAGGAGTGGTTTGCCCTAATAATTTATGTTTAAACTTAAATAAAAGAAAGATTTAAAATCATGTGCATTGTAAGTATGTAAAAATAAATACTAAAAATCTTGAAATATTCAACCTCACATCCTGTGGATACAATTGAAAAATGACTCTGGGTCTTGGAAAACATGCTTCCTTTATGAATATGTATAATGATACTGAAAAAAGTAAGAAAAAGAACCTTTTAGTACACTCCATTTTTATGCAATATTTCCCAAGTAAAGCCTTCTAGAGGCCTGTCTTGAGCCTGGGCCTTTCTCCTAATCTTCAGACTCGTATCTTCTCTCCTTTGCTGACAACTCCACTTGGCTACATAATAAGCAGTACAGACTTAACATAAATCTCAGTCTTGCCTGGTCATCTAGTCTAAACTGTAAGACCCTAATCTCTACTTACTATGCTAACAGACCATCCCAAAACATAGTACATAGAACCACCATCTGTTAAGTTCACAGGTTCTATGGGTTGGGAATTTGGACAGGGCAATACTAGATGAAACTGGTCTTAACTATTGGCTGTGGGGCCTTGAAAGCCAGGGAATAAAATCATCTGCAAGTATCCTTAATCACATATCTGCCTTCCAGTTGGGACTCAGATGGGATTTTCCATCATAGGACCTGCAAGTCATTTATCCATAATATGGATAAATGCCCTGGACTTGCTCAGAGCATTTAAGGATAGCAGGATAATCAGACTTCTTATATGAGGCACAGAGCTCCAAAAGCTAGTGTCCCAGTGGACAGAGTGAAATCTCTATTGTGGACCTGGCTGCAAAACCACAATTGTCATTTTGACCACATTATTTTAGTTAAACTAGTTAAACTAGTCTCAGACTCACCAGGATTCATGAGAATGTAGACCAGCACTGGCTTTTAAAGGCAAGGTAGTAATATCACATTGTAAAACAGCATGTAGGATGGATGATGTAGTTGTGGCTATATTTGAAAAATACCACCTGCCACAGCCATATGGTCCTCTTGCTTAATTTTCTCCTCATCTCTTATCACTAACATTCCATATATTTTACCTTTTTATTTTTTGTATATCTTTCCATTAGAATGTAAGTTTTATGTGTCTTGTTTCATAGCTTTCCACAACACATGAAAAAGTACCTGGAACAAGTAACCATTTAATAAATATTTGTTGGGTGAATGAATAAATGAATAAAATAAAATAATACATTTTTAAGGCTACTCATTTTCCTATATATTTAGCATATATTTTAAAGTTTGCTGATATCCTTATACCATCATGAAATTCCCTTGTCTCTTTTATTTCTAACATTTTTATACTCTGCCTTCTTCTAAGCTAGAAAATGACAATGTTAGCATATATGTTGTGATTTATAATGTTTACTTCTTCTATAAATCAATGAAATTGTGAATTTAAACTCTGAGATAAATTCAGCTATTCATTTTCTATGAGAAGCTACATTGTTCCAAGAAAATTTCTAGGCTAATCATATATGTCTTTTATAGACAGATTAGAAGCATAAATGAGCCTAATGAGCTTGCAAATTTTATGTAATGTTGAAGAAAAGAATTAGTTCTTTGTAAAGTATATGTGATGAAGCTAATTACATTGACAATCATGTTGCTTCACATATATGATGGAGCTAATGGTAGTGACAAGAATTTATCAAATTTTAGAGTGAAAAACTAGAGAAAGAAGAAAGGTGATGTATCTAATAAATTTAAATAGTCATTGGTTTCTAACTGGTAGTGACCATTCAAATAAGGGAAGAAAAGTACCTGTTTGTTCAACAATGTAAAGAAAAAAGAAATTGCTGGAATTTTTGGGTGATTATAAAACAGAGGCAGTAAATGTGGGTGGTTGAAGTAGGATGAAAATACCAAATCATAAAGTAGAATACATATAAAATGAGGACTATATATGATATGTTAGTATTTAAGAACTATTTTCACACATTCCAAAAGTAAAATATATTTTTATAGATTAATTCACTCATCATATGCATGAACATTGATATAGCGCTCTCACAAATATAATATGAAATTTGTGCCTGTGAATCATTTTCCTCCACTTCAACTAGGTGCTTAAGTCAATTCAAATCTAGGACGAAGAGACAGTTAAGTATATTTTCCCGGTCCAAGCCATTTTGTCCATTTTGCCTTCAGCAGAAATAAAGTATGAATTGTGCTCTTACTCTCAGTTGGCCACTCTGCCCATTTTTCACTGGCTCAGAATACAGAGGGAGAAGAAATATTATAAACACACACATTTTCTCTGTCTCTCTTTCTCTTTCTCTCTTCCCTTCTCTTTCTCCTCCTTTCTTTCTCAATTACATAAATATATGTAATTTAATAAATATACAAATTTTCAAGTGACCCCTTAAATTGCAGTTCTTCACAGATCTTTTTTCCTTTACACTCATGCAAGATCAAAATCATTCTATATTTCTCACAGCACTTTCTCTTTCTCTCTCTCTCTTTTTTTTTTTTGACTTATTCCAATTTAAAATAAGTAAACATTTTGGGGATTATTTTATGTTACTACATAAGATTAGAATGGGGGAATTTTATCACAGCTATAATTCTCACTTCAAAGCAGTCTCTTTTTTTTTTAAAGATTTTATTTATTTATTTGAGACAGAGAGAATGAGAGAGAAAGAGCACATGAGAGGGGGGAGGGTCAGAGGGAGAAGCAGACTCCCCGCTGAGCAGGGAGCCCGATGCGGGACTCGATCCCGGGACTCCAGGATCATGACCCGAGCCGAAGGCAGTCGCTTAACTAACTGAGCCACCCAGGCGCCCCAAAGCAGTCTCTAGCACAGACTGGAACTCAAAAAATACATTCTGAATGGATAAAGTAACTTACACTCACTGAGCTTCATCCTCCTCAATTTTAAACTGGAGATGATAATACCTATGTAATATAGAAAACATCAAATACCTCAAAACTTTTCTATCCTACTCACTTTTATCAGTATTGTTAATTTTTAGCTTCTCAGACCTGATTTTCCTTCTCCCTGCAAACTACAAAAATTCCATTGCTTTACTGAGATTTGAAGTGGCAAATCCCTGTAACAGTTGTCAAATAAGTTTCAGGAAGATGAAAAATGTTCCCTTTTCCCTACAGCTGAATAACAGCAAATAATAATCTGTATTATAGAAGCTATAGTAATATAGTTTTGGAATGTAAGTTTTATCTTATAATAGAAATAAAAATTTGATTGGCTATTTTAATGTTTGTGGCCCTTTGAATAATATTTAATTTTCCAGATTATGATAGTTATAAATGCTTGTAAGTTTCATTTGTTAGGCCATAAATTCATTGCTGTTATCATTTTTCCTCTTCTCTAATATGCATCACACTTGGGGTATAAGCAACACCAAGAATAACACTAACACATCTACTAGACATATTTGGTTTCTTATTTTAAAATGTTTGAATTTTGATGTCCCATTTAAATCAACATTATTTTCTAGCTTTGGTATGAGGACTGGATATAAATCTCCAAGCAACCAGCAGAGTGACAAACTATGAATTAATGGTCAATTAAATCTGGTGATGCTACATAATGAAAAGTGCTTGATTAGATGGACAGGCCATTAGCATTTGGGGCAATTGTTAATTCTGATTTTTCTTGTTCATATATAGATAGAAAAACACAAGGGTCACTGGGAAATGACAAACCTAACATGAGCTTTTACCACGAATAATTTCCCTCCAGATTAGAGAGAAGATTAATGTTGAATTTTCAAATAATTACTTTAAACTAATTAAAATGTAAAGGAAAGGCAATAAAAGGAAGTCTTCAAGATATGAAACAAAAAATAACTTATCATTGGATAAATTTTCAAAGTAAACAATTTCCTTGAATACAAATTGGACCTTATATTCCCAGTTTGTTACCAGTACAAAGTCAAAGTGTCATTTTATATTAGGTGAATAATAAGACTCCACAGCTCATTAAAGCATAAATTCATTTATTTGCTTCTCTTATGGTATAATGTGTTTGCATTTTTGCCCAGAGGACAGATACTAACAAGAACATTTATCTGTAATTAAAGATTCACAGACCATTAACAGTATAGCAATTTCCTTGCAAGTGAAGGCAGGGAAATAAGATGTTTTAAAAATTATTTTCTATCTCATGTGAAAGTTATCCTCCCTTTCTTTTGTTCATGTTTTCTATGCTGGAAAAACCCATTCTTAGAGTGTATTTCTCCCAAACTAAGGTAGAAGAAGTGTTTGATAATCTACCACCTTCTGTTCTCTCAATAATTGTTGAAATGTTTCCTGTGATTCTGTTCTCTATGAGGATCATCTAAATTGAAGAGGGAAATGAGTGCTAACTCTAAATTTCTCTGTCTGTATCCTAAAAGATATAACTGGAACAAATGAAGGTGAAGATAAAGAAACCAAATCAACAGATGCATGGCTGAACAGCTAATCATCAAATTGGGTGTGAGGGACACATTATTGATATAAAATTGAATATCTAAAAATATTTTCCAAGGAATTAAATATTATAATGTGCTTGGGTAACACCTTACTAGTGATTTTAAAATGCCAGCAAGTGGTAGCCAAAAAAAAAAAAAAAAGTTTTACATCAGTTACCTTGGTAAAATTATCTGTTCTGCATTCAATCATTTAATAAAAGTATATTAACATTACCTGTTTTATATTCTAGGTAGAATCACCTGTTCTACAGTCACTTGTTTAAGAAATATGTATTAAACATTTTTGTTAAATTATAAGCATTACAAAAATAGCATGGAGGATAGGAGCAGAGATTGTGAAGATAAATTACATGGGTCAAGTTCTTTTCCTGTCACTTCCTAGCTGTGTGACCTGACCAAGTTGTTATTTAAGCTCTCTCTTCCATAATTTTCTACTTAAAAATGGGGTGTGATAACTACTGCCAGGACTCATCACTACCTAGTTTCCCTTTGTTTTTAGGTACAAAGTCCAGATATATTCCCCATCTCATATACACTCATGTCAGTTCAGGCCATTCTCTCCCAACCAGTGAAATGAGACCAGCAATTGCAGCACTTCCCAGCCTGGCTCCTAAAACTGACCCAAGCATAATACTGTTTTTCTTTCCCATCTAAGTGTAAAAAGCAAAGAACTCTGGTGATGTCCATGGCCAAAGCCACAAGATGGAAGATGGTAATGTCCCTGAATTACTGTCTGGAGAACATGCTTCCCTGCCCCACATGCAACTGATTATGATATGAAAGAGAAATATATTTTCATTATGTAAATCCATGGAGATTTGAGACTTTGGGCTGTTCATTACAGAATTATATTTCTCTAAATTAAAGATGAGGCTTTTAATAGTATTTATCTCATCAAGTTAAGTGAAAATTCATGAGTAAATATGTGTAAAACACTAGTAATAGAGCCTGAATCAGTTAAGCCCATAGAAATATTTGTTCTTTTATTGATTAGGGTAATTGTGCTAGTGTGGTAGAATAAACATATGTTCTTCTGTTTTATAGCTTCCCTTAACTTTAGGTTGGGGCTCAGTGATTAGATTTGGGCCAAAGGAATATGGGAAGAACTTACTGACACTGCCATGCCTGATTTTAAATGTGTCCTGTGTGTGATCCTCTAGATCACATTCTCTTGTCAGAGAACTGTGAAGGTATATGATGAAAATAGTGTTTTCAAAAATATAGAGTCCAGGGCCCTGAGTTACCTTCTGGGCTGGCACAGGACCTTGAAAAACTAAACTTTATACTGGTTAACACTGACATTTTGGTGTTCACTTGTAACACAACAAAACCTGTCCATCCCTAACAATAAGGATGATAACAAAGTCTGTCATGGATACAAAACATAAGAAGTAATTTCTGTGTTCTTGGAAAATTCATGATCTACTTAGGGAAACAAAATATGTATATTTTAACTGTATGAAAGGTGAAATATATGCATGATAGTTACATCCCTATTTTTAAGAGTAATGAGATTTTGCAAATTTTCACATCAGTTAGGAGAGTGATACCAAAGGACACAGGATTTATATTTGATGATTCTTAAGGACATGTACTTAGTATAATTCTATAACTACTAAATAGATATTTTTATTTTACTATTATTTTATATTTTATGGTATTATTTTTATTTTATTATTAAAAATAAATTAGGTTTCCCCAACAAGAAAAGTAGTTACTGTATATCAAAATAGTTAATATAAAAGATATGTTTCCTAATAGAAAATAGAAATTTACATTTCTGAAAATAAGTAAATTTTGAATTTTCCTCTATCAGCTTTTAATCAAGTGGCCTTTGAAGATATAAGTCTGCTGAGCTCCTGTTAACTCCATTAAGATTCTGCACCTTGATGGCTTTGAGGCTGCAAATTCCTACTAGCTTTTTCATAATTTACAATAGATGATTAGGTTTTTATTTACTTTTGTTTTTTTTGTTAAGTGTGCTCTATAAATTAGTTCTTTTTTTTTAAGATTTTATTTATTTACTTGACAGAGAGGGAGACACAGCGGGAGAGGGAACACAAGCAGGGGGAGTGGGAGAGGGAGAAGCAGGCTTCCCGCTGAGCAGGGAGCCCGATGCGGGGCTCGATCCCAGGACCCTGGGATCATGACCTGAGCCGAAGGCAGACACTTAACGACTGAATCACCCAGGATCCCCTATAAATTAGTTCTTCAAATAGACAACCTCGAGATGAAAACTTCTAGAACCTATAAATAGAAATTATAAATAATATTTCCACAAAAAATTAAATATTTCTTCTATCATGCGTGATATCCTTAGCCATTTAAAAGGAATAGTTGCAGGTTTCCTACTCCCCTAGAATATTATAGTTATGAATTACAGTTTTGTCTCACCTCGGTTGGAAATGCTATTCTTCTAATTAATTTTTAACAGTGGGAAAATAGCTTTAGAAGTGTGATGATTCCTATTTTCACAGCAGTATTGAGGAATGCATGATTCTCCAAAAAGATAAAAGCAATAGATGTGTTTATAGTTCTGTCAGTCCCTCGTGTCATCTGTCAAATTGTGGACACCATTTCTATTATTACACATCACAAAACACTTAACAAGTAATCAGCAATATAAGATTTTTCTCTGAAAAATTAAGTTCCTAATAATCTGAGACTCTGAGATATAAAGATCTTATCTAATTTAACATTTTTCATGAGAGAGAGAATTGAAAGAACCTATCCTGCATCTTTATTTTTAACTACTGAAATATACTATTTTTGTTGTTCATCACAATAATTCACCAAAATACCATTATAAAAATGTATTATATATAAACATAAATATACAATATATTCAGAATATGTTTTTCTCCTTACATCTATCTAACAACATGGAGTTACTTAGGAGATCAGAAACAAAATCGGGGTTATCTATCCTTTGTTTTCTTTCTCAATTGTTTGATATTCTTAAATTCTCCATTATTAACATTCTTATTAGAATGTTTTATTGTAGTTAGGTTAGAAATAGGTCATTCTTGTTGAATAAGTTAAATTGTATTAAAACAGACATTTTAGGGGTGGCTGGGTGGCTCAGTCATTAAGCATCTGCCTTCGGCTCAGGTCATGATCCCCACATCGGGCTCCCTGCTCGGCGGGAAGCCTGCCTCTCCTTCTCCCACTCCCCCTGCTTGTGTTCCCTCTCTTACTGTGTGTCTCTCTCTGTCAAATAAATAAATAAAATCTTAAAAAAAAAACAGACATTTTATTGATGCCATATTAATGTACAAACCTTCTCTTTCATCTTACTTTTATATTCACTAGGGAAACTAAGGTATTCATGTTAACTAAAAATTAGAATACATGATTCTCTGAATTCTCAGATATACCTAATGTCCAATTGTGTCAGTTATGGTGCTATCATTCCATTTGCTAGTAAAGGTGTGAATTTGAAAAATTTCAAAAGATTTTACTTTTTTCCTGTCTCAAAGTAAAAGAAATGACTAGCATTTAAATTTATTTTACTTAAAATTCTGTTTATCACACATCTTCTATTCCAAATATTTCATAATCGATGTTTTCTTATTTATTGCAATCATAAATGTAATTATTATATTTATATAAATATAAATGTACTTATATACACAACTAAATATTTCCATTATCCTTCCCTCTATCCTCTTTTTTTCCTCTGTGTTTTCTTTTTTTTTTAATTTTACACACTTTTTATCTATCTCTCAGCTCTTGTTAGAGAACTATATTATTTGAATTAGTAAAACAATTAAGTGTTTACTGCCTGCCAAGTAGCAAGTCTTAAAATACCTTCCAAATGATTTAATATTTTCTCTAAAACAGTATAGAGAATGGAGGATGCTTTTTGGAAGCTCCACCAGAAGTCACAGAAACTTTTGGAATGAAAGATATTTCCTAACATCAAGGAAAAGACACAAAACTGGGAGAAACACAAATGAAATAATAAAGAAAGAGGAAACACCAGGCAAATGATCAAATGGAGACATTCAGACTTAGCCAGTACTAGCATGAGAAACCTCATAGTTGTCACACTCGCTTGTTCAAGAAGGAGGCTGATCTTGAATTAGGAACCTAAATGAGACTTGTCATTTTCTTAGTGAAAAGCAATAATCTTAAAAAAATGAACAAATAAAAACTTAAAAACCTGAAATATGGGTATTAAAAGAAATAAGACTCCAAGTCCTTTTTTATAAATTAAGGCATTAAATATATTCCTTCTGGCTAGCTTCAGAAAACAAAAAGATAATCCTAAATAATTGGAGGTACAAAAGGCATGTAATCAGGAAGACAGACAATTCTCTGCATACTGTTACTTGTCAGCTTCCTATAATTCTTGTTTAATTTATCCAGTGTGAAAGTAATAAAAAATAAAGTAGTTGTTTGATTACTGAATTATTAAAGCTGCTTGGCAGACAGGTCCTTTACTTTCATTTCAACATGTTGAGTTCCACTCATGGACACTTTAACTTTTTTTAAACTAACGTGCATTTTTCATGTTAGGGGAAGATTGATACAAAGTTTAATGTTTATCTTGTATTTTCTAATGATTTTCTGCTATTCATTCATTCATTCATACTTTATATATCAGGTACTTTTGAATCATTCCTCTGTTTAGGAAAGAATGGAAGAAAAAAAAGAGCATCAATAAGTCCTACTTAGTATTAAAACTAATATAAAAATATGCTTTAGTAAGTTTCTAAAAGATAAATCAAAACAACCAGAACGGGCAGAATAAAATATGAAACTATGGAGACTTTTAGTCCAAGTAAAAAAAAATTACAGAAAGTTATCTTTTTATTTTTTAGTTGCTTCTTTTCTTTTTCTCTTTTTTCTTTTCTTCTTTAAATTCAACTGAGAGGAATGTAAGAAGTGCAGATACACATATTCCTGATTACATGGCTTTTGTATCTCCAATTGCATCATATATATATCCATACATATTGTGTGTGTATATATATATATATATATATATATATATATATATATATATTTGGAAGGTTTACAGATTCAAAGGGAAAGAGTCAGCACTTTTAAAAGTTTAATACAAAATAGTTTTCAGAGAGTTGACCAAATATTAATGCCCCATCACATGCATATACTCATTACTACAAAGTACCTTTCAATTATTTTATTTTAGATGATTCAGTTTCTTTAATAATTTATGCATTTTGATTAACTGTTTTTTTTCAATTAACAGACCTGGTTTGTGTTATATTTGAAGTCACGTCAGTTCTTGTACAATCCATAGAATCAAATTCAGATTCATGTGATACCTTGAGACCACTGCCACCCACATTTAGTCCCTCAATAACATAGCTCTCAACTCACATGTCACTCAATTTATATTTATTTATGTGAAGTATATGACTGGCTCTCCAAAAATCCCCAAATCTCAAACATAGATAAAATGAGCATGAAACATGAAAAATAAATCATCTACAATGTATTTTATGTTTTCCTGTTCTGTGATTGACTAAAAATGTTTCCCCATGAGAGAATACAATGAATAACTTACAGTTTTCTGTTTTCTTTTCTGCCATCTGTTTGTTTATTTTTTTTAGGTGATAATGAGAATGAGGAACAAGGAGATTTGCAGCAGTGAATTTCAAATATTTCTAATCTGTGGATCATTTCACTAGAGGGTCCTGAAGATGACTTGATGTTCTTCTACAGTAAATGTGTGGTAAATACTAATTTATGTGATTTTTTTCCTCCTAAAAAATATACACATTAATTTGAATTCCTTGAAAGTAGTATTACTTTTGCCTAAATTTATCCAATATGTTACATAACCCTGAAGCACAGAAGACATTTTATAAATATTGTGTGTATTTTTAGTCCATATGTAAGAATTTGGAATTCATGAATGATGATCAGAATGCAATGTTAATTTTTGAAGGACTTTCAAGTGTTTTATCCACATATCTCATAACCAAAAGACAAGGTATATGTATCTCCTTTGTTTATTAATCTGTGGATTTGGGAAATACTAGTACCAATAGTATAGTGATGTTGAAAGAGGAGCTTTATATATATATATACATACACATACATATATATATACCATGCATGAGACATTATAAGTGTTGTATGAATGTAAGTTACTAAATAATTTGTTTTGTGTTAGGTCTAAGATTATTTATTTGGTATTCTGAGCACCTGTTCACACACAGATAATAGCGTTTATTCTCTTTAAATGCATGTTTCTTTCCATACTTCTTGGTGATAAATCGATTTAATCTAGTCATAAGCTGAACAGAATAATGGAAAAACTAAAAATGTTTCCCCCCTTCCTTCTCTACCATAGGCTATTCTTAGATCTTTAATGGAATAGTTAATGTTACCATTGAAAGAGATGATGCCCTTGACTCCTTCCACTGAAATCTACACCCAAATAAAATTTGATTTTGTTTCAACAAATTTGTTGAAAGAGAATTGTAGAAATACATTTTATAGTTAAGTTCATAAGTAAATCTGAAATTGCTCTCATCAAAATTCTCTCATTAAATTTAATGTGTTGGGAGAAAGAATTTTTATATCATCATGGGTTTTTGTATTGCTAATACACTCACACCTATTCTTGTTCCATATTAACTCAAGTGGACTTCATGGTAAAATGTACATTGCCTGTAATCAGTACTGTCAGGGAGAGAAAGAGAAATGTCCAATACAAACTTATACATGGCTCTTTGGCTGTTTTTTCAGCTCAATTCCAAACTTGTATATTTTCATTTAGGACCAATGAGATAAGTCATACTTTTAAGAAATTTTGAAAATTTGATTATTTATTCCAGAATCCACAAAAATAGTTTGATCAGTATAATAAAAATCACCTCTCACATGATTTCCTATTAATATTATGTTTTTCAATTACTCCAGAATATGATTATATAATGCTATCTTGTTACAAAAACTAAGGTACCATGATGAAAATATTGCTTCACATGTTCTCTTTTGTGTAATATTGAACACTATAATATCCAAGTTTTATTAAAAATAATATAATATGGGGTTCCTAAATATGCATTCAGAACTCTTAATATCTTCTTTGTGTATAAAAATTATTTATTGCCCACTCTAATGAAGGTGGTCTCTCAATACATGCTTAGATGTCCAAGTAATCAGTTGCAGTTTAAATATTGAATTGAATAACCATTAATAAAACAAAAATAGTAACCAAAAGCTTCCCACATACACATATTATAAAATCAATTATATCATAAATATTTTCTATAAGTGAGTTTAACCAAAATTTAAAAACAGATAATCTCTTCCTCCTAGAATTTTCCCCATTAATATATGCATGTCTGCTCAATATAATACTGGATAGTGTCACAGAAAAACTGCACTGGACAGAGTTAAACAGGCAAAGATGATTTTATTCAAGACCATCACAAAAGTTTTTGAGTGTTGAAGTTAGCTAATGGAAAAATACTAGAGGATGCAATGGGTTGGAGGGTGAGGGTTAGTGAAGGTGATTAAACCATTTGTGTTTGATAATTTTAGGCTCCTACCCTCTCACATTGATTAGGACACAGGAATTCTAGCTTTCTTGGTGACTGTGGTTCAAAGGAATTCAGATCCTTGAGAAAAACATTCCTGAGTTGAAAAATTGGCATGAGGCTTTTATAAATACTTACATGTCTAAAGGACAGAGACAAATTTGCAATAAACATTTTCTAAAGCTCTGAGGAAAAGGTGGTCAGAAATCTATAGACAGAAGAAACCTGTCTAAAGTTTAGGCAAACTAAAGGACAATTTTAGGTCATCTTAGTCAATATCTTAACTATTGCCATGAAACAATACAAAGGCATGAGCTAAAAGATTAAAAAAGGATGTAGATTATTATAATATTGTATATAGATAGATACAATTTATCAAAGGAATTCAGTAATTTCCTCCTATAGAAGCGAAAGCCAACTAGAACATACAATAGAAAATGAGATACCAATCAAATGAAGAAGATGGATTGGAAAATAAATCTAATATAAAGCATAAATCCTTTATAGAAAAAAATATAAAATTCTATTAAAGCACCGGCAAGAATATTTCATAAATGGTATACCATATTTGTGTATCAGGAGTCAACTTCCTACAAGTGAATAAAGTCCACAAATCAGTAACTAAATCAATTTTAGAAAACTTGCTGTTTTTAAAACTCATCATGATCCAAAAATAAAAGGGGAAATTCAAATATATTATTTTTTCTAAAATTAAAAAATGGTAACAGATGTTAACTAGACCTAATGTAGTGATTACTCACAATGCATACAAATATGAAATCATTATGTTGTACATCTAAAGCTAATATAATGCATATGTCAATTATACCTCAGTTAAAATAAAATGTTATTTTTTGCATTTAAATATTTGATTAAAAGGAAATTTATGTTTATCTATAATATGTGATAGGAGATTAATTTTTCTATTTCTTCATAGATCATTTTCTTAAACATTATTTATTGAACCATCTTTTCTCCTATTCATCTGTACTGCCAAAACTGAATATTTTATTATATGAATGAATTTTTATATTCTCTCTCATTGCTCTATTTATCAAGACAAGATCACAGTTACTTATATTCCACAACTTTAAAATAAGCTCTAAAATCTGGTAGGACACTCTTTGCCACAACTAGCACTTCTCCCTTTCCAGAACTTTTTTATTTTGACTCAATATTTCTATGTGACATAAGAAGTATTGTTGATCAGTGTAAAAATTTTACACTATGTTTTACTTTTCTACATGGTCTTGAAACACATTGTTTTACTTTTCTAAATTGGCTTGAAACACATTTCATAGTATATTATACACTTCATAAATAATAAACTTCATATTTCATATCACATATTAAATATGCATTGTTTATGTTTCCCTCCTTTACTAAAATATATGCTCCTTGAAGGCACAGATTTGTCCATTTTGATCACTGTTGTATATCCAGCATGTACAACATTCCTTACCATGCGGCAATTCTAAGTAAACAGATATTATGTAAATGAAAGAATGAATGACATCTACCTGTACCCATTCACCCCCACTGAGTACTTGTGTCAGGGATGCAGACTCAAACCACATCTCACATAGCATTCTCCTGATGACTCTTCTTGATCTAGGTACTGCATGTGACCTAACTTGGCCTATTCATACTGAAGGAAAGACTTTGTTTCTTTAACAGAAAAGTGAGTTTCTCAATCTCTTACAGATGGAAAGGATAAAGTGTGTGACCTCAGCCACTTAGATGCTGCTGATAGATGCTTGCTGACAATTGGGGATATTGAAAAAGAAATGAGTATCCAAAAGAAGGCAGGACAGAGTTATAAGCAGGGATAATAACAAAGAAATTGGCCCTGAACTGAGGAGGTATAAGGCTTGGTGCTTGTTTTACGTTGGGCATGTTGCTATTTTTTTTTTTTTAGATTATAGATATTTTAAGATTATACATATTATTTTTTAATTGAATACAATTAGATTTGAGTTTAATACTAGGTGCAGTTGAAAACACCTTACCAGAGTGGGATCCAGAAGTTCCCTTCAGAAGAATTTGCCACCTGCATCGGGAATGGCTGGTTTTCTCCACACATGCCAAATTAGCAAATATCAGGCAAAAGATAGGACAAATTCTTTTAAACACTGGTGATTTTCCTACATGAAACAAGAGAAATAGAGACAAGTTCATCATCATCAACACAATGGCAATCTGTCATTTCAATTTCTGAACAGGTGCACAGCATTATAATTAAGGTTACAGGCTTCAGTTTCAGACAAAACTTCTAAGTGAACATTTCAACCATACTAATTATGAACACTCTGCTTTGGAGCAAATTTCTCAGGATTCTGTTTCTTTGGAAATGTTCTGAAATCTAAAAACTTGTTAATTATTAATGATAACATAATAAATGCTGGAAGAGGAAGGTTTCAGGGTATAATTAGGTGTCGGGAAAGTACTTATGTGGTCTAAAGTAAACTTCAAAATCCACAGCAATCGTCAAATAGTGACTTCAGTTTGATAAAGGAACAAAACTAAGAGGAAAAAAACATGATTAAAAAACACATTATTTTGTTGTTTGTATATTTTTATTGCTATCTTTTTATTTAAAAAAATAAGGTCTCAGTGTAACTTTATTTTTTTTAAGATTTTTATTTATTTATTGAGAGAGAGAGAGAGAATGGTGGAGAGAGAGCATGAGAGGGAAAAAGGTCAGAGGGAGAAGCAGATTCCCCGCCCAGCAGGGAGCCCGATGCGGGACTCGATTCCGGGACTCCAGGATTATGATCTGAGCCGAAGGCAGTCGCTTAACCGACTGAGCCACCCAGGCGCCCCTCAGTGTAAATTTAATTACTGGTAGTTTTTTTTTTTTTTTTAATTGATTTCAACATTGAACTTGGCTCATATTTTTTTTTAAATACCATCTGGTTGCTTTATGAGATTCTTTATTCCATGTTTCACATCTTGAGATATGGCAAGTAGCCCCTGGAGAAATGGATAGTAAGTGGCAGAGAAATTATGAAGCTAGATTTCTTTCCTGTTAAAGACATTGAATTTCTACCACAAAAACCTGCCCATTAAAATGAACTTCTGTTTCATTCTTAAGGAAAAAGTAAGTCGTCATAAGCTATTAAGAAGTGACACTATCACTAAGACTAAAAATGGGAGAGGGAGGTGAGCACAAAAGATTATTATGTCCCAGAAGGTAGATGATCATGACTTGGATCTCTGTGGAAATAGTGAGAAATGTTCTGATTCTAGATGTTGGTTAAATGTAGAATCAATTACATTTGTCAATGGATTGGCTATTAAGGAGGTGACAGAAAAAGATCAAGTTGACTCTAAACTTTTTGGGCTGGGAACCTGAAAAGAGGCAAATGAAGTTTACTGATACAAGAAATACAGTATGAGTAGCAAGTGTGTAGGAAAGGGAGGGAAAGTGTAGGTTTTGAAATTGATTTTCATGTCCAAGGGTAGGTTTTCATTTAGGAAGGAGTGAAAAATAAGAACCTAGAATTATGGGAACAATGTAAAGTAGGATTATAAAGTTGGGAACTTTTAGAACAGATATGATATTTAAAGACCATAGAACCAGAAAAATTACATATAAAAGAGGAAGAAAATTGGCCGGAAAGCTGGAGAATATTGGAAGTAACTGCAATGCAATGATTTTTGTCTCCATCCAAAATCAGCTCCTGTTCCATGCCTAGGTAGTAGAAATGGATAACTCTGTTGTAGGTTACCCCAGGGCTCTGACTTACTCATTTCACAAAATTGAAAGGAAAGCAGAAAGTTGTGGGGAAGGAAAAAAAGGTTGCATCTTTAACAGAGGTATAAAATAATGTTATTTTAATGCCCCATTAAAAAGGAAATGCAGACATAATTATGAAAAATTTTATAGGCTAAATACCTATCAGTTTACTTCAGCGAGATGATTGTATTGAACATTAATGATGTACTACCCACTATCCCTTTACCTAAAGTTGTAAACCATCTGCAAGCTGAAGATACTGGTTTAAGTTTGCAAGCTTATACCAGGAATTGTCCTCGGCTGAGAGAAGCTATCTGGAAAGATACTGCCCCAACTCTGAGAGTCAGTCATATGCTAACAGACATGGGGTACAACAGCCTAGAATTTTTGTCACAAGACCACAATTTAACCGTGTAACTTCACAATTCAGACTGCCCTGTGGATCAAATCAAGTCAAAATTTTGCCTAACAACAAATCCTAGCTTGGAATTTTCCCATTTCCTATTCTGTTTACCTTGGTTCCTATCAATTTCTTTAGAAAAATGTTTCCTCAAAAAATCATGCACACCAGATTTTTTTTTTTTTTTAATCTCAGGCTCTGTTTCTAGGTAGGACTGTCTAAGGTAGATTCAGGATATATTTTGAAGGTAAAGTTGACAGGATTAGATGATCATTTAGTTCTGAGGAATGAGTATGGAAGATAAGATCAAGGTTGACTTTAATTTGGTTTTAGGTAGGAAACTATAACAATAGGTTTATGGATTTAGCTCATTCACCAGTTGGATGGAACTGAAGGCACACCTTCACTAAGGTAAGTTGACTGTTGATATTCCATGGCATGCCGTAGCTGTACAAAAGTTAGGATTTCATCCTGTATTGAGTTAGGATAAAATACACATAGAAATAAATGCACTAACTTGTACGATATTGTTGGAGTTTGAGATAGATGGGGAATAATAATTGTCAGGACCATGCAATCAAATTACTATTTCTGAGAACCAATAATATTTTGGAGGGAAAAAAACTGGTAAGCTCAAGAAAATCCTTCATGTACGGAAAGGAAAATATAGCATCTGGAACTCCTCTTCAAAAAAAAAAATCCTTATTTACTGGTCACAGCACTATTCATGCTAAGGACCTAATTATGAGCAGCAGAACATCAATAAATGTTGAATTTTTCTCTTTTCAATTCTACTATGCCAAAGTCTGGGCCCTGACAGAGAAGAAGTAATACCATGAAGAATATTAAAGCAAATGATTGAAAAAATCAAAGACTCAGAATCCTCTAAACCTGTGAATCTGCAGGAGTAGCCCATTCTTTAAGTGAGACTGCCCCCCAATCTTCTTGCTTGAAGACTATCCAGAAATCTCAAATGAGGCAGTGGGAGAACTAATACCATTGAGGAGGTGAGTAGTGGATGATTTCTGTAAACCAGACTTACAGAAGGAGATGTTCTAGAACTAAAATCCCCAATAGCAAATGAGATGATAGGAAGATGAAATTATGAGAGGCCAATGGCAGAACTTAACCATCAGCAATAAGATTGATGTAATAAGTATAATTGACAGCCAGTTAAAATGGCTGCCAAAGAGTAGCCTTCTCCTTAGGTATCTATGCAAGTGTCTAATAGAAAATAGACTTCGAAGGGACAAAATGGATAGACAATTAATAGGAATTTACACACACACACACACACACACACACACACACACACGCATTCTGTAATGTATGAGCAGAAAACTGAAGGCAATCACTCCAACAGAAAGTCAAAATTCAGACTCAGTACCTACTAACTGAAGCAAGGGATGGGTCCTCATGAGGAAGGACTCTGCCACCACACTTCAGTAGATTCAGTAGTAATTTACTCTGCCCTTCTCCAAAGGGACATATAATCACTTACACAAGTAACCATCCCCTAGTAAAAAAGGAAATAACCAATATTTGCATGGGTATTAGATTCAGGGTCCATGAAAACATTGATACCCAAGGACCAAAAGCATTGGTTAAAGTAGAGTATATAGTAATTAGTTGTAAAATGGAATGCTGGCCCCACAGTAAATCAACTGATTCTATTGCCCAAACTGGTGATCATTTACCCATTTCCTCAAAATACAATTGAATTTAACATATTTAGAAGCTGGATCTTTGATCTATGGAAAAAAGAGTTATTATAGTAAGAAAGACTAAATGGAAATCCTGAAAACATGTAACCCCACAATCAAGACAGTCAATCAAAAATGATATCAGCCCAGGGAAAAATGGCAAGAATTTAAGGAAATGTCGAGGTAACATTCCTCATTATTCCTCATTTTATTTTCAACATAGAACCTCTGGAAAAATTGGATGAATCGGGACAGATTAAAGTAGACTAGAAAAAATGTAACTAAGTTTGAGTCAGAATTGTAACAGTTTTCCTAAATTTGGAGCATTTAATAGAGTAACATAGCCTCCATAAGGGTTATATAGTTTTTGGTCTGGCAAATGTGCTTCATTTCTTTCATGCTCATCACTTAAGAAGATAAGAAGAAGCAGTTTGCATTCACACAATATGAACTATCAGTGTGCATTCATGATCTTGCTACAAATATGTTTAATTCTACACTCTGATAACATAGAGTCCAAGAAAACATCTTGAGAATGTCATACTGGCTCACTATATTTATGATATCAATTAAATTGTATCTGATTAGCAATAAATAGCGAGCACTCTAGATTACTTATTGAGACATACCTAGGGTTATGGTAAAGGGTAAAGGTACTGCTACATTGGTGAAGATTTCAGGTATGCAGTGGTTTAGGACAGGCCAGGTCATCTTCTCCAAAGAAAAGGACAAGAATTTGTACCTTGCCTACTTTACTGCTAAGAACAAAGAAAACACCCTTGGTAGACTACTTTGTATTTTGGAAGCAGCATTTTCTTCATGTGTGAATAAAGTTCTAACCCATTTACTGTGAAATGAGAAAGGCTCCTGGTTTTCAACTGGTCCCAGAATAATACTGGATCCTGAAATGAGTACAATGTGCAAAACACACTGTCCTGACAAATTGGGCCCCAGGACCCAGGAGAACACCTGAGTATTAGAGGTATCTGGGTGTAGATAATAATGTTATTGGTTGTCTCTGGAACAGAGGTCTGAATACTTACCATGCCATGTGTAGTTGAGAATTATAGTCTACTTAAAAAATATAGTTCCTAGCATGCTAGTAGATCCTGGTAAAGCTAGAGTAGTAGCTGATCATTAGACATAAAGTGACTGTGATTCCTAAACCTCCCCTCATAAATTAGTTTTTACCAATGATCATAAAATTAGTTGAGATCAGCAGCCATTCAACTTAAGTTAAAAGTGATGTATCTATGACTGGGTCTATGCAGTGGTAGAGAGCACAAGCTAGCTGCATGAACAAGTGACCCGGAACCCCATTTTACCTAACACTTCTACACTTAAGCCCTTCCTCCAACTCACAAATAGTAGTATTAAGGTTTCTGTATGAACAGCTGATGAAGGGGGGTGGGGAAGTGAAGCTTTGTTCGCAGATATGTCAGCATGTATTTGGTTTCAGTTGGCAATGGATGGTTGGTTCACTATGTCTTCATTCAGGGGTGACAATGCTAAAAGATACAAATGAGGGTAAACCCTCCCAAGAGACAGAGTTTTAAATGATGCACTAGTCATAATTTGTGTAGAGAAAGAAGTGTTCTTGCATTAAGGAAGTACATGGACTCATCGACGATTGTGAATAGCTTAGCTTATTTTTTTTTAAGGTATATGAGTAATAAATGTGGAAGATGAAGCACAAAGAGTTAGCTGGAAATGAAAGGTAAGTGAACTTAAGGGAATGGGCACAGTGAACATGTTACATGTTAATTCCCACCAGTGGACTTTTTATTGTTATGTTAATCACCATACATTACATCATTAGTTTTTTAAAATTTTTTATTGTTATTTAATCACCATACATTACATCATTAGTTTTTGATGTAGTGTTCCATGATTCATTGTTTGCATATAAGACCCAGTGCTCCACGCAGAACGTACCCTCTTTAATACCCATCACCAGGCTAACCCATCCCCCCACCACCCTCCCCTCTAGAACCCTCAGTATGTTTCTCAGAGTCCATAGTCTCTCATGGTTCATCTCCCCCTCTGATTTCCCCCCTTCATTTTTCCCTTCCTACTATCTTCTTCTTTATTTTTTTTAACATATAATGTATTATTTGTTTCAGAGGTACAGGTCTGTGATTCATCAGTCTTGCACAATTCACAGCGCTCACCAGAGCACATACCCTCACCACCAGTGGACTTTTATTGCAGAAAAGACACCAACAACTAAATGGTCAGCCTCTGCCCTTAAAGATTCCAGTACATGTACTCTTGTGGGGAAAAGGAGAGCAAGGCATTAGCCCAGTAGCATGGGTTTTCACTCCATACAGCTGACCTAACATGTGCTGTCATTAGATCTTAGACCCGACTGAAGCAGAGATAGCAAGTTCCCACTGTAGTACCAACTATCCACTCTGTGGCAAGTTGTTTATACTGCATCCCTTCCATTTTCACTTATCCTGATATGGAGTGACACATTTTTTTGGGTATAGGCTTGCCTTTTATGCCCATAGTGCTTCAGACAACATCAGTACCTTTGAGGGATCACAGAATATTTTACACACTAATGCTGAATCACTCATGTTATTTTCTCAGGACAAGAACTCTCTTTATGGCAAAGTATGTGCATAAGTGAGGGAATGACTTTGGGATCTGTTACATAATTCACTAACCAGAAGCCAAAACCTGATTGAGCAATAGAAGGAATATGCCTTGATGATGTAAAATACCAAGGTACAGAAAGCAAGGAGTGGAAACAGCAGTAACCTCATTCACAATTACCCCCAGCTATCCATTTGGTGAATGTGTGCTTCCTCCTTCTGCGAATTTAGGCTTTGAGGCACTACTGATCTTGGTCCATAGATTATATATACAGTAAGACAGCCCACATATGGATCAACTCTTTTCCTTCCTCTAGCTGGAAAATACACTCCGAAACCTGGAAAAGGGGTCTGACCGATCTTAAAACCATGACACCTCTATTTCGGGCTTGTAAGACACAGAGTAGAGGAACCTATGCCATTTTGTGCTAAACTAATAGAGAATGAAAACTGTGAGATCATAAGGGGTATTGTTTTAAGCCTCTAATTCTGTGGTAATTTTTTTATGGCAGCTATAGAAAAGTAATTCATACATTTATACTTTTGTCCCCCTTCATAAAATTAAGCCACAGAAAATTCAAGCGTGCTATTTTTTTGAGATAAATAGTCAAGATCTCCTGCTTGGAGGAGATTTAACTTATGTCAGTTTCCATGTTTGTTCCTCTGGATTCATTATTCATCCCCTCATTTTCATACGTCTTTGTTCACAATGGGGAGAATATGCTTCTGTTGGAGTATTTTATTCTTTCATTCCTCCTCCTGAATCTTGAATATTTCACTTCTAGGCTTACTTTTATTTCTGCCCTCAGTTATATTTCTATATCAAAACATTATAGTCCAAAATGTATGCACTTTAATAAATTTTTATATGTTCACATTATTTACTTTTTTAATAGTTAGAGAAAAGCAATTATTTTTAAAATGAAAAAGAAAGAGGAAAATGTATGTGTGATACTATGATTACTGTTTCATAATTGCTAACTTTTTTCTTTAACTTTGAACTTGAGTTTTTATTTAGATTTTTTATATAGAAAAAGGGAATCAAGACCAGAGATGTAAGGTAATAACATACTTGAGGTCACACAACTAAAGAAATTGTCAATGTGGTGTTCAACTTGGCACAATCTGACTTCAAAATTTATACTCTCAGCCACCTCATAATGCCTCGCTCAGTGACATTAAACTGTGTCTTCAAATGTACTATTATCAGTGTATGGGGGCCTAGGCTGGACATAGAAAAAGTGCTGAATATATATGCATTTCACTGACTTCACCAGGAAAAAAAAAAAAAAGATGTATTTCACTCAAGACCAAAATAGATTAACAAAGAAGAGATTAAAATGATGCGGTATCATCCTCTAACATCCTCCATAGCCATCACCAAACCCAAAAAAGCCTCTCGATTCTATGAGGAAGAGTTTGTAATTCATGCCTTTCTGCTGTTTATATGAATTGTACCTATACTTCTTGTTGTGAAGTAGGGTAGGGTAATGTTTGGGAGCATATTATTGAATCAGAGTGCCTTGAATCTTGGCACTATTACTTAACTGACTAAATCCCATCCCTGTTTATCTACTATTTGTTCTTTGAATTCAAGGGTCAGCAAACCATGGCCTGTGAGCTAAATCCAACCTAAGGGCTGTTTTTTGTACAGCTCACGAGTTATGGTTTTTAGATTTGAAAACAGTTTTAAATGAAACCAGAATATATGACAGAGACCATATGTTACCCTTAAAGCAAAAACTATTTACTAACGCTCTCACAGAAAAAGTTTACCAATCCCCACTCAAACGCTTGTGCCTCATGACTTTGTTTTTTCTGTTCTGATTTCTGGAATGTTTCTCCACATTTTAATACAACTGGCTCCATTTTTCATTCAGATTTTACCTTAAAAATCACCTCTTTAGATAAACTTCCCCATTCATTTTTCCTATGTCATTTCATGTGATTTTAGGATAGCATTTATAATTTCTGAAGATCTATCATCTATCTATAGATCTATCTATAGATTATATATATTTAATATTGTTTTCTCCCCAATTCTTACTCAAAGCAAACAGACACCTCCTCTGCCCATATATCAATGCATCATCATGGTCTATCATGTGGCCACATTTTATAAATTTACTGAAAAAAAAAGTATATGTATAAACAAATGTTATGTTACTCTATGTAAATTCTCATTACAGAATAACTGTAATTATTGGTGATTTGGAAAATACAGCTATTTTTTGAGTTAAAGCCGTGTTTGAATGGTAGCATTGCTATTACCTCAGAAAAGGCAATAGCTCTGCTCTGGTCTCATGAAGTTGATACGATTTTTTTCCTTAAGGTTCACTTTTCTTCAGCAATTTTTAGAAAAATTACTGTCACTCAAATATGTTCATTTCCAAAATCTCTACTTCCATTAAATAAGAATAATTGACAGAGAGCTCTGTAGAAAAGTGAAGCATTGAATTGTGATAATCACCTAGGAAATTGCCTCATTCCTCTGTTTTCTTTTTGGTTAAGAAGGAAGAGCCTATATTTGCGAACTTAGACAGTTGGTTAAGTCGAACAAAAGAAACTTGCTGCGATTCTGTTGAGACATTGTGTCTCCACTCTAGCAGTGTTTCATTTCACTGTGATTTGGGAGTTCAGTACTATTTATAGTACACTTAGGACTCAATGCTTTCTTGCTAAAGAACACTGATATTTTGTATCTGGATTCTTCTTACTTATGGATTCCATTTTAAAAAGGCCTGAATTTTATGAGGCACCACTATGAAAAACAGGAAAACTAGTCAATTGCTATTAATTTATTGTTTACTGAAATATGAATGTTATTGTTAGCAGAGGTACTAATAAGATAATATAATTCTTTAATAATTTGTATTCGCATCTGCCCCACGAGTCCCAATCTCTCTCTCTCTCTTTCTCTCTACACACACAAATACATACACATTTGCATGCATGCCTGTAATAGATATTTATACATGTTTATGGGCTTGCATACATATATGTTTATACAGGTTTCTTTTATTTTAACTGTTCTTTGGTAAGATAAGGTACAATTGTATAATATGTTTTTACTTATTTAATGAAGAATAATATGTCTTAAGTGTCTTAGCACATCATAAAATGTCTTACATACAATAAGCTAAAAAATATTTGTTGAACTGAATTAAATTTTCTCTTCGTATTAGTCTGAATTAGCTGCCATATCAGAATGCCATAGACTGTGTGGCTTAAAAAACAGTTCTTTTTCTCACAATTCTGGAGGCTGAAAAGTCCAAAATTAAGGTTCTGGCAGAGTTCAGTTCTGGTGAGGTCTCGTTCCCTGCCTGTACATGGTCACTTCCTTGTACCCCTCTCTTCCTCTTTTTATAAAGCTTTTATAAAGCCACAAAGTCCCATCTGATTAGGGCTGCACCCTTATGCCCTCATTTAAACTTAATTACCTCCTAAAGATCCTGTTTCCAAATAGAGTGATATTGAGAGTTAGGGCTTCAACAGATGAATTGGGGGGGGAAGGCACATTTCAATCTATGGCAATCTTCTTTGAATAACTTTCCATTTCTCCAGTTATTCTAATTTACTTACAAAAATAAAACTCATGGGATTTAATTTAAGAGTCTGCACAGAACAACAACAACAAAAAGAGTCTGCACAGAACAATATTCTTATTTAGACCATAACAACAATGCCCATTTTTCATCTAAAAATATTTATATTTAATATTTATATTAGTCTTTTTATATCTTCATATTTGAAGTCATGAATATTAATACTTATTTTTTTTCCCTCATGACTGGCATGTGTTTATTCCTGGAATAGTTTGCTTTATACTTCAAGGTTTGGAGATTTGTTGTGATAAACAAATAATTCTTGTAGCATTTTTTCATACACCTTATAAATTCGAAAAATCCTTCCCTCTGAGTTCACATGCTTTCTATTTACAGTGACACATTTTTCCGTCTCATCATATGGAAAGTCTCGTATTCTTCCCCCCTCCTCCTTCTTCCTTCTCCTTCTTCACCTTTTTTTTTTTTTCACTTCTAGTTTTTGTTGACCAGAGGCCTCATTAGGGGAAGAGACAATTGAAAGAATTTTAATACAAACAGCCTTGGCTAGTTGAGCTGGAATTCCTTTTAATGAACACAATGAGTGAGAATGCACCTCATTCCCAACGCAAAAACACACACAGCTTTTTCAATTTCCAGAGGAAGCCTTTGAGAGATTCTCCATTTTGAGAAGGATTCACAAATTACATCCTCTTCTGAGTAGTTTCCCCCTCTGCCAGTCAGATTCCCACTTCTGCGGGAAACTTAAACATGACAATTACAGATGGGAGTGAACTCAAGTGTCACCCTCTGTGAAAGCACTGGGTTGCCTCTTTTGCTTCCCACACTGTTTCAGGCATCTTGCTTACACAGATATTGTCTAGTTGTATTGTCATATTTGTTTAACTTTTACTAAAATGTTTTTAACATCTAATAATTGAGGTTATTCTCTAAATATGGTAAGGGGTAGAAGGATTAGTGATTTGGAGCAAAGTACAAACTTTCTCAATTCTTATTTCCTGATCTATAAAATCAAGAAAACAAACATTGCATTGTGCATACATCATGGGACTGCTCCGTAAATATCAGTGCTTTCCTTTATCATATTGATTTTGATAAGAGAAGCATACCATAGGACAATATTAGGCTTAAGGGAGATTTCCAATATTTAGCATTGAGTAGCTAATATATCCTTTATTCTGTAGTTAAACAAAAGGGTGTGCTAATGACCAATCCAATTTGTGGGTTATGTTCAGCTTTAAATTTCCTACTTTTCATAAATCAATTTTTAAAAGTTGGGGCTCTTTTGAGTATGATCTAATATGCGTGGTTAATGCATATCACCGTATTTGATACTCAGGGAAATTCTGTGTTTTAAAAAATATTTTATTTTATTTAATTATTATTATATATTTTTTGCTTTTAATACTTTATTCCAACCTGAGCACCTCAATATAAAACTAAACACTGTTGAACTGTTTTCCTTACTAATTCTGAATTACTATAAATGTACAAGTTCTGCTAGCAGTTCAACACTTAAATAGATTAAATCATCTCTGACACATAGTAGACTTCATATAATGAAAATACCTAAAACAATTAATGCGATATACTGAACTGATCAAAATGAAATGAACTTTGGAAAACAAGACTGTAAGACTGTTACTAACATACTGCAACAGTTATGTTACAAATTACTGGTACATCCTTTATTATGGTTCTAGCCATGTAGGAACAACTGAAGCCCCTTCCTTTCAAAGGAAGAGAAAAGGAAAAATTAGCTGTTTTAGTAACTGTACATTTTGTATACTTTTAAGCAACTCTTAAATATTACATATGTTTTATAAATAGGGCTCCAAGAAGGTATGTAACTATCAAAAGCAAGTGATACGAGATTCTCTGCACAAAATATAGCTAAGGAAAAAAGTTATACACAACTTTTACATCAACAACAACTATATATATAATTATGAGTCAGATGCAATGACTAACCCTATTTGTTATTCAAATACTAGACTACCTTTTTTTGTCAATTTATGCATTGACCTGACAAATCATATGTAAATTATGTGCAATGTTTTTCAGTTAAAAGTTTTCCTGAACAATGAAGGTTATAATTAAAGAGAAAGTAAATATGCACTCAATTTAACCTTCAGGAATGGAAAAGAGACCATCTGGTTTATTTCAATGCCTTTACTGTGAAAATATGACTATAGTGGTTTATACACTGTTGTTGACACCATTTTTAAATCTGCTTTTATGGATCATTTCTTACAGTGTCTCCCTTAGGGAAACATATAAGAGGTGACAGAAAGGTTTGTAATGATGCTTCAACAATAATTAGTGATAGTAGTAACTTTTAGAAGACTTTTAGAACAGCAAATGAACTAAGGTTAGTTTATCCTCCCTTGTTTAATAGGCTTATGTTTAAAACAATAAAACACACTGATCTAAATACATTTTGATGTCTTTAAAATAACGAAAGATGTGTTGTAAGCTTCTAAGAGCAGGGTGCTCTTAACCATGTTCATTTATAGAAATGTGCTCAAAATTTAAGGCTGCATTAAATTTTTCATGACTTTTTCTAGTGTTTTAAATGCAGTAGTTAATCTTGAAATGAACTTCATTGCCATGAAACAGTAATACACTACAGAATTTTAACGATACTGGCAAAGGATGGGATTTATTTTAGGAAGAAGTAAGATATTCAAACATATATTTAGTCAAAAGTGTGAAAAATACAATCTGCTTTATAGTATCTTCTGTTATTTGATACAGATATTCAAACTAAATGATTGCTGCAAGCATGTCAAGAAAAAAAAAGGTGCAAACCTTAAAATATTGCCTGAGAAGCAAATTTCATGAGATGATAATGTGTGAGCTTTCTTTGATTTTTGTCAAAATGCAAAAATGTAATAAAGTCTTTTTTTAAGTATTGTAGTTTCTTACAAAATAATGGTGTGTACATATAAAGATAGGCAGAGAAAAAAATGTGGCTTAAAACAATTTTCAAGAAAATAAGACTGCTAGAAATACAGTTTTTCAATGTCATTTTAGATGAATTCTGTCATTGTTCATCTATTGATTTTAGCTTAGCTATATGAAAATCTTCCCAGAACATTAAGGATATTTTCTGGGAAATTATAGTATGAACCAGAATTTGAATAATAAGATTTTTAAAAACCTCTTTAACCTAGATGCACATTATATGTGCATCTATTGTTCCGTCTGATCAGCAGGCCAACTTTCCACTATGTTTTTGAGAAATTTTCTCCAGTTAGTAAAAATACTGCCATCCTGGCCAAATCAATGCACATGACTCAAACCTGACCACTGTCCTTCATCTCAGCACAAAAATTGTTCCAGAGTGAACATGTGGCATGCACCAAACCAGTGTCCTTGCCTAGATGATATGTGACTGATATAAGGAAATAGAAAATATCTTTTCTTTTCTCCCCCTTAGGGCTGGGGGGACACAACAGTAGCCATGACTATACTTAGTTGCTATTGTCCCCATGTATATTTGTTACTTAACTTATATAAATTGAATAATTATTGTCACAACATGGATTATTTTAGATAATTTCATATCCTAATCAAATAAAAATAGGCTGGCTTCGTTAGAGTAGTTATACTGCAATTTGATTTGCAATGAAGTAAATCCATCTTGAATAAATATTTATTTTTCATTGATTTTTGTTAACAAAATAGAGACTTCAGGAAAAAAAAATGCCAGCTTGAAATAAGGTATAATCTTGTGAAAATTTCCCATTTAGATGAAGAATCAACTTCCAGTAATTATTTATTCAGAGACAAATCAATATTTTTTGGATCATTATTCAGAAATGAAAATAAAGTACTAAAGGCAGAGATATGCTATGATTCCCAGAAACTGAAGACAGCCAAGCATATGTCCCATCTGATCAAAATGTTTTCAACAGTTTTCACATATTACCAGTTCAAAAGGAAACTTCTTGAGTTAATGGAGATGTTTATTACCTTGACTGTGGTGATATCATTAACAGGTGTATGCACATGTCAAAAATCATCAAACTGTATACATTAAATGCATATTTTTTGTATATCAGCTATACATCAATAAAGCTGTAAAATAAATTCTATGCAAATATTTTTAAATTGCCATCTTAATCATTTTTGCTCTGTATATATGAGCTATTTTCATGAGACCATGTGTATAAATGAGGACTGTAATAATTGTGTTTTTCATTCTAATTTTGATATGAGTGTTTGTACATATGATATGTTTTCTTCCTCTTTTTTCATATCCTTGTCATCTAATATGAGATGTATTAATTATAATTAATTTCATTTCTCAATATTTAAATTACATGATATCAAAAGGGAGCTAGGAAAAGAATGAACATCACACAAAGACAAAAAGAAGGCAAGCAGCCTCTTCTAGTAAATGTCGCTGTATTTTCAGTTATTGGGAGAGTTGCATGATGTTAGGTAGAAGCGTGATTTATTATCTTTATTTCAAAATGAAGTATGTTTTAAGGAGATATATGGTATAACTGCCAATCTGGCACTCCTATGCTTTTTAATGTGCCAACTTGGCTAGATTAGACTGCACTTCCAAGAATTCCCTTTCATGTGTTTCTGGTTAGGATAGAACACAAGAGACATTCTTGTTCTTGACTTAGAGGGCACAGGTGAAGCAGAGATTTTTTAAGCTTTCACATTTTGGTGAAGATATGATTGTTCACAACATTGGCAAGAGGCAGGGTCTGACCCTACAACTGTTTCACTTTCCCATGGATCCTCCTTGGAACTTTTCTACATATATGCTAGCTGAATGTGTTTAGCTCTGTTTCTTATGAAGGGCCCAGCTTCTGCAAGATACTTGTAGCAATAAGATAAAAGGCTATAAAACTCACATAGGTTTCAATCCATCATCATGGGCTCTAGCTCGTGCTATAAATTTTAGTTTTGTTCTTGTTCTCCTTTATCTTTTTTTTTTTTAAGATTTTATTTATTTATTTGACAGAGAGAGCAAGAGAGTACAAGCAGGGGGAACAGTAGAGGGAGAGGGAGAAGCGGACTCCCTGCAGGGAGCCTGATGTGGGGCTCGATCCCAGGACCCTGGGATCATGACCTGAGCCGAAGGCAGACGCTTAACCATCTGAGCCACCCAAGCGCCCCATTGTTCTCCTTTATCTTATACCATCTTCCATTCCCCATTTCTGTAGACTTCAACTGTAGCATCACATGCAAAGAAAAAAGTCATACAGAGACTGCTTAACCAAAATACTTAGCTGGCTCTAACAATTACATAAGATCAAATCCCTGTAACATACACAAAGTCAGCTAGCTAGCTAGCTAGATGGAAAGAATCCTAAGTCATAATGTATTCTTAAGTTATATCTTAACTGGTGGAGCAAAGCATATATCGAAAATCAATGGAAGAAGTTGAAAAAATATTTTAATGTACATTTATTTTTTATAATTTATTGCCAAAACTATGCGATTATTATTAATCTTTTTTTTTAGAGCGAGCGAGAGAGAGAGCAAGAGTGGACATGAGCAGGGGGAGGCAGGCAAAGGGAGAGGGAGAGAGAGAGAATCTTAAGCAGGCTACATGCCCTGCACAGAGCCTGACAGGGGCTCAAGCTCACCATCCTGAGATCATGGCCTGCGCTGAAATTGAGTTAGACACTTAAAACTGACTGAGCTACCCACATGCCCCATTATTAGTCATAAATAAACACATTTTATCCATAAGGAAACTGAGCTTCAGAAAGCATTATAAGCCACTTGTCAATGGACAAGTTAATCTTGCTGAACCTATTCCAGTATCTATAAAATTATCATCATTTAAAAAATTGATTTCCCTTCCTTTACTAGAAAATTGTTATAATTTTCTAAAGAAAGGGCAAATGAAAGTCATGATACTTGTTTTTTTTATTTGTGTGTTTATTTATTGTAAACTTGAGAATACATGAATGGGTTAAGAATTTGGAGAGGAATAAAAGTGTGATTAATCTGAAAACTCATTTCTTAAGCAGTTTTTTTTTTTACATCATTCCATCTGCCCCAATTTTCCTTTGTTACAATAAAAATGCATTGTTTTATTCTTAACACACAAGGATTTCTTGAGTTTGTTTTTTTAGAAAAATGAACATATGGACAATTTATAAACTTCTCCATACATCTAATTTTCTTTAGAATTTTGTCCCAAATGATAAATTTGGAATGGAGTTAATATATAACCAACAAATTAGTTGTGTGCTATTCTTGTCAAGAAAAAGTTTAATTAATGGCATTTTAACTGTAGATTGGTGTATACTGTTCAGTAACAGAAATAAGTGAAAGATCTATGCATTTTGTAAAAGTTTAAAACACAAAAATATAGAAATAAATGTACAATTTATATCATAAAATTTCATTTTAATTTTAGATGAAATAATATGTCATACAATATATACTGTGATACTATCATTTATAAAAGTGAAGATGAAAAACAAATGAAAAGTCTCATAATTTTGGAAATGTTAGGCAATCAATAGAAATTAATTAAAAAAATAGGTTAATAGAGTCCGGAAACAGATGCACATATAGTCAAACTAACATTTGACAAAGAGCCAAAGGTAATACAATGGAGAGAAGATAGTCTTTTCAATAAATGGTACTAGACTGGATATCCACAAACAAACAAAAACAAACAAAAATAAAAAATGAATCTAGACACAGACTATACATCCTTTCTAAAAATCAACTCAAAATTGATAAAAGTCCTACATTTAAAATGCAAAACTATAAATCTCATAGAAGATAACATAGGAGAAAACCTAAATGACCTTGGGTTTAGTGGTGTCTGGGTGGTTCAGTTGGTTAGCCATCTGCCTTCAGCTTAGGTCATGATTCCAGGGTCCTGGGATCAAGCTCTGCATTGTGTTCCCTGCGCAGTGGAGAGCCTGCTTCTCCCTCTGCCCCTTCCCCTGTTTGTGCTCACTCTCTCTCTCGCAAATAAATAAATAAAATCTCCTTGGGTTTGTCAGTGACTCTTTAGATATAACACCAAAGGCATAGTCCATGAAAAAAAAGAATCAATACCTGGACTTCACCAAAATGAAAAACTTACATTCTTCAAAAAAGAACGTCAATGGAATGAGACAATAAGCCAGAGACTGGGAGAAAATATTTGCAAAAGACTAATCTAATAAAGACAGTAATCCAAAACATAAAAAGAACTGTTAAAACTCAACAATAAGACAATAAATCACTCAATTAAAAATGGACAAAAATACTGAATAGGCAATTCACCAAAGAATATATAGAGATGGAAAATAAACATATAATAAAATGTTCCATTTCTTATGTCATTAGGGAATTGTATATTAAAACAAAAATGAGATACCACTACACCCATTAGGATGAATAAAATCTAGAATTCTGACAACACCAAATGCTGAAAATGATGTGGAGCAGCAGGAACTCTCATATATTGCTGGTGGGAATGCAAACTTATAGAGCAGCTTTGGAAGACAGTTTGGAAGTTTCTTATAAAATTAAGCTTACTCTTACCATATGACCCAGCAATCACACAACTTAGTACTTACCCAAATGAATGGAAAACTTATGTCTGCATAAAAATATGCACATGAATGTTTGTAAAAGCTTTGTTCATAATTGCCAAAACTTGGAAGAAATAATGATGTCTTTTGGTATGTGAATGGATAAACTGTGGTACATCCAGACTGTGGAATATCATTCAGTGCTAAAAAGATATAAGCTATCAAATCATGAAAGGACATAGAGGAAACTTAAATGCATATTACTTAGTGAAAGAAGCCAATCTGAAAAGGCCACATACTGAATGATTCCAATTATATGACACTTCGGGAAATGGAAAACTATGGACACAATAAAAAAAAAAATCACTGGTGGTCAGTGGTTCAGGGGAGGGAAGGAGGAATGAACAGACAGAACACAGGATTTTTAAGGCAGTGAAACTATTATAAATGATACTATAATGGTGGATACATGTAATTATACATTTTTAAAAATCCACAGAATGTACAACACATTAGAAATTAACCTTAATATAAACTATAGACTTTAGATAACAATGTAGTGTGATCATCAATGTGGTATAATCTCAGTTGTGGTAAAAATACCACTGTGCCATGAGATGCCATTGGGGGGGTTGCTATGCATGTGTGGAGACAATAAGTATATGGGAAATCTCTATACCTTCTGTTTAATTTTGCTGTGAACCTAAAACTGCTTTAAAAAACAAAATTATTATAAAACTAGTTAACAAAACTACATGACTTAGCAGGTGACTATATTTCTGCCATTTATGTATGTATGTGTATTTGTGTATGTCAGGAAATGAGATGAAAGATACCTAACAGAATGTTAACAAGAATACTATTCTATTTTCTTTCTAAACTGCTATCTTCTACTTTTCATAAAATATGTACATTAATTAGGAGTAGCTAAAATATAAATAAGATGATTCTTTTTTAGGTTTATGCAACTTAAAATCAAGTCCATTATGTTACAGGAAAAATAAAAGATCAAGGCAAATAAGTAAATGGAATAAATAAAAGTTGTATGATAAAGGAATATTGTTAGCTATAGTAACAGAAACTGTGACTAAGATTAGCTTATACCCTAAGAAAATTTACTGTATGCTTTTTGGGTTTTGTTAACCCCTAATGAGAATAGGCATACCTGGAGATATTGTGGATTCAGTTCCAGGCCACCGCAACAAAGGAAATATCACAATAAAGTTAAGTCAAATGAATTTTCTGTTTCTCAGTGCATATAAAAGTTATGTTTACACTATACTGTAGTCAGTGTAGTGTGTAGTCAGTGAAGTGTGCAATAGCACTATGTCTAAAAAAAATGTATATACCCTAATTGAAAAATACTTCATTGCTAAAACTGCAAACCATATCTCAGCTTTCAGTGAGTTGTAATCATTTTCCTGGTGGAAGTTCATGCCTTGATGTTGATGGCTGCTGATTGATCAAGGTGGTGGTTACTGAAGGCTGGGGTGGCTGTGGCAATTTTTTAAAATAACACAACAATGAACTTTGCTGCATTGACTGACTCTTCCTTTCACGAACAATTTCTCTGTAGCATGCAATATTGACAGCATTTTATCCACAGTAGAACTTTCAAAATTGGAGTCAATCCTCTCAAACCCTGCTGCTGCTTTATCATCTAAGTTTATGAAATATTCCAAATCTTTTGTTGCCATTTCAACATTCTTCACAGCATCTTTACCAAAAGTAGATTCCATCTCAAGAAACCACTTTCTTTGCTCATCTATAAGAAGGAACTCCTCATCCATTAAAATTTTATCATGAAAGTGCAGCAATTCGGTCCTATCTTCAGGCTCCACTTCTAATTCTATTTCTCTTTCTATTTCTACCACATCCAGAGTTACTTCCTCCACTGAAGTTTTGAATTGTTCAAAGTCATCCAGGAGGGCTGAAATCAACTTTTTCCAAACCCTATTAATGTTGATACTTTGACCTCTTCCCATGAATCACAAATATTCTTAATGGTATTCAGAATGGTGAATCCTTTCCAAAAGGTTTTCAATTTACTTTGCCCACATCCATCAGAAGAATCACTATCTATGGCAGCTACAGCCTTGCAAAATGCATTTCTTAAATAATAGGACTTGAAAGACAAAATTACTCCTTGGTCCATGGGCTGCAGAATGGATGTTATGTTGGCAGGCATGAAAACATTAGTCTTGTTATACATTTCATTCAGAGCTCTTGGATGACCGGGTGCATTGTCAGTGAACATTAATATTTTGAAAGGAGTCTTTTCCTTTTTTTTTCTTAGCAGTGAGTTTCAACAGTGTGCCTAAAATATTCAGTAAACCATCATGTTGGAAACAGATGTGCTGTCATACAGGTTTTGTTGTTCCATTTAGATAGCACAGACAGGGTAGATTTACCATAATTCTTAAGGGCCATAGGAGTTGCAGGATGGTTAACAAGCATTGGCTTCAACTGGGAGTCACCAGCTGCTTTAGCCCCTCACAAGAGAGTCAGTCTATCCTTTTAAGTTTTGAAGCCAGGCATTGACTACTCTCCTCTAGCTACATAAGTCTTAGGTGGTATCTTCTTCCAAAGGAAGGCTGTTTTGTCTCCTTTGAAACATCTGTTGTTTAGTTTATCTACCTTCATTAACTGTCTGAGCTAGATATTCTGAATAACTTGCTGCAGCTTCTTCATCAGCATCTGATGCTTCACATTGCACTTTTATGTTAAGGAGACAGCTTCTTTCCTTAAACCTCTTGAATCAACCTCTGTTAGCTTCAAACTTTATTGCAGCTTCCTTACCTCCCTTAGCCTTCATAGAGGTGAAGAGAGTTAAGACCTTGCTCTGGATCAGGTTTTGGCTTAATGGAAAGTTGTGGCTGGTTTGACCTTCTATCCAGACCACAAAAAGCATTCCCCTTATCAGCAATAAGGTTATTTTGGTTTCTTATCATTTGTGCATTCACTGGAGTAGCATTTTTAATTTCCTTCAAGAACTTTTCCTTTGCATTCACAATTCGGCTAACCAACCGAAGAGACCTAGCTTTTGGCCTACCTCAGCTTACACATTCTTCCCTCACCAAGCTTAATCATATCTAGCTTTTGATTTGAAGTGAAAGACGTGTGCATTGTTCTTTCACGTGAACACTTAGAAGCCATTTTCGGGTTATTAACTGGCTTAATATCAATATTATTATAATTGGATTGGAGAAATAGGAGGAGGGAGGGGTGGGGCATAGCAAATAGGAGGCCAGAGGAGTAGGGAGAGATGGGGAATAGCTGGTCAGTAAAACAGTTCAAACACACACAACATTCATCACTTAAGTGATGGGCATGGTTTGAGATGCCCCAAAACAATTACAATAGTAATATGAATGATCACTGTTCACAAATTATCGTAACATAAATAATAATGAAATAGTTTGAAATATTGCAAGAATTACCAAAATGTGACACAAAGAAACAAAGTGAGCAAATGCTATTAGAAATATGGCACCAATATACTTGCTCCATACAGGGTTGCCACAAACATTCAATTTGTAAAAAAATTAAGTATCTGCAAAGCATAATAAAGCAAAGTGCAATAAAATGAAATACGTCTATAGTCAGTAGTCAAAGGGTCTGTGGTTGCTGTTCTTGAGTACAGCCCTTTTTCTCCCCTACTTTGTGTAGTTGGGGAATTAAACTTATTTCTAAGGATTTCTCTCTATGATTCCAAATTATTTATCATAGATGTAGGGTTTATGTACTGGGTGGAGAGTCCCCAAAGCAGAGAGGAAGGGAGCAGGAAAAGTGCTTTTCTTATAACTCCTTTCCTTTGTCCTACTGAAAATTTCTGTATGGAAGACCCCAAAGAAGTCCTATTTTACTTTAAAAAATAATAATGCACTCATAGCTAGACTACTCATTAGCACAGAGGAATAAAAAAAATGTCATAATTGGCTTGGACCACTCACAAAATATTCCCTGTTTGTTTGCACATAAATTTCACCAATTTATATCATTTGCTTGTTAATAAGGAAGAAAGGGAGATGATAATTGATCTGTCAACTAGCAGTTGTTCTACAACATTTTAGTAAAATCTAGGAAAGAGTAGGCTTAAAGCTGACAATTTTAGTTAATGCATTTTGTATTATATTTCACTGATGTGATAGTAAGTGTGGAAGTTGTATATAACACATTTATATCTTACTTTAAAAATATATTGATGAGATATACAAAACAAGGATTTACAACTGCAATATCAATAGAGCTACCTGTTAAAAATGTTCAAATACAAAAGATAGGATGGGGTTCCAAGAATGTAAAAGTACTGCACAAAGAAAAAAAAAGCTACATTTATGACACTCCTTTCTCTGGATGTCAAAATATAATGAATTTCTCTATAATAGTCTAGTTTTAGGACCAGAGCTGGAATAAGGAAACACAGAAGAACCTCTCAGGGTGGCTTTAATTGCTATATTTTGTGACTTGTTTTAACTATAACACTAATCTACTCTGCATTGTTCAGATCACTTGAAATCTTTATTGTGCATTGTAAAGTGTCTCAATTATACTTAGAAGTAACTTAGAAACTAGCTCATTATACTTCTGAATTGAAAAATTATGTGCCATCTTTTAAATTTGTGGCTAATCATATTTTCTTCAAGATTAAAATTTAATTTCTTTAATGATTCAATCAAACAAAATCAACTATAAATATTATTTAATTGATAAATTATATTTATCATAATGGTCTGTACATGTTTTTCAGTATTAATTTTCTGTTCTATACACTTGCTTCTAATTAAAGAAGCATGCATACAATCATAAGAATATATATAATGTAGTTATTAGATCATTTTAAATTTTTTTAAAAATTAATTGTTCATTAAATTGCTCTGTCCTTTGACTACCTACAGTAACATCAAATCTAGTAGTGCATCGGACACTCAATTTCAAAGCATTTATCCATCACATAGAGGAAAAAAATTTTTAAATTCAAGTTTTCAGTGTGAATAATGCCAATTGGTCTTTCTTCCTGTCAGCAAAATGCTCTTCTTAAGCAGAATTTCAGATATGTCATTTGTAGCCATCATTTTGATAAAAAAAAATGTAATTGAAATAAATAAAAAACAGTCTTGCAGTTTTACCAACATCATTTAAAGTATTATACAAAAATAAACAATTTAATGGAATGATGGATATGTTCCAAAACACAGGATGAGTAAAAAATACCTGTGAACACAAAATATTATCCATAACTTCTCATCAGATCTTTTAAGATATAGTGACACTGGTTTTTTATTCCCTTTTTATTCTACAGTAAAAAGGGAAGATAGTTTATGTAACTTTTTGCTTGTATTCCTGTTCATTTCAAGCTCCTATTATTAATTACAATTGCTAGGACTTTGATTCAATGTTAATATTAATGAGGATCCGTCTTATGTTTCACCATATATTAGGATACAAAAAAGCCTTTTCCTTATTTTTTCTAATATTTTCTAATTTGTAACTTCAATCTTTTTTCCATTGGTTCACCAAAGTTTTGTACAAAATATTCATCTTTTCAAAAACCAGCTTCTGATTTATCCAATAAGTGGATCTTTACAATTTTAATTATACTGGGTATTCTGACATTTCATCTCTCTAAATGACATTAGGAAAATCTGTACACTTAGAACACAGAGAAGTACAATTTCATTAATGTTGAAATGTGAAATAGTAGGATTTTTGTAATATCAGTAGAGGTCTCTAAATATGTTTTCAATTTAAATACCCAAGAGACTCCATGTAATCCTATTTCTCTCATGGCAGTTTGGCTAGCCAATCTTTTTAAATGTCTTCCAAGAAAGTTTCCAGTCCTGGTCCAGATAAATCTGGTTTTTGAACACAGACCATGTTGAATCACTACGGGTTCTGGATGGGCAGTTGTATCCCTGAGAAAACCATGTGTGTTTTGCACCTTATTTTCTTATTTTGATGCGATATTTGCTGGAACTAGTAGTGGTATTCATGTTGATGTTTTGGTGGCTTATTATTCTGTGTGCGTGTGTGTTTGCTTTTTTCCTGTCTATCTTCATTTAAGCCTTTCAGCAGAAATTACCAATCCAAAATTAAATTTACTCTGTTCTTTAAAAATAAAGAATAACAGTAATTAAACATAGGCTAGAGATCATACATTTAAATAAACAATATACTAAAGTCCATTTCTTGCCACATGTACTATACCTCAACATCCCCATCCTTGTCTTTAAGGTGGATGCTGTAATTCTCCCCTATAATTTTCAACTTTTGTATGAAGAACATAAATTTTCCATAAAGGAAAAAAAGACATGAAATCAATATGTGTGTGTATGAAAAACTGAATTGCTCATCATTATTACTATCTAACTCTTTCCTAGATAAATAACTTCATAAAGCTAGGGAGAGTTTATTAGCAACATTTTTCAGGATCTCACAGACTTTCTATTGAAAGATGTTCTTTTAATATGTAAATTCTATGCATAGCTTCAAAATTACCTAAAGTATTTTACCTAAAGTATTTTATTTAGTCACTTGCAATATTTAGGATAATTTTTACACAAGAATATTTAAATCATTTTGTATATTATTTTATAAATGTGAAATCTAGAATTCATGGAATGATGAAATATTTTATCTGAGAAAAGGAGATATTCTAGGATTAAAAAGGAGGGAACTCTTTGGGCATTTGATGTTGAGTCACAGAGATTACCTGTGGTCAGCAGAATAATGTCCCATCCCCTTATCTATGTTGTTATCACTGGATCCTGTGAATATGTTACTTTACATAGCAAATGGGGCATTGCAGGTGTGTTTTGATTAAAAAGCATGAGATGTTGAGATTATCCTGGTTTATCTGGGTAGACCCAGCCTAATTACAAGGGTCACTATAAGAGGAAGAAAGAACAGAGTCAAGAGGGTTGTGCTGACTTCAAGGTAGAAGCTGAGTTCAGGTGATGTGAGGTCACGAGTCAAGAAAGGCACCAGTCTCTGGAAAAGGCAAGAAAAAGACATTTTCCCCAAAGCCTCTAGATTGAACACAGCCCTGCTGACAGATTTTAGTGTTGTAAGATGAATTCTGGACTTCTAAACTACAGAACTCTAAGACAATAAATTAGTGTTGTTTTAGCCATTAAATTTATGGAAATTTGTTACAGCAACAATGATAAACCAATGTATCATTTCACAGTACACACCAATTAAACATAAATTGATATGGGTTGAATTTTTAAAATGACTTCTGCACTTTAAAAACACTAACTGTAAGCACTAGAACCTAAAATTTGTGTGTGTTGGGGGGGAGTTAATTTTTCTATCCCATGCTGCCCATGTTATTTAACTACTCTAAGCTAGTTTAGTTCACAAAATTAAAAAAAAGGGGGAGGGGACCTAACACTTAGTTGGTAGAATCCAAAAGGAAATGCTCTAAAGAATTACCAGTAAAAAAATAAAAATAAAATAAAAAGTAATTGACAGATTTTAACACATTTTCATTTTAGGATGAATTCAAACCTCACAGCATATGGTAATTGGTTTGTCTTGAAGTGATTTTTTAAAATATGCACTTTTCTAAAAAGTGTAACTTCTTGAGCTGTCGTTTAAATAAATTCACACTTTTCAAGCATATTTGTTTCCACCTACTGCATCTGATTATGGTGTCTTGCCCTGTCTACATTTGCATAGTCTGTGTGGGCTCATCTATGGACAGGGACATGTTGTTTTCAATCAGTGATGGGTCCAGAGAAAGACTGTTCTTATGTCCTTCTTTTCTGTATCAAACTTGTATAGTTCTCACCAGCATGGCCCAGATGCTATATTAAAATATATTTTTGGTATGACCTTGACAGTAATTGACATAATCTAGATTTTCAACTTCTATAAAATCTAAAATTCAGCTCTGTATATTCAAAAGAAATTTCCAGAATGTTTTCCCATTTCATATTGAAGATAATGTAGAACAGATAGAAACAAAGAACTTTGAAAATTCTTATTGAAGAAAGGTTAATTAAATGAAAGCTAAATTTATATAAGCTTGTTAGGAATGGTATTTTGAAAGATATTTAAAAATATAAACAGAAGGCTGCACAAGAAACAATGATAAAATTGGGAAGAAAACTATTCCTTTTGTGAGAGCATTGGCAGCACCTATTACAAATATATTTTTATCTTCATTTTGGAAAATACAATGTTGTTTTCAAAATGTTATTGAGAGTTGATGAGATGATTTTGCTAAGTAAATGTCTGCATTCTGTGAGTGTTTCTTCATCTTAAAAAAGTAGAAATCATAAAATGGCATTCTAATGACAGGTTTGGAAAAAACAGACAAGTTTTAAAGAAGTTTTCAAAAGATAAGGTAATGCTAATCAAGGTTGATGATTCTGGGCTGTGCTAAATATTGAGGTCAAGATGTATGTAGAAGTTTATACCACCTGTGAGGTACCATTATAATTTAACAGATATCTCATCATTAACTTTTAGAATGCAGCTTACTAATAGGTCAGCTGATATTTTATTACTTTTTAAAAATTGATCTTTAAAAATATCATATTCTCCCTCTCCTCCCCACTTGTGCTCTCTCTCGCTATCTGTCACTGTCTCTCTCAAATAAATAATCTTAAAATAAAGTTTTAAAAATATAAAAATATCATATACTTATTCTACAAAATGCAAAGAACTGTCAAAGACCAAAATTTTAAATTACTCAAATCTAGTCAACTAGAGGTAGTAATGGTTATCATGATGTATGCATTATTACAGATATTTTTTCTTGCATATGCTTTATCTTGCCTTTGAAAAATGTCCACACTGTCTTCTTATTTTTTATTATTTTTCATATTAAAGGAAAAACTTTAGTAATCCTTGTGGAGTGCAGTTTATGAGAACTTAAATTCTGATTCTTTGTATTACTTAGGGCTCTTTAGGTTGTATTCAACAGAAAATCCAACTAGAGATGGCTTTAACATTTAAAACATTTTTTTTTATCTCCAATTATAAGAAACCCATGGGAAAGGCACTTCCAAGATTGCTTCATTCAATGTCAGTGATGTCAGCAAGAACCCTGGGTTGTTTCATCTTTCTGCTACGTCACCTAAGTTCCATTCCAGGAGGCTGAGTTTGGTATTATTACGTGTTCCTTCACTTTAAAGAAATAACTGTGACAGCTTCAAGGACCATGACCTTACATGGTAACACTAACAGAAATTGAGACTGTCCTTTTTAACAGTAAGAACATATTCCTAGAACACTCATAGAAAAAAGCCTCTATTTATGATATATGTCCCAGAATATGTCAGATCCTGACTCATACTTACTATAATCACTTGGAAAAGGAAATGATTTTATTTTTTAAAGATTTTTATTTATTTATTTGACAGCGAGAGAGAAAGAAAGAGCAAGTGTGTACAAGCAAGGTGGAGCAACAGAGGGAGACAGAAACAGATTCCCCACTGAGCAGGGAGCCTGATGTGGGGTTCAATTCCAGGACCCTGGGATCATGACCTGAGCTGAAGGCAAATGCCACCCAGGTGCCCCTGATTTTAATATTATTGCATTAGGTGATTCAGTATCCATCACCTGAAATAAAAGGATTGACTTCCCAACATCCATAGAAGGATAGGACCATCCAGAGAATGTTGTTACATTATAAAACTAGATAATACCAGCATACAAAAATCAGTTGAATTTCTATACACTAACAACAAAATATCTGAAAAAAATAAATTTTAAAGAATCCTACTTATAATAGCACCAAAAGCAATAAAATATTTAGGAATAAATTTAACCAAGGAAGCAAAAGATCTGTTCTCTGACAACTACAAAACACTAAGGGAAGAGATTGAAGACACAAAGAAATAGAAAGAAATTCCACACTCCTAGATTTGAAGAATTAACTAAAATATCCACACAGCCCAAAGTCATTTTTATTTTATTTTTTAAATTTTATTATGTTATGTTAATCACCATACATTACATCACTAGTTTTTGATGTAGTGTTCCATGATTCATTGTTTGCGTATAACACCCAGTGCTCCATTTAATACATGCCCTCTTTAATACCCATCACCAGGCTAGCCCCTCCCTCACCCCCTCCCCTCTAGAACCCTCAGTTTGTTTCTCAGAGTCCATAGGCTCTCGTGGTTCGTCTCCGCCTCTGATTTTCCCCCTTCATTTTTCCCTTCCTACTATCTTCTTTTTTTTTTTAACTTATAATGTATTATTTGTTTCAGAGGTACAGGTTTGTGATTCAACAGTCTTGCACAATTCACAGCACTCACCATAGCACACACCCTCCCCAATGTCCATCACCCAGCGACCCCATCCCTCCCACCCCCCACCACTACAGCAACCCTCAGTTTGTTTCCTGAGATTAAGAATTCCTCATATCAGTGAGATCATATGATACATGTCTTTCTCTGACTGACTTATTTCACTTAGCGTAATACCCTCTAGTTCCCTCCACGTTGTCGCAAATGGCAAGATTTCGTTTTGTTTTGTTTTGTTTTTGATGGCTACAAAAAATTCCGTTGTGTATATATATATATACATATATATACACACCACATCTTCTTTATCCATTCATCTGTTGATGGACATCTTGGCTCTTTCAATAGTTTGGCTACTGTGGACATTGCTGCTATAAACATTGGGGTACACGTAGCCCTTCAGATCACTACATTTGTATCTTTGGGGTAAATACCCAGTAGAGCAATTGCTGGGTCATATGGTAGCTCTATTTTCAACTTTTTGAGGAACCTCCATACTGTTTTCTGGAGTGGCTGTACCAGCTTGCATTCCCACCAACAGTGTAGGAGGGTTCCCCTTTCTCTGCCAACATCTGTCATTTCCTGACTTGTTAATTTTAGCCATTCTGACTGGTGTGAGGTGGTATCTCATTGAGGTTTTGATTTGGATTTCCCTGATGCCAAGCAATGTTGAGCACTTTTTCATGTGTCTGTTGGTCATTCAGATGTCTTCTTTGCAGAAACGTCTGTTCATGTCTTCTGCCCATATCTTGATTGTATTATTTGTTCTTTACGTGTTGAATCTGATAAGTTCTTTATAGATTTTGGATACTAGCCCTTTATCTGATATGTCCCAAAGTCATTTTTTAGATTCAATGTGATATCTATCAAAAGTTCAAAGGCATTTTTCACAGAAAAAAAATCTTAAAATTTGAATAGAAGCACAAAAGACACCAAATAGCCAAAGCAATCTTGAGAAAGAACAATGCTGGAGGCATCACACTTTCTGGTTTCAAACTATATCACAAATCTATAGTAATCAAAACAGTATGGTATTGTAATTAAAAACAGACACATAGACCAATAGAACACAATAGAGAGCCCAGGAATGAACCCATGCATATATGATCAACTAATCTTTGACAAGGGCACCAAGAATATGCAATAGGGAAAGGATAGTCTTTTCAATAAATGGTATTGGGAAAACTGGATATCCACACGCAAAATCATGAAATTAGACTCTTACTGTATACCATACACAAAAATTAACTCAAAATGGATTAAAGACTTAAATTTAAGGCCTGAAAACATTAAATTCCTAGAAGAAAACATAGGAGATAAGTTCCCTGTCCTTCGTCTTGGCAATGATTTATTATTATTTTTATTGTTGTTGTAGTTGTTATTATTGGATAAGACATCAAAAGCACAAGTAAAAAAAAAAGCAAAAATAAACAAATGGGACTATATCTGCCCCTTGGAGATGTAAATCTTTTTAAAAGCCTGTTGCCAGTTTTGAAAGCCAGGATTGTCTTTCTCAAGGAGCTGGGAGCTATCCCTTTGAAACCTAATTATCAAGAAAGTTAGTTCCTAGATCTCCCAATCTCTCTAAAAGGGTAGGGACCTAATTCCCGTGCTGCACCTTATTCCAAGTTGTAAATTACTTCCTTCAATAAAGATATGAAACAGTTTACTATTTCTTTGAGTAGGGTCAAAACATAGGTGGTCTTGATTCCCCCTGGCCCAGCTCTTAAAACCTTCCTAGCTCTTGGTTTAGAGTTAAGCTCAAACTGAATTCTGGCCTCTTCCCTGTTGCAATGGTCTTGAATAAAGTCTTCCTTGCCTGTTCAGGGGCTTGAAAATTTTAATTAGTCTGTCTCTCTCTCTCTCTCACTCTCTTTCTTCTTCCCCATCCCTCTTTTCCTCTATGAGATTGGGAGAACTGGCTCAAGGATGTGACATCTAGTATTTTGGCAAGAATGGCTGACTCCCGTAGATGCTGTCTGATATCAATCACTCTCCTCTTATTCATAGGGCCTCAATTTTGTTTAGGTGGCAATGTGCTCACCTACAAATATTCACTTGTCTACATTTCCATGCAGATAACGGTGTGCATGTGACAGAATTTTGACCAACGCAGTTGTGATGAAATTCTTTGTGTGATGCTGCTCTTCATAGATGAAAAGGTTAAACATTAGAAAGAAATGTCTCTCTCTTGACTCCCAACCTAAATCCCTAATGCAGAATTGACATACTGGTATTAATGGGAGAAGTATTGTTGATGCTATGATTAGCAGTGATAAAAGACTTAACTGTTTTGAGCTTTCAAACGGTCATTTTATTTTTATGTTGTTTATTTTTATGTTATTCTTCTTCCTGCCTAGAACTCAGGCCCAATCTCTGGATGTATAATAGCCATCTTGCAAACAAGAACACAAAAATCACATTATATAGATGGCTGAACAGAAAGAGAGAAGGAGTATAGGCCACAAGTAATTTGCTAAGGCACAAACACTGTATAAGCCTAAGAAGGGATAATCACTCTGAGGCTGATTTGGAATGTGGGTAATGACCACAAATGATTTTCACTGAAGGGAGATCCATGAAATTTGAAATAACATGGACCATGGAGATCTTCCTAGAGAAATGAACTAGGGGCAGCATGACTGACTATCCAAATAACATCTTCCACTAACAGGAGTATATAGTCTTCCCAATTACTAATCAGCAGAATTTGTATGGGCCAACAGTTGCTATTGGTTTCACATTGGGACTTTAAGTCACAGTTACTATTTTTTTTTCTCCTCCATTGTATGAAGGTTTGTTAGAAGCAGATAACATGTCTTTAATGATTTTAATTGTTAAGGTCATGAGAAGCCTCATCAGGATCAATAGAAAATGGAATACATCACCCAAAGAGTTTGGTCCACAAGCTCACTGGAGTAACTGTGTAATATGGGTTTTCTCTCTTTGTTGGTGGCTAAGAGTCTTCTTTGTTAAGAGGAGTATATGAATATAATTAGTCAAAGAGATGGAATGTTGTATGCTTTTTAAAATTTTAATTCCAGTGTAGTTAACATACAGTGTTACATGTTTCAGATGTACAATAGAGTGATTCAGCAGTTCCATATATTACTCATAGCTCATCAAGACAAGTGCACCCTAATCCTATTGCACACATCCCCCCATTCACCTCCCCTCTGATTATTCTCTATAGTTAAGAGTCTGTTTTTTGGTTTCTCTCTCCATCTCTCTCTTTTTGCCTTTGTTCATTTGTATATGTTGTATATGTTTTTATTTGCTTAACGAATAAGCCTCCCTTCTCTAATAAAAATTAGTAAAAATTCATCTAACTATTCTAGAGGTAACAATGTGTCCAGTTAAAACTTCTCACATTGCTTATTCCATTGTACTTAGTGTTCAAATAGCATAGTTCTGGCAAATGAAATGCCTCTCTATCTGTTAGGTTTCAATCAGGGAAGCAGAAGCTCTATGAGTATTAAGCAACAAGGAATTCTATATATAAGTTAAATCATACACAATATTATAAAAACTATGGAATTAAATGTTCAGAAACAATCAGAGAAATGTCACTAACCAGCTCCAGTGCAGGTGAGCAAATCGGAGCTTGCAGAAGGCACATCCAGCTGCAATCATGATATTGCAGAGGGGACTGATGTTGATGCCTATCGAAGGTCGGTGGCTCCATGAATTTAAAACAAAGTTCTTGGTGGCAGGCTTGGGATCACAGCTGATTGGTGGGGATGGAAACTGATCAGAAGTGATAGAAATTGAAAGATAAAAAAGATGCTGAAGGAGAAAAAGCATGGACAAACTGAAACCCACCTTATCACTGTGTTTTTTTTCCTCATTCCCTTTAACCAGCTGTACCCTTTGAGTTTGGTAGATACTGCCTCATTTTTGCCTACTAAATCTCATGCAGATTTTTCTTGTAGCTAATCCTAAACTGGAAATACCAAAAAATACAATTTTGGTTATAGTTTACTAAAATAATACATTATAAAACCACTACCGTCCCCCATGATAAAAGACAAAACCCTGTTATTTACTCTTAATTTTTCCAAACCTACCCTTCATGCCTGGAAATAAGAAAAAAAACATCTGCAGTGGTAGTACAATATCTTATATCCATGAGATAAGAGCTGTATGGCAAGACAGGAAGATAGAAGGTTATGTCTGACTCTGAAGACTTTTCTAAATGGTTGCATTTATTGTAAATGCATGCCTACAATAACTGTTTATTTAGGCAGTTGTCAAATTATCTATTATTTGCATTCTTAACTGATATATCTAGGAAATCAAGAATTCTTTGACTCTGAATTTGATATCTGAATCAGCATATATGAGTGTCAATAAACTTGTTTCAATGTCTTTTTCCTTGGGATATAGTGATCCTTTTTAAATGTAGTTTCAGATCTTCCTTAATTTCAGGAATATTTCTCTTATTATCTTCAAATATTGTCCTCTGGATTTGTTGGATATAATTTTTGGATTTTCTACTTCAAAGACTTAAACTATTATTTCTATATCTCCCATGTTCATTATTTTCTCTCTTACTTCTTTAATCTTTTTGTTTTTCCTTCTATGTTCACAGTAATCTCAAGTTTTCCTTCTATGTCAAGTTTTGGTTGTTTATTAATGTATTTATTAATGCTTAAAAGCATTGTTTGTGTATTCATTGCTCCCCTTTGGCTACTTATTTACTAATTTAGCTAGTTGTGTTATTATGACATCCCACTATTGAAATTAATTTTTTTAATTGAATTTGTGTTCTACTTCAGTTATTTTCAAACATGAAACATTTAGGGCGCCTGGGTGGCTCAGATGGTTGGGCGTCTGCCTTCGGCTCAGGTCATGATCCCAGGGTCCTGGGATCGAGTCCCGCATCGGGCTCCCTGCTCCTTGGGAGCCTGCTTCTCCCTCTGCTTCTCTCTCTCTCTCTCTCTCTCTCCCTCTGTCTCTCATGAATAAATAAATAAAATCTTTAAAAAAAAACATGAAACATTTATAGGACATGTCAAAGGACATTTATAGGTTTCTTTGACAATCTTTTGCATACTGTATTTATTTTACTTTTTAAATTTCAAATTGATTATCAGGTCATTTCTTTTCATTTTACTTAATGTTAACGTGGACCAGTTTGTCTACACATCCTATTTTATCTGGTGCAGCTGTAGTGAGTTTTCCTTGATTCTCTTCCCAACTTGGGTGAGACTATATATATTCCCTCTAACCTAGAATATGAGGAAGTTGGGAGTAAGTGGGAGAATCATTTTCATATATATTTTATATATATGTATACGTATATATACATATATATATTTGTCTGTAGGACAAACAAAACATGTGGCAATATGTGACATATCAGTTACATTGCCCATTGCTGTTGGCATATCTCACCTTTGACTTAAGTGTTATGTTTTAGGAAATCTACCCTTTACAAGTGAGAGAGATTAACACAACTCATATTTATAAATAGTACAATTTCAGAAAATGGGATACAGTATCCTAAATAATACAATGGATCTCTCATTTTGTATTACTAATACTCATTTACACATAGCTAAAATATATTGAGTGGTTGCTATCTACAAGGCATTCTATGAAGAACTTCCTAACCTATTGCTGGGACACTAGGGAAAGAAGTATCAGCCACCACAACATGTGTCCTTCATCAACTGAATTTGAAATGGCTCTTTAGATATTTTTGGCCCCAACAAAGAAAGGCATTTACAATTTGCCAAGTCCTTGTCTTTTCAAAAAAGTTATATGTACACTGTATTTGGTTTAATATTTTATTTAATATGTCCCCTAGGTATGCATAACTCACACTTAGGACCTATACTCAATGCTGGATTACATACTTTCCAAAGAACTTCCAGACAATCATTGCTGGCAATTAACAAAAAACATGATGCATTCAAAATTTATATCTTCTACCCAAAGCTTTTTTTTTTTTTTTTCCAGCTTTGGTGTTTTCCCTTCTCTTCATTAAACCTCAAGATACCCATGCTGTCTACTCTTTTTTTTTTCTTTACAAAACCTATTGTCAAATTCTATGTTCAGTCAAGGCCAAACAGCGGCATTTACATTTTATGGAAATTGTAGGTATGAAACACAAAATGATCAATATCTGGCCAAGACTGGGCCTAAGTAAAGATTAAAAGTTTTTGAATGCATGACTGTAGTCATTTATTAATATATGTAATATATATTAATATATAAAAATATATATTAATATAAAGATAGTCCCTTCCTCCACTTCCAGGTAATATATTCTTTTTATTTATTACAGAATAAAGGAATTTCTTGTGGCAGGACAGATACAAAAGAAAAGATATTGGTAAAATCTGAACTCAGTGAGCCACAGAAGGTTCATGTACTTCAACAGCACCTATATACTAATTCATACCTTCATTTCTTCAGAGGTCTAAAAGTTTAGCTAAATAAATGTGGCACATATTGGTCCTGGGAGAAAATAAAGACCATTAGATCTCAGGATGTGAACAAAAGATCTTTTGATTAGTGTTATTGGAAGAAAGGAAGAAAACTCTTCAGATACCAGTAGGTGAAATATAAGCCCTAATTCTATTATTAATAGAAAAGGATTTTACTTGATAAATATAATAAGTAATAACATTACATACATATCTGTGTGTGTATATATATTTTTCAAGGTATTTTATAAAAATTTTTCCCATATTGAAAAGTGATTAAATAGCAAATAGTTTGATTTAATAACACACTGACATTTGTTAATCATTAATAAGATACAATGCTATATAATTCTGAGAACTAAATATTTTTTTCAATATGATAACCACCATGTCTTGGTAAGTGTTTCCCATCACCACCATGCACCATAAAGTATTGAAGAAGGTATTTCAGAATAACTGTAAATTGGCTATAATTTATTTTGAAGGGATATCCATATATAAATAGAAACTTACTATTTATTTGCTACAACTGAAATGTATCTGTAGGTAGATGTGTTCAGTAGGCAGAACCTTACTTGATCCTATTAGTCAGTGACAAGTAAAAAATTGTTTTTTATCATGGTTTGTCTAAATATTTTATTCAATTTGACAAGTTCACTTATGACTCACATCTATCATATGAACATGTTCACACAGGTTCAAATTATTTTAATTTGTAAGCAAAGAACACATCTACTAAGACATCTTGTGGAATGAATGTAGGTAGAAAACTGAAAAGTGCATAGCAAAGTAAAATAGTTGGTGTGTTTTTCTCCTAAAGGAGCAAAACAACACTGGTGAACCTCACTTTGAAATCTTGCTTTGTGCTGACAGTTGAACTATAACTATATTTCATAAACCATAGCACTCCCAAGTTACTGAAAATAAATTGATTTTCTGGAAATATGCGACACACAGGTTCTCAATATGGGTCTTGAACAGTCTGTCCCTAAAGTAGTTATTTCCATTTACACCCCTGACCTGCCAGTATCTTTGGTGCTACTGTAGTTTTTCATGTACTTCAAAAGCTACAGATCTGTTTCCATCCCTCTTAATCTAATATAAACTGCACATGCTTCTATCAGTAAAGACCTTCATTTTTATCCTTCTTCGATTTCATGACACCAATGGTTCCATATTTCACAGCAAAGGGAGCAGAATGAAATTACATATCGCTCAGATTTCAGCAATATCTGGTTTATGTGATTCAGGACCTCCATACAAAAAAGAGGTCATTCTCAATATTTTAGAAAATGGCTCTTTCTGGGGATTTTTATGATAAGCCTGACAATATATTTGATTGGAGGTGGTAAAAAATATGCCTATTTGGAAAAAAGTGGAAATAATTAAAAAAATCAAGGCCTAAAATGACAACTGCCAATATAAACATAAGTAGTTAATAAACAGTTGGCTAAAAGAATAAAATAGTTGAAGTTTTTAGAAAAAAAATGGAGTAACTGAGGAAGCCAAGTTGTTGGATTATTCTATATCTAGCACAGACATCACGAGTGAAAGTAAAACCAAAATCTAAAAAGCAACAAAACTCAAAAACAAATTAACTCCCTGACCCTCAAAAAAAAAAAAAATCCCTAAAACTGGAAATGAGAAAATACATCATTTTACTTATGAACAGTGATTTCATTATGCTTAAAAATAAAAATAATAAAAGTACATGAATACATGTTGACTAGAATTTTTGTTTTTGGTGATGTTGTTCCATATAAATGTCCCTCCACACACACACACGGAGCTTAAAAAAGGAGGAAAAATAGAATAAAGAAAGATGAACAAGATTCAAAGGAAAAGGCCAAATGAAAATGTTGCTAAAGAAAAAAAAAACATCATAGTGACTTAAAGCTTTAGTCAACAGGAGATAGATTAATTGGCAGTAGATCTGTACTAAACATGAAATAATCTAACTGCAGTCTATTTTTTAATGTATGTAGGAATGGGGTATGGTTAACAGATAGTTAGGGGTCAAATGTCCAATGAACAAAGATGTTACAGAATTGGTTTTGGTCAATGTAGATGTCTAAGTAATTTTAATCCTTGCATTAGGTACGGTAGAAATAGTTTAGATGTTCCAGTCTGTTGATTTGAGACACTGTAATGTATTAACCATCTTCCACAAAATTGCCAGGAACTAGAGAGAATGCTAAGGTCTCAGCCATACAGATTGTTGTTAGGGCAAAAATCCAGTCCTGTTGTGAAAGCAGAACTCTGAATGTGGATTTTGACTAGAAGAGGATTTGTGTGTGCTATAATCCATGGGGCCAACCAGGGGTAGATTCCATGAGCATAACTGGGTAATTGACTGGAATGGGGTGTCTGAATAGATGTAAGCTGATTTGAAATGATGGAGAATGAAGCACTGCTGGGAACCCATTGCAGGATAGGAATGAATGCAGTAGCTGATGCCAGAAAGCAGGAATTAAGCCTCCTGAAAACCAGGGATGTGTGACCATGTACCAGGAGTGAATCCAGATGCAGAAGCCAAAACAAGATCAATAAGGAACAGTTGTCACTATAGTAAATTCAGGTAGGAAGAAAAGAGCCAGAAAATATAATGAAGTCAAATTAAAGAACTCCGGAGGTAGCATGAGGCGGCACCCAGATGTTCCATAAAATACTCAAGAGAACTTTATGTACTTCTATATTTATGCCCTTTCATTCAACATGTTTCTGTAAATTACCTACTTAGAGTTATAGCTTGGGCCAATAGATACTAACACTTATAGTAATTTCTGGCAGAGACAATCTAATTTAGAGCTCACGTTCATCAGAATTGGTTCAGAAACTCAATAGGGTTTATCTTGTAGATTAACATCATGAGGTTCCATAAGGAAGAGATTAGGCAATCAGGCAAATTATAACATACATATACAGAAATATTATTTTGAAATTTATGTGTCAAATTACTACTTTCTTACCTTGAAATAAATAAGTGAGCAACACTCTTGTTTGCAGACTGTCAGTTTGGTTGTAACAGCAGAGATACACACTTGTTGTGAGTTACAAATCTGCACAGGTCAAGGAAAGAAATATGTGATATAAATATTTTGGAAAATAGACTTTCCTCTCTTAAAGGAAATGAAACAACTCTTTTTTGTGTGTTGTAAATTACCCAGTCAACTGATTCCTCTTTCATTCCTCTATCAAATTATTTTCTCTATGCTGGCAGCCAGCTAAAAATCCTTTGCCCAGCAGAATGTATTTCATAATATTGAATGTAATCACATCCAAATGAAGCATCTTATATAGGATGAAATTCTTTAAATTTTAAGTAGAAAAAAATCTTATAAGCAGTAAATTTTAGATTATTGTAACATGGACTCTGAATTTCAAATGACTGGTTTTGAAACAAGCCACATCACGTACTTGGTGCATGGCCATTGTCAAGTTACTTAAGCTCTCCTTGCTTTAGGTTTTTTTCTTGATAAAATGGGCATAATAATAGCATCTACGTGTGATTTTTGTGAGGATTGTGAGACAACACATATAAAATACTTAAAAGAGTTACACACCACATGTAAAACCAACAATAAAATGTTAGTCAGTAGTAGTAGTTAAAGTAGTAGCCACAGGAATAGTAAGGTTGCCAGATTTAACAAATAAAAACAGGGCATATAATTAAATTTCAGATAAACAAGTGATAATTTTTTATGACAATCTCAAATATTGACAGTTGGTCAATAATGGCAGTGACACATGCTTGTAATTATTATACCAAGTCCTCTATCTTATCTCAAAGCTTGGTAGTAGTAAAGAACAACCAGTCTAATTTTTTTTATTAACATATAATGTATTATTTGTTTCAGGGGTACAGGTCAGTGATTCATCAGTCTTACACAATTCACAGCGCTCACCATAGCACATACCCTCCCTAGTGTCCATCACCCAGCCACCCCATCCCTCCCACTCCCTCCACTCCAGCAACCCTCAGTTTATTTCCTGAGATTAAGAGTCTCTTATGGTTTGTCTCCCTCCCTCTCTGTCTCCCTCTGCCTCTCTTGTTTCATTTTTCCGTCCCTTCCCCTATGATTCTCTGTCTTGTTTCTCAAATTCCTCATAGCAGTGAGATCATATGATACTTGTGTTTCTCTGATTGACTTATTTCGCTCAGCATAATACCCTCTAGTTCCATCCACATTGTTGCAAATGGCAAGATTTCATTTTTTTGATGGCTGCATAATATTTCATTGAATATATATACCACATCTTCTTTATCCATTCATCTGTTGATGGACATCTAGGCTCTTTCCATAGTTTGGCTATTGTGGACATTGCTGCTATAAACACTATGGTGCAGGTGCCCCTTCAGATCACTAATTTGTATCTTGGGAAGAACACCCAGTCTACATGCTTAATTTTACTGACGCTAAAAGAGCTTGGAAAAGAAGCTCACGGAGTGAGCTAATTGGTTTTTCATAATGTAAGATATTACATAATTCTTAGGAAAGTTACAGTTTTTTGTTTTGTTTTGTTTTGTTTAGAAAGAGAGAGAGAGAGAGAGAGCAGGAACACAAGCAGGGGGAATGGGAGAGGGAGAAGCAGGCTTCCTGCTGAGCAGGGAGCCCGATGTGGGACTTGATCCCAAGACCCTGGGATCATGACCCAAGCTGCAGGCAGACGCTTAACGACTAAGCCACCCAGGTGCCCGGAAAGTTACAGTAGTTTTAAGGAAAATTAATACATTGAAAGTTATAACAATTCATCAGAAAATAAATTTTACCATCATGTCGACTTTTTCTTGAGGTTCGGTTTACTTTGTTTTAAATGACACTATTTATTATTTATTAGGCATAAAGTCTACCCATGATGGGCTATGCGAGGCTCTGCCACTCCCTTTTAAACCTTTCCTCCTTGAAGATTCAAGAACCTTTGGGGTCAAGTATCCCTCTGCTGCATTTTTATAGGTTTGAACCTTGTAACTGTGTGCCCCCTTCTGGTAGGAGGGAAAGGTTTTCCAGACAGTGTTAAAACTCAGGAGTGTATTTAAAACAGCTTGATACAAGCAATAGTAAATAGAGTGATATCCTAAATGAAAGGGATGATTAGGGGTCAGAGAAAGGACCCCAAAGTGGGGTTCCTTGTAGTTTTGTTGTAACTCTTGGTAGAATTTGTTCAATACTAATCCTAGTTACTGTTTACCAGGAATATTAACACTAAAATTACTCAAGTGATTATTTTGTAAAATAGGTGCTAATTTGTGTAGACATTCAAAAGGAGAAAGGCTGTCATTCTCTGATCTTGAAAGGACGTTTGATATAGGTAAGCATTCCAAAGTAATGAGCCTTATCCCAACATAAGAATTTAAATGGATGGAAATAAAGTACAGAATTGAGCAAGACAATGTTGGACAAAAATAAAAGTCTCTTGTTTCCACAAAATATTTAGAAACAAAATGTATACTCAGCTTGAATTAGACTGTTAATGAAATCTAGATTGTTGCTGTATTTTATAAACCAGAAAATAAAAAGTAGAAGCCATGTTCAGAATATTAAATTGCATAAAATAAAATCTACAGAATAGTCACCTATTTGTGAGAGTCAAAACAGTTTTCTGAAGCCACTATCAGAAATAAAAGTAATTAACTAAAATGAAAGTACAATTCAATGTTTCAAAATATGAAGGTTGATGTAAAAAATAATTATTTATATGTAAAAATTTCATTTCAATATGATTTAGGCAAAGCCATATGATAAGATTAATTTCCATGTAAATATTTTATTTTATTTTATTTTAATAAATATGTCCAAAATATAATTATATATACATGTGTGTGCTTATGCTCTCTGCTTATATATGCTTTATATATACACAATGCACTCCATATAATCAGTTATATATATGTAATAATTACATTTATATATATGTTTAATTTGTTACCACTAAGGTGAGTATAATTTACATATAATAGTTACTGAAAATATAAAATAGTGTGAAGGATAACTAGAATACGTTTAACTAGTTCCCTAGATATTACTTTTTCTAAGAAAATGATTCACGCATAGGACGATGAAATGCATAGTTCACACCATAAATTAAAATATCCATTTTTTCTACTTAAACAAGCAAAAGATAAAAATCCATTAACAAATTTTGTCTGAGCTATTCTTTTACACATTTACTTTTTCATGTGAATTTTAAAATTGGCTTGCCAAGTTCTTCAAATAATCTTGTTGCTATTTTAATTAGCAACAGATAAATATTGAGTATTGATATTTACACAATATTGTGCTCTGAACCAAAAGACATGAGCTCTCTCTCATTTATCCAAATTTTCTTATATATTCTTTTCTATTTTGGGATATGCAGCTTACTGTCCTTGACATTCCTATAGCATTATTTTAAGGCACTTGGTAGTTTTATTCTTGCTATTTTTATTCATGTAAATGTTTTGCTTAATTTGTTTAAACTGGTAATCTCTAGGATATATGTAGAAAAGCATAATATTTAATTGACCTTTGCCCACTTGAATGAACTCTCTTGCTTTAAGTGCTATAATTTATTTCATTTGGATCTCCTGAATTTTCTTAATAGGGGATTTTATTATCTATATAGTATCAGTTTGGTTTTTTTTCACATTACAGTGCACATGAATATTTCATATCTTCCATAATAGAAAAAAAAGATGGATCTATTCTATTGGATGATGAAATAGCATGAATTTCAGTTTTATTTTTAAATATAAAATTTATTTCAATAGATGTTCTAAATTATTTTAAGTCAAAAGAATTTTCTTCTAACACATTTCAAATACAAGTGTCCAACTGGATTCTCTAATTCCATTGTGCCTTGAGCAGTGTCAGAAAGGAGTCTAGAGAACTTTATAAATAACTACAATATTTTCAAAAAGATAATTTAGGCTACTTTTATTTAGTTAGTTGAATATCAAATGGAGTGATAGCAGAAGACACAACTTACTATTAGCCTTTTCAAAAGACATGTATATAGCTCTGCATTTGTCTTTAATCCAGTATGCGCTCACAACTAATTGCCATAAAATCATAATCTTCAAATTACCTTCCCTTGATAAGGCATCACTAAAATATATTACTACTTATCCAAAACAGAACAGAATATTTCTTATGCATATTTTTTACCAACTATGTTTACATTCAAAAGAAACACAATGGAGTTTCTTTTCATGTATAGGAAGGAATTCATACCCCAGGACAATTTTGCAAGATAACTGCTCTAGGTGTTAGAACAGGTGAAGTTTGTGAATGGTGTTACACTCTCCTGCATCAGTTATTTTATATAATATCTTTTCAGGATCTAAAGCCATATAGGAAAATTACTCCAAACCACTGGCCTATGCACTCCATTGATATTGATTTCTTTCACGGAAAAGGAAAGGGAGTGTGTCTTATACCTGGAATGCTCTAAAAATCATTTCAACAAAAGAAAAAAAAAAACCTTGCAGAACATTTGAAAGGGCATTGTTGGCATAAGGGGTCCTTCTAAGTGTATTTTCATTTTCAAAGAAATATTATGGATTTCGTGGATGAATGCTGTCTCTCAGCTCAGGTGCTATAACAAAACACCATAGACTATGTATTTTAAACAACAGACATTTTTATTTCTCACAGTTCTTGAGGCTGGGAAGTCAAGGATCAAGGTGCTGGCAGATTTGGTCCTAGTGGGAGCCCCTTTTCTGGTTTGCACAGCTGGCTGTCTTTTGGGTCCTTTCCTGATAAAGAGAGCTCTGATCTTTTTAACTTCTTACAAGGACATTCTTTCCATCATGGTGTCCGCAGCCTCATGATCTTATTTAAGCCTAATTACCTCACAAAGGCCTCACCTCCAAATACCATTACATTGGGAATTAGGGCTTCAATATATGAATTTGGTGTTGGGGGGGAGCAATTCAGTTCATAGCAAATGCTATGAACATGGAATTCTAAAAGGATTTTTTTTAATTTTTAGAATGTTGAATATCATATGGATTCGTAACAGGCAATATTTTAGTTACTTTAATATTGATAATTTTGAGGTAAGAAAAATCATTGCTTGAAATAAATTTTTATTACACAATATTTCTAATGAATCATTGAACACTACATCAAAAACTAATGATGTACTATATGTTGGCTAACTGAACATAATAAACAAAAGAAATTACAGGAAAAAAATCACTTTTCATTGTTGAACATATAAACAAAGAAAATAAAGTCACCTGAAAATAAATGTTGCAATATCTTGCTTTGTAATTTTTTATACCTTCTCAGAAGATATATTTCTGACTTCTTTATAATTTAATCTTCATGTAATTATGGTATTAAATACTTTATAAAGTGTTGTCTTTGATGGGTTAATAATATATCATGATTCAGAGATTTCAATGTTTATATAACCAGTGCCTGATATTTCCCCTAATTAAGTTATTTAGTGAATGAAACTCAATTTAAAGATCTCACTGAAAGTTGACTTTATTATAAAGTAATTCTGAACAATATTGGACAGAGAAGACTTCACTGGAAGATTATTTATATAGTGACTAATTAATAAATTGAAAGTTTATAGAAAATTTACAAATACATCTTTTACAGTTACAGCATCAATAATGCCCAGAAATTGGAATAGTCCTTTGACATCAATATCTATGGATGTGTATTGATACATTTCAAACTAAAAGTACATATCATATTGCTAATAATAGCAATAAAGGTTGAACATTTTATCTGAATTTAGATTAACAGAAGAAAACAGACCATAGTATAGAGATTGCATCATTTACTGTGCTTTCTAAGTGAATATGGTAGTGTTCAACAGTAGTGCATCATCTTAACATGTCTCATGTTTCCCTTCAGATGGCCCCACCCTGTTCTTTTTGCCGCACTTGTTTTCCTGGGTCTAACTAAAAAGCTATTCAATCATCTGTTTTTCTCCTTGTCAACTAATAAAGACTACTCCTTCAAGGATTATAAATTTATGCCAACTGGAAGAACAACGATCAACAACCAAATTCCTCAGTTGTTTCATAAGCCCTAAAATTTATACAGCAAATTTATTTGTCCCTAGGTGTCTTTCTGTAACTCACAAAATCATTACCGGAAAACTCTGACATTCCAGTCAACGTAATGTAACTGTTCACGATTGATATTATCCACCTTCCAATTTGGGGGAATTGAGACAGTTTATATAACTACCTAAACATTGCACAGCTCATAAATGGCAAATCAAGAATGTAAATCCAAGCCTTAGATAATTAAATGGAGAACACTAATCTGAGTCTTTCAAACATGGAATTCTAAATTTGGGATTTTATATTTTCTAAAGTTACCATGCTTTACATTAGATCCACAGAACTTACTCATCTTATTACTACACATTTGTTCCTTGAACCAACATCTCATTTCCTCTATCCTCCAGTCCTTAACAACTGCTATTTTACTCTCCAGTTCTGTGAGTTACACTTTTTTAGCTTCTAGATAGAAGTGATATCGTATAGTATTTATCTTTCTGTGTCTGACTTATTTCAGTTATAATGTTTACCAGGTTCATCCATATTTTTGCAAATGATAGGATTTGTTTTGAATAATATCCACTATATGTATATACCACATTTGTTTATGCATCCATCCATCAATAGACATTTAGGTTGTTTCCATATTTTGGTTATTGTGAATAATACTGCACTGAACATGGAACTGCAGATATCTCTCTGATTTCATTTCCTTTGGACATATACAGAGAAGTAGGATTACTGGATCATAAGGTAGTTCTGTTTTTAATTTTCTGAGGAACTTCCATACTGTTTTTCATAATGGCTGACCCAGTTTACATTCCCACTAGCAATGGTCAAAGGTTCTCTTTCTACACACCCTCATCAACACTTGTTATATCTTATTTTTTTTGATAATAGCCATCCTAATAGGTATAAGGTAATGTTTTATCATGGTTTTGATTATATTGTCTTGATGATAAGTAATACTGAGCATATTCTCATGCTCCTGTTGGCCATTTGTAGGTCCTCTTTGAATAAATGATTATTCACATAGTTTGCCCATTTTTAACTGTGTTATTTGGTTTTCTATTGAGTTGGAGCCATCCTTTATAGATTTTGGATATTAATTCCTTATCGATAGATGGTCTGCAAATATTTTTTTCTCATTCTGTAAGGTATCTTTTCACTTGGTTGATTATTTCCTTTGCTGTACAGAAACTTTTTAGTTTGATGTAGTCCTAGTTGTTTATTTTGTTTTGTTACATGTGTTTTTGGAGTCTTATCCAAAAAATCATTGCCAAGGTGCACCTGGGTGCCTCAGTCGTTAAGCACCTGCCTTTGGCTCAGGTCATGATCCCAGCGTCCTGGGATCGAGCCCAGCATCGGGCTCCCTGCTCTGCGGGAAGCCTGCTTCTCCCTCTGCCACTCCTACTGCTTGTGTTCCCTCTCTCACTGTCTCTCTCTCTCAAAAAAATAAATAAATCTTAAAAAAAAATCATTGCTAAGACCCATGTCAAGGGCTTACCCTTTGTTTTTATTCTAGGAGTTTTATGGTTTCAGGTCTTTCAGTTAGGTCTTTAATCCATTTTTAGTTAATATTTGAGTGTGGTATAAGATAAGAATCTAATTTCATTTTTTTTTGTATGTGGCTATCCAATTTTCCCAACACAATTTATTGAAAAAATTATCTTTTCCTCATTGTGTATTCTTAGAGCCTCATCAAAAATTATTTGACTATATATCCATGGGCTGATTCCTGGGCTGTCTATTGTGTTCCTTGGTCTATGTGTTTGTTTTTAATATCAGCACCATATTGTTTTGACTTTCACAGGTTCTTAAATATGGAAATTTATTTTTAAATATGGAGTTTTTAATTTTCATAGATTCTCTTGCACTATTTACATTTCTTCTCAGGTATGTTCCCCCATATTCTCTCAACCAGAGAAAATGGGGCTTATTTTGTTGGTACTTCTCATGACCATCCTATGCCATACTTGCCTCCCCTGTGTCCACTTGCAGTTGTCTCCCTACTCCATGGTAATACGAATTATTAGTTTGATAATTTATGCTCTCGGGCATCCAATTAGAGCACAATGTATTGATTGTTCCCTAGGATTGCCATGATGTATATAAAGGCTCCAATCTGTATCCATAATCTGTACTATTAATGCTTTGATTTCTTTTGGTATGCTCCTTTGGTTTCTAGATTTCAGTTGATACACGAAACACACGTGGCCTACATTGGTAGGCCCTGCTATTTTCTTTTTTCCCAGTTTCTCCTTCTGTTATTAGAGAAACTTCAATCAATAAATAAAATATTTTGAAGCACAAAGAAGCCATTGTGGCTAATGCAATTATAAATACTGTACAAAGAAGTATGAGGTAAACAAAGCCTCTTCTTTAAATTCGGTCAGAGAGATGAAGCCAGGAATAAAAAACATAATGTGAAGGGATACAGCAGAAGTACCAAATAAATAGAACAGGGAGGAGATAATATTTATATTTCATCTCAAAATACATCTTTTGACAGCATAGCAAAATAAGAATTGAGATCAGATTTAGCTTCATCTTTGCTTTGCTTTGTTTTTAAATCCAAGCAGCAAAGGTAGCTTTAGATCTGTTGTTGATTTATATCAGACTATTTTATTCTGTATCTGCATGATTTTCCACTCACAGGGATTCTGAATTAATTACATATTCATGTCAACTGCTGAAGTGATTTGTCTTCTAGGTTCCTAACTACATCCTTTAGCGTGACTGATTATTAACATATATACACAAAGTCATGCATGTTTATTATAACAGGTTTATTTGTTAGGAAACTGAGGCACTCATATTTTAAATAAATCACCCAATTTCACATGGTAAATAAATCCAAATTGCAAACTCAACTGCTCATCTCAAACCCACTATGAACATTGCCTTTCTTACAAAGTTGAAAATATTACATGGTTTAAGTATATTAAGTGTTTTCAGAATAACCCTTTCTGATATTTTAAATGTAATGCTTTGGTACAAAATTGGTTTGAAACAGTTGCATGGCATATGTTAGACTTTAAAAGGTTAATGAGATATCATGAGATATAGTTTGCATTGACCTATCATTAGATGTCAGCGAACAAACAAACACACAAAAACACCAGGATAATAATATGACACTCTGGGTCAGAGAAATTCTTGGTAGAAAAGGAGTTAGCAAAAATACAGATGGACTTAATGCACTCAGCAAACATTAATTGAATGAGTATAACCTCTGGCAGCTTAAGACATTTTGAATGAAAAAAGCTGAAGATCTGCTGTGATTGCAAATTAGTTGATGCACCTTAAAAGGAGAACTAGTACCTATTATATTGTGCTATTGGGAATGAAGAAATATTTTAGAAAAGAATCATCTCAACTGAGAGAGAGTTTTCAAAAGATTAATACCCTAGGGATATTGAAAAATAAGCCCAGTGCAATGATTATTAAGCATACAATCCTGACTGCTGATTTTAGTCCTAATACAGAATGCTTCTGGAGAATTTTAATGAAGGCTGAAAGAATTTCATGTCACAATACATATACCATTTTATTTAACAATGGGAAAATCTGAAAGGAGTAAATAAGAGTGTTCATAAAAGCACTCAGTACTTTTTCCTAACCTTCAAAGTAATTACTGATTAAATAAGTAAGGTCAAACATAAACATTATTGATTTTAAATTATTTGGAACAGAATGCTGATCTATATATTTATTTCAAATAAAATTAAAACTGAGTAAACTATTAAAATAATACAAATATTTTAAACAGAATTATAAAAACTTCTATATTTTGGGTTGAAAACTTTGAAAGCAAATCCAATAATATAAATGTAGTATGGTATGAAATCATAAATATTTGATTATTATTAGAAATATACCACAGAATCATATTATTTTTATTATTATACTTTAATTCTTAATGATATTTGTATATCCAGCATGAGAGCTAATTATATTAAATATATCCAAGTTATTCGTTAAGCATCTTTTATTATTTATCACAAATATATTTTGACAAAATTGTATTTAAGTATTTTAAACATTGCTGTTTATTTATTACTATATTTTTTATTTGAGTATAGTTGACATTGCATTCGTTTCAGGTGTACAACATAGTGACTCAGTAAGTCTATATATTACACTATGCATACCTCAAGTGTAGCTGCCATCGGTTACCATGCATAGCTATTACAGTATCATTGACTATATTTCCTATGCTATACCTTTTATTCCCATAACTCTTTCATTTCATAACTGGGAGACTGTATCTCCCCCTCCCCTTCACCTATTTTGCTCCTTCCCCCATTCCCCCTCTTTGAGTGAATTAATTCCGTCTATATTTTTGCTAACTCCTCTTTACTAAGAAGTTCTCTAAACAAACCATCAGGTCTGATTCTGCTTTTTGTTTATTTGTTTATTCTTCTGTTTTGTTTTTTAGATCCCACATGTAATTGAACTCATATGGTATTTGTCTTTCTCTGTTTGACTTACGTCATTTAGCATAATACCTCTAGGTCCGTCCAAGTTTTCACAAATGGCAAGATCTCATTTTTTAAAGATCACTGTTTGTTTTTGCAAAATGTTCCATTATCTTTAATTTATATTCTAACCAAAACATAACAAATCCAAAAAAATCTTAAAATATAAGGTTAAATTATAAATATGTATCTAGTACCAAAGATATTATTTTATTTAAAGGTATGTGGATCTTCAGCATTTCTCATGTTATGTCTCATAAGCCTAAACACATCTTAATTTAGTTTCAAAGGGATATATCTCAATTACATGAACTAATTCTGTTAGTGATTTACCTTTTAAACGTAGGTACACCTTTCTCTTTTTATACATTTCTTTATAGCAGGTGCTGACAACCCCCAACCATATTTCCTCATTTGCAGTACTTCATGCTATACTAACTTATGACTCCAAACATCTGTTCTCTTTTCCTGAAGCTTCCTCTGGTTTCAGTAGCCTGCTTTCACCCAAAGTTAGAGTACCAGAGAAATACTTTCCCTAGGGAGTAGCCTTCAAGGAATGACTGATGATAATAGTTGCATAAATACCCCAGTATCTACACCTTGAGGCAGGAAGTAACTCTGAGATGTACATTCTAAAATAACTTTGAGCATTTTCTCAACAAGATTAAACTCCAATACTCAGAGTGGTAGCTGTTTTCAAAATAACCCCTTTATTAAGCCATTAGTTTTCTGTCTTATTTCTCTCTACTTCTCCTCCTAACACATTATTTCTTTCATGTTCCAAACAAATTTTACACATACCTTTGTCTCAAGTTTTACTTTTGGGGGAGGGTAATCCAAACTTAGACACATCCTCCGCCTATATTCTGACTTATAATAATACCACTATCTATAACACTATTTTTATCCGAGATGAAGTCTACATCTTTCAAAGGAATTTCAATTGTGTGTTTCTGGGGATAATTATTCCTGAGCCAAAATCTCAAAATACCCAAGAATGTCACATTAACAAGATAAATAAATATCTTGAGTATTTGAATCTTACCACTTATTACAACTCTTAAGTTCAGTTTATCATCTTATTGTCAGTGAAATAAATCTATTATGCTTTCCTCTAAGTACTTTATATTTAGGATCTATATTTATCAAGCACAGTTATTTCAAATAACTGCAAATCACCATAGACTTTCATACAAGGGGCATTTAATATTTGTAGTGGATTAAAAATAGGCATTTGTTTTTTAAAAGATTCTATTTATTTATTTGAGAGAGAGAGGGGGGAGAGGAACCGAGGGAGAGGGACAAGCAGACTCAGACTCAGTGCTGAGTGTGGAGCCTGATGGGGGGCTTGATCCCACAACCCCAAGAACATGACCTGAGCGGAAATCAAGAGTTGGGCACCCAAACGACTGAGTCACCAGGCACCCCAATAGGCACTCATTTTTGATACTCTTCCTCTAGAGGTGAGGTCAATGTCATCTCTCCTTGATTTTGAGAAGGGTCTAGAACTGCTTTGAGTAATAGAATATGGCAAAAGTGACGCTGCTAGTTAGCAGACAGGTTTTCTCTTGTAACCCACTTCCCTACAGTGAGAAAGCACAAGTGGCCTATCATAAGCCCACATGGAGAAGACTTTTGCCCTTGGTTTTTTAGGATCGTCAATACAGCAATCAGTTACTAGTCATGTAGAGTAGTAAACTTGAAAGTCAATCCTCGGGGCCGGGTAGAACAACCCCGCTGACTATGCATACAATAGATAGAAGATACCCAGCTGAGTGGAATTGAGGCCTACAAAACCATGAGTAAAATAAAATATCTGTTTAAAGCCACTAAGTTATAAAGTAATTTTTTTTTTTCAAATAGGTTCCACACCCAGTGTGGAGCCCAACATGGGGCTTGAACCCACATCCTGAGATAAGACTTAAGCTGAGATCAAGAGTTGGACACTTAAATGACTGAGCCATCCAGGCGCCCCATAAAGTAGTTTTTGATGGAACAATAGGTAACTGTAAATACAGAATCCATGCCTAAAAGGGAATGCTGTATTTACAAATCTTCTTTTAAAAACAAAAAACACTTTAAAAATTTCCTAGTAGTTTTTAGTCAGAGATTCTGACAATATTGTCACACACAAAAAACAAATCAGTATGATTTACCAATCTAAGGTTATGAGAAATCTCCTAATGCAGATCAATAAGAAGGAAAAATAAATTCTATGATGTATGAATATTATTGACTTGATAAATCTATTTAAACTATTTCCCATGTCTATTTATTGTGTTCTATATAAAAGCAATAATATAACTTAAATGAATTTGTTGTGTTAATCTTTATAGTACTGAAGTAAAGTTCAGTGGCATGTCACTAACTATGCATGATTTCACCTGGGATGTTTGAGCTTTATATAATTTTTGGCAACTTCTTAAGTCATATGAACTCTGAAGACCAAAATGACTTACAAATGGTTACACTCTGTAGTTTAAATGCATATTTATAAATTACACAGATACGATATTTAAATAATACAACAATGAAATAAGTATTTCAAACAGTCTTATTAAAAATGTGAATAAATACAATGGAATGCAGCATTTTCTTTTTTTACAGTTAGGCACAGGATGTAATTATACCAATCACAAATCAAGGCTGCATTGTGAACTAACATTATTCTTAAAATTAATAAAAAATAGCACCTGACATATATTAAGCAATAACTACATAATCTGAATTTTCCTTATATCTATATATCTAATTATTAAATGAAAGATACTAAATAGATAATAATGACCTGAGAAAACGGATCTCAACATGGTGATTTGCTCTAAGTTACACAGGAAGTAAAATGCATAACATTTTATCTAAAATCTCTCTGATCACAAATACTGGATACTTTATGTTTCATATTGCTTCTTTATGTTTGCATATGCTGCTCATTATTCCCAGTATACAAAGGGTACACTGTCTGTACGTTCTTTATATTTTTTCCCTCAGACAGGAATTTTACTCTCAGAACAATTTTTCATATGCACTTTCCCCAGTAACTAGACCAGATGCCTAAGAAATTACAGCTGAGACTATAATACACATTATATTTGAATATATGTGTGTGTGTATGTGTGTATACATATGTATACACACACACAAATATACATATGTTTTAAATCACTTCAGGGTCTGTCCTGTCCTTATGCTAGCATTAAGGGCATGTGCTTTACTTACGTAGTTTATGGTAAAGACCCACAGCTTCAATATGGCCTCAAATGCTCCCCTTGCCACTTCTTTGTCACCCTTTATATGCTTATTCTTCCCTCTGTCTCACATATTTTGTATCCCTTTGCATTTCTTAAATGTTTGTTCCTTTGCCTGAAGTATTCTTCTCTTCTCTCTTCAAAAGCCTATTACTTATATTGTCTTACTAAATGTCATTCCTATGGGTAGTCTCTCCTGATCTCCCATATTAGAATAGGTCCCCCGCTTAGAGTCTCTGCCAATGCTTTCATTTCTCACTTTGCACAGCACCCTATACCACTTCAGCAGTGTGTGCTCAGTTGTAGGATCAACCCTGACAAAATGAATACATACAACAATATGACAACTTATAATTTAATACTCAATGAATTTCAGTGTACTATTCAGTGACACCATTAATTAAAAAAGTGTTACTAGATTATAATTTCAACACTTTACAATATAATTTAATATTTTATAAATAATAAATACAATTTATCAAGCAGGTACAAACTTTTGCACTATTAAAGGCTTAGAACCAAGTACATACCTGTTACGAAAATATGCTGGGGTTTTCTTTACCTCAATTTTTAAAGCATATTTTACTATGGAAGATTATTTCTGACAATACTAAGAGCTATCCAATATTTCAGTTTCCAAATATAATTGGTAAATACAATAAATATTAAATCCATAGTGTTTATTCAAGAATAAATTATTATCCAAATTCATGGATTTTGTTATGTACTATTTCTAAACCCTAATGCTGGTTAGTAATTGCCTGTCCCAAGTAACAAAAAACAAACGAGAAAGAAGAGATTAATGATTTCTTATCTTAAATAAATCTTAGGTCCCACCTACACGCTGTCCAAGTGATTTATAGAATTTTACACTATATATCTGGATTCTGTTTTCATGGTCAGCTAAACTAAATCCCTCACTCTATACACGAAGAGAGCAGCCTAGAAAAGAAAGGCAAGTAGTGTCATGCAGAAGAGATCCTACTTTCTAGATGTGTTTTATTAACTGATTTATCTCAGTAAAAATATCTAGTAAGTGGTGATCCAGAGTCATACCTCTGTCTTTTAACTCAAAGTTTATAGTTCTTTTTATTCTACTGGGTCATATCATAAACACATTATATGAAGTCATAGCATGGGCAGTTAATTTGAAGGCACTTCTCTCTCTCTCTCTCTCTCTCTCTCACACACACACACACACACACACACAGACACACACACACAGACACACACACACACTCACCCTAAGAAAGAATAAGTAATTTAATGAGAGAAATGTCTACACCATAAGGCTCATGTAGAAAGAGAGAGAGACACAGAGCAGAGCGAGAGAGATACCACTGCCTATATAATATTCCTTATCTAGTAAAATAATGAGAAAGAAAAAAAAACAGCACAATGTCTTTAAATAGTAAACTCTATGTAATAGCACTAATTAGTTCAAATTTATAAATAAAACAGCACTATGGAAATAAATAAAAGTCTTCACTACCAGAAGAAAATTTTCCTTAATTATTAGATTCTAATTTTGATAACAGCTTTATTTAACACGTTTGCCAATAGAATAACAACCTTTAAATTTTTGCTTTTTTTTTTTATGTAGTGTTCCATGATTCATTGTTTACATATAACACCCAGTGCTCCATACAATACGTGCCCTCCTTAATACCCATCACCGGGCTAACCCATCCCCCACCCCCCTCCCCTCTAGAACCCTCAGTTTGTTTCTCAGAGTCCATAGTCTCTCATGATTCATCTCCCCCTCCGATTTCCCCCCTCCATTTTTCCCTTCCTACTATCTTTTTTTTTTTTAACATATCATGTATTATTTGTTTCAGAGGTACAGGTCTGTGATTCATCAGTCTTACACAATTCATAGCACTCACCATAGGACATACCCTCCCCAAAGTCTATCACCCAGCCACCCCATCCCTCCAACCCCCCACCACTACAGCAACCCTCAGTTTGTTTCCTGAGATTAAGAATTCCTCATATCAGTGAGATCATATGATACTTGTCTTTCTCTGATTGACTTATTTCACTTAGCATAATACCCTCTAGTTCCACATTGTTGCAAATGGCAAGATTTCCTTTTTTGGATGGTTGCATAATATTCCATTGTATATATATGCCACATCTTCTTTATCCATTCATCTGCTGACGGATATATTTCCATAGTTTTGCTCTTGTGGACATTGCTGCTATAAACATTGGGGTGCACGTACCCCTTCAGATCACTACATTTGTATCTTTGGGGTAAATACCCAGTAGTGTAATTGCTGGGTCATAGGGTAGCTGTATTTTAAACTTTTTGAGGAATCTCCATACTGTTTTCCAGAGTGGCTGTACCAGCTTGCATCCCCACCAACAGTGAAGGAGGGTTCCTCTTTCTCCACATCCCCGCCAACATCTGTCGTTCCCTTGACTTGTTAATTTTAGCCATTCTGACTGGTGTGTGGTGGTATCTCATTGAGGTTTTGATTTGGATTTCCCTGATGCCCAGTGATGTTGAACACTTTTTCATGTGTCTTGTTGGTCATTCGGATGTCTTTTTTGCAGAAATGTCTGTTCATGTGGTCTGCACATTTCTTGATTGGATTATTTGTTCTTTGGGTGTTGAGTTTGATAAGTTCTTTATAGTTTTTGGATATTAGCCTTTTATCTGATATGTCATTTGCAAATATCTTCTCCCATTCTGTCAGTTGTCTTTTGGTTTTGTTGACTGTGTCTTTGCTATAAATTTTTGCTTTGTTTTTAATATCGTCAGCAGTCTCTCATGGAGCCAAAATTTACCAACACTGAATTAACCATAATACAAAGATTTTAAGCAGTAAAAACTCACAGGACATATTAAGAGACTCAATGCTTACAAAGAAGGGGACCGATGTAGGAAATCAGAATAGGACTCTACTCCGGTGCTTTGCATTGTTGTCAGCCAACAATGTCCCTAGTGTTTCCTTTCATTCGTTAATACTCAGACCTAGCTCAGTGACTCAGAGTGCCTAGACTAGAGCAGTGTCTTGATTGTGGTAGTCACCCAAATATTGTTAAGTGAAAAAATGATTACAAATCATATTCTCTGGATGCTGATGCAGGCATGCAAACATATCAGTTACAATCCTAGTAACTTCATCGTCTTTGAAGAACATTGAACCAGGAGTGGGGACATGCCCCTTGATCAGAGTATATAAAATGAGTTGAACCCCATTTTTGATGTTTAACAGCTAACTGCTTCATCTCTCCAACTTCCCCTTAACCTCATATCTGGGTAAGCTAATAAGAAAGCCTAGGCGTTGGGCACCTGGGTGGTTCAGATGGTTAAGCGTCTGCCTTCGGCTCAGGTCATGATCCCAGGGTCCTGGCATCGAGTCCCGCATTGGGCTCCCTGCTTCTTGGGAGCCTGCTTCTCCCTCTGCTTCTCTCTATCTCTCTCCCTCTGTCTCTCATGAATAAATAAATAAAAAAAAATCTTTAAAAAAAAAGAAAGAAAAAGAAAGCCTAGGCGTTCCCTGCTTTGACACAAGAGGTAGTTTCAAACCACAATGCTTTCAAACCACCCATCCCGAGCATAGGAACCCTCAGCCCTGCCACACCCCCTAAATACTATAAAAACCTTAAATCAGTCTCCCATCCTTGCACTCTTATTTTAGGCTCAATATCTGAAGCAAATTTTGGGTGGGGGGGGTCTATTCTTCTCTATAGCTTGGTCATAACAGTGCATAAACCAGAAGGTAAGAATGTCACCTGCTGCTTCCTCATGAGGATGTTGAACTTGCTCTATTGCCTGGCTCTCTTTAATAGTATTTGCTCAATTATTCTTTAAATTCCCATCAAATCCAAGTATTCTCTCCAGAAATTCCTTTCTTTGCTTAAATTAGACACAGTATGTATCTTTTGTTTATATCCAATACCTCAATTGATTTATGTGCAATTTGTTGTTTGTTCTTCTCATGGTTTATGTTTTTATTTTTTTAAGATTTTACTTATTTATTTGGAGAGAGAGAGAGAGCATGCATGCACACAAGTGGGGGGAAGGACAGAGGGAGGGGGAGAGAGAGAATCTCAAGCAAACTCCACGCTAAGTGCAGAGCCAGACGTGGCACTTGATCTCGACTGTGGGATCATGACCTGAGCAGAAATCATGAGTCAGATGCTTAACTGATTAAGCCACCCAGGTACCCCATGGTTTCTTTATTTTAAAAGGTTTATTTATTATTCTGTAATCAGAAAGAAAACATACATATATGCTAATAAACATATTTTTAATTTATTACTACATAATTGTGGTGGTTAATTTTACTTGTCAACTTGACTAAGCCACAGTGTCCAGATATTTGGTAAAATATTATTCCGAGTATGTGTTATGAGGATGTTTTGGATGAGATTAGCATTTGAAACAGACTGAGTAAAACAGATTGACCACCTTAATGTGTGTGGGCCCCAGCCATCACCTGAAGGTGGGAACAAAACAAAAAGGGCTTCCACAAGTAGAAGGGAGCTCCACCTGCCTGACTGCCTTGAGCTGGGACTTCGATTTTGTTTACTGCTTTTGAATTCCAGCGGAAACACTGGCTCTTCTTGGGTTTTGTACCTGTTGACCTTCAACTGGAATTCACACTCTCAGCACTCCTGCATCTCCCGCTTGCCAACTACAGATCTTACAACTTGTCAGCCTCCACAACATGTGAGCATATATATGTATATACAAAATGCTATTGAATCTGTTTCTCTGGAAAGTTCTGGCTAATTCAATAATTCTGTTTTCAAATTTATTATAAATTTATTATTGTTAGTAATTTTTTTATTTCCCTATTTACTATATTTCATATTCACTAAGTTACCTTTAAAAATTAAGGGAATTAAAAATTGATGAAAAGAGGAAAGCTCTAGAACTGGCTACTGAGATAAAGTTATTTAATGGCCAAAATCAGGAGTGCTGGAATCTAGGAGATTCAAGTCGAGAAGTCTTATATTCGTTCCACACCTTATTTAAAAAAAAAATATATATATATATAGCATATATATTTATATATATGAGATATTTATATATAATATATGTGAGATTCAAGCTGAGAAGTCTTATATTCATTCCACACCTTATTTAAATATATATAAATATATATTTAATGATACTTGAATTTAAGTGAGATTTCAGAGAAGTATGTTCATACTTTTGAGAGCCTAGTTGCTCAAAAGTCCATTGAATATTAGTATATTAGCAGCAGGTATCTACTTCAGAGGAATGAAGTCACTAGGGTTCGGTGTCCTCCAAATGTAATACTCCAAGGATTGCATATATAAAATCTATTGCATACTGCTTTATTGGTATATTATTTTATTTATTAGCAAGGGATGCCATGGGATGTTCTATACAAAAATTAAAGCCCAATAATAGGCTTGATTGGAAATTGCTGCTAAGAATAGCTGTTCTCGGGGCGCCTGGGTGGCTCAGTCATTGGATGTCTGCCTTTGGCTCGGGTCATGATCCCAGGGCCCTAGGATCGAGCCCTGCCTCGGGCTCCCTGCTCTGTGGGAAGCCTGCTTCTCCCTCTCCCACTCCCCCTGCTTATGTTCCTGCTCTTGCTGTCTCTCTCTCTGTCAAATAAATAAAATCTTAAAAAAAAAAAGAATTAGTTGTTCTCATTGAAATGTATGCATTTTAAATACATTTTTCTTTTGTTCTACTCTTTATATTCTCCTAAATCACGTGCTGTCACCCTGTTACCACACTTATTCAGATGTTAATAACTGACTTCAATTTTAGGAGATTATTCTTAAATTTATTTTAATACTGTACCTATAATGACACAACCACAGAAAATATCTTTTCAAGTTTTTTAATATTTGGCATATCTTATCAATAAACCTCAACCATTTGCATTTCTTAGGATTAGACATTTTTCTCCATAGGAGTATAGTGCTAGATTCTTTACTTGGAATTATCAGAGTAATTACTGTGTATTATACTCATACCAATATTCGTGAACTCTCTCATGAATCAAAATATTTTTCTTATGCTTTCTCACTTGTAACGTAAGCTAGTGTTTAGTTTTGCAATCATAAAGAGAGAAAAGATAAATGCATTTATTATGCATTAGGGATAAGCACATTTTAAGATATACAAAGAGTAGAAGCACGTGATTTATCCCTTGGTAAAGAGACAGATCAACTGAGAATACAATCATAAGATAAAATAATAATCTATGTCCTTTGTTCAAAACATCATTTTATCTTCTGTTTCTTTTATTTATTGTTTCCTCCAAAATTTGTTATCCAATCTCTACATAGTACACTTCAATACATAGCTATTTAACTAATAACATACAACATTAGTAATATCAGTATGTAACCCAACAATCAAACCTAGCTCATTAATTGCGAGATATTAACGTCATCAGGAGTGGTTTTCCTGGCTTACCAGCGTATGTTTCATGAACCAGCATGTGGTTTTCTTTGCCTCTGCAATACTGAAAGCATATGTCAAGATGGAGTCTTCATCAGTGACAAAAAGTGGTAGCAGAGTGCCTTCATTGACCCACAATAAAAATGTGGCTGCTGAGATATTCAGGTAGGTTTTTATAGCAACAAAGTCTATCTAGTTCTGTGTTATGCACTTCTCTAGATATTTCACACCTAATTCTTCCAATTACATTGTGAGGTAGAATCTGTAAGTGAAAAAAAACACCTTTCTGCTTTGAAGGAGGTTAAACATAGGGTAAAGAAAACACATTTGTAGAACTGATTTATCCTGCAATACAATAAACAATATAATAGAGCTATGTCAAGAGACCAGAGAGTTCAGACAACTGACTGAAAGAATAGAATAGCATTCTTTCACAAAGGTAGCAATATTTGAATTGGAATTATGAAGATGAGTAGAATGGTGGAAGAAAATTCAGATCTTCAGATGAAGAAGGGCGGAAGAAAATTCTTGGCAATAACATAATATAAGCCCAATACCATCAACAAATAGGGTGCATTCCGGTGACAACATGCATATTGAAGAAAAAGCGTATGGGGTCATGGTGATATATGAGATTGGATTTGCCTTACAGAATTTACAGTGTATAATCAAATAGTACAGATTCATCCAATAATTATTATGCATCAGGTTATATTATTAGAGTTATAGGGATGAAAGAGAAGGTAAAAAGGCCAGCTTATTCTATATAGATATTGAGGTTTAGCATTATTAGATACAAAAGATGGTAAAGTTACCAGTATGAGAGAGGTAATCAATCATTAGACATACAGGATGCTTTATTAGCTTAATATTTTTCTCTGTTGAATGTTTCCTTTTTCCCCAAATTTCTCTTTTCTCATATTCCCTACTAACCTCTTTAAAATCCTAAATTCAGAATAAATACTAAAGTTAAGAAAAGGTTTTCTTTAATATTCATTTTTATTCATTTCTAGACACTCCCACTCCCTATAGGTCCTTATTTTTTATATATAAAATTTAATCATGAGCTTCTTCCAAAAAGCCTTCGTATTCACAAACTTTTCCATCTGAATAAATGTTACACAAAAAAGCCAGATTCATTAAACTAAAACATTGCTCTTTTTAAATGTTTTTTTCTGCCTGAAATATTAAAACAAATTGGTTAATTACTGACTTAAGACTAGACATTTTATTTGTGGCCAAATTTCTATATAAATTTGCTCAACCCACTATTTCCTTTTAAATCACTTAGGTTTAGTCAAATTATTATTTATTTTTCTTTTTGTAGTTTCCTGATTTTGCCAATTTGTTCCCATGTTATATTATCTGTATTACTAGTATTAGTTGCCACATTCTCTAAATTCTAATTCTTACAATCCTAAAAAACCAACTAATTATCCTCTGTAGTATCCTTATGAAGAAATGGTTTCTTTTTGCTTTCTTTCTTTCCTTTCCTTTTCTCTTTTCTTTCCTTTTGTCTTGTCTTGTCTTTTCTTTTCTTCCTTCCTTCCTTCCTTCCTTCCTTCCTTCCTTCCTTCCTTCCTTCCTTCCTTTCAGAAATAGTTTCTTAAGGAGCCTTCCATATAATGGTGTTGGTATTTATCATCAGCGAGTGGAACAGATAATCTTAATCTGCTTGCTTTTTTTTAAATTTTTTTATTGTTATGTTAATCACCATATATTACATCATTAGTTTTTAGTGCAGTGTTCCATGATTCATTGTTTGTTCATAACACCCAGTGCTCCATGCAGAACGTGCCCTCCTCAATACCCATCACCAGGCTAACCCATCCCCCTACCCCCTCCCCTCTAGAACCCTCAGTTTGTTTTTCAGAGTCCATCATCTCTCATGGTTCGTCTCGCCCTCTGACATACTCCCCTTTTCTTCCTCTCCTGTTATCTTCTTCTTTTTCTTTTTTCTTAAAATATGTTGCGTTATTTGTTTCAGAAGTACAGATCTGTGATTCAACAGTCTTGCACAATTGATCCCTGGCTTCCCCAAGTACTGAGAACTTAAGAAAATGGCCTAAAACTTCAATTAACTACCTCTTCTCTAAAATAACTATATTTGCCCAATTTATATGTGGTTCATGTCTGAGTTAACTTTTTTTCCCCTGTATATTAGTCTCAGACATAATGTAGAGAATATCAGAAGATACCGAACTTAAAGCCTTATGAGGTAATTGGATGGAATGTATGGGTTTACACCCTTGGGGGAAGACACTTACGGTGACTCACTGAGTATGTGTCCCAATGTACACTGAAGTTTAAATCAATTTAAATGATGGTCATTTCAAACATTCTCCAGAAACCTTTTGTTGTTGTTGTGGTTGTTGTACATTTAAGCAGAAATATTCTGGTAAGTTTTCCCTTTCTACTCAATACAATACTTACATAAATTGTTTTATACTAAAAATGTACATTTTTCAACTCAGAAAAAGTTCATTTTCAAAACTTAATGTTCAAATACTTAGCTACAGAGAAACACTTAAGAAATTGTCAAAGAGTGCTATTTAAAGCACTTTATATAAATATAATTCAATTAACCTAAATATTCAGATTAAAAAGTTGTGGTACACACTCGGCAAAAAAAAAAAGAAAAAAAAAAGCATTGCGGTTATTCCTCCCTCTGGGTCCATACTCAGATGCTAAGTCCCGTGTCCCAAACTTTTTTCCCCAACTCATCCCAGCCAGAGCCAGTCGACCCCCAGAGCAGAGCACCCTGCTGACTTGCTGCTGATCTCAGTGGCATGAGAGAGCTGACATGGGACCCAAAGAGCTACCCCAATGTGTTGTGCCCAATTTTCTCATCCACATAATTTGAGCTAAATAATGTTTTAAGCCACTTCATTTGGGCTAGTTTGTTACATGGAAATAAATAACTGATATAAATATTAAACACAGACCTAAATACTTAAAGGGCTTTGTCCAAAGAGGAACCAAACTTAAAATTGAAAATAAAGGAACACTGTTTATTAAATCATTTCTATTTCAACAAAAGCTATCCCCAGAGGAAAATATACCATAAATTATTTAGTTCTATTGTAAGTAATAGTAAAGATGCACATTTGCTTCAAGAATTATTGTGAAGTATCATTGAATGTAAGAGTTGATTTAAATGAAAGTTGAAGGTACCAGATAAACAATGTTATAATTGAGAAAAATAATAAAATTAATAAAATATCAGGTTTATTGAGGAATAATGAAGACAAAAAAGGAAACCAAACTTACACAGAATTTGAAATGAGGCAAGGGATGAAATCAGGCATAAAGAACAATCTGAAGTGTAAGGTAATGGATTAAATATAAAAAATGAAAATATAAACTTTTCTAAAAATAATTCACTTAAGGAACAAAATTAAATTTTTATTCAAATTGGATCAGAAAGACTTTACAGTCAGCAAACCATTACACATAGGTATGCACACTCACAATTTTTAAATGCATACATCAGCAAGAGAGAAAACGATCCAGAAAATAAGGTGTGATATGCAAAATAAATGAAAAATAAAGCAACAGTTATGTAGGAAAAAAAAACTGGAAAAAGTGGGTTGCTTAGGAGGCATTTTTGCTCAAATACAGTACTTCTCAAGGATTAACACAATTCCAGAGTGTCAAGAAATGGCTACAGTTGTTTTTGCATGATGATAAAAGAGTCAAATTATTCAGAAGACATGACAATCTTCAATGTGTATGGACCTAATAATAAAACTTCAAAATCTACAAAGCAAAAAAGCAAGAGAAATAGACAAATCCACAATTATAGCTGAGGTGGAAATTAAAATATTCCTCTTTTTATAATTAAAAGAACTAGAAAAGAATGAGAAAGAATACAGAAGACTAACAACAAAAAAAATCTCAATAGCTTGTCCTATGTGGCATTTGTAAAAATCCATATACACAGAAACTATGGAGTAAACATTTATTTTCAAATGTGCCTAGAAAGTTGAATAAACAGGAAAAAAACAAATAGAACAATGAAATAGCATTCTATAAATTTAAAATGGGTGAAATTATACAAAGAATCTTCTCTGACCAAAACATAATAAAATTCGTATCAATAATAAAAGGGAAATCCTGGAAAATCCAAATACTTAGAAATTAAACAACATTCTTCTAAACAATTTCCAAAAGTATTCCATTAGGCTCTTCATTTAACACAAGAAGCAAGATTCCATGCCCACAATTAAGCAATCCCTCCATATCCAAATGTGGACAAATCTACCTGTGTGAAAGGGCAACCAAAAGAGGAACATTGTAGGAAACAAAAATATCTAAGGAATCACACAAGTTGTTATCTGATAATGATTAACAAATTTCTCTCAGAAATAGATTGGTCAAAACAACCAAAATATTAACTAATGATAGAAAAGACTTGAACAAGTTGAATCTATATACAGAATCCTACACTTACAATTTATAAAATACAAACCCTTTCCTACATATCAAGAATGAGTAGAAAGGTCACATTTCACTAAGAAAGGCATGTTCTACCACATATTAAAAAATAAATGCTTTATTCCAAACTAAAAATTTTTTTCCCAAACACTGGAAAAAAAAGAGAAACATTTCAAAATTCACCTTGTGAAGTTGGAATAATTTTGATACCAAAAAGATACAAGATAGGAAATTTATAGACTAATCTCACATAAAGTATAAAAGGAAAATTACTATGCAAAATAGAAGCTAAACATATCGAGTATTGTATAAGGAAAAGTTCATCATATCTAATTGATTTTACTCCAAGGATGTAAGTTTTGTCTGCAATTTGAATAATTATAAGTTAAATTTACCATCAGCTGATTAAAAGAAATAAAAAGAGCCATCATTATAATGGAAGGATTAAAAAATTGATAAATTTCAAGCAAGACCTGTTTATTACACATATGTTCAGCAAACCAGAAATAGAGAAAAACACTTTGCTCTTATAGAAGAAAATTCCCAGAAACCTATAACAAACTTTAAAGAACGGTTTATAGTATTCCATTTAAAATCAGATATGAGGTATTATAATTATTTCCATCTGGCAGTGTATCTGAGAGCAAGGTCTACACAGATGAGAAAGTGAAATAAAATGCATAGAAACAAGAAAGGAAAAAACAAAGCCATTGCTATTCATAAATGATACAATTTTCTTGAAAGGAAGCCCAGGATAGAAATAATGAGAACAGGTAAGTGAGAGTAACAATATTGTTAGAGGCAAGTTATTTATTGTTTATTTATTGACTTATTTATTTTCTTACAATACACAATATGTAATATAAGATAATTAGGAACTAAGCTAAATTTATTTACATTTTAAGGTAAAAATAATAACATGTCTTTTAATATATGAAAGGCAAACCGAATTAATGGCAAAAGAAAAAGATAGTGAATGCAAGTGTAGAGAACAAAAACAGACCTACATAAATTGAAAAACAAATTGAAAAATGGCAGTGGTGGCATTGCAGATAAGTGCGGTAAGATGGACTGACAGATCACTAACTGGTTTTGGGTGTAGAGGTATCCAAATGAGAAAAAAATGGACTCTGATTCACATCATTAACAATCATGGTTTTAAGTAAATTATAATAATAAAAAATAAAATATAATTATGGAATAATGGTAATTATTTTAGAGTTAATATTATACAACTGGTATATAATATGTAGCATAGTATGTTAAATATATGTTTACAATTAGAATGGTAATTATATTATTGATATTACATTCAAGTTACATAACAAAATAATAATAATAGATATTATTCTTATCAGTAAAGTTCATCGAATATCTAACTATGACAACCAATGATCTAAGGATTTTAATCCTCCAGAAAAATGTAAAGCTGGTATTTTAGGGATCCCTATTTAATATAAGTGGAAACTGAAACAGAGAGAGGATAAGTAACTCATCAAAAATTACAAAACTAGTTAATTTGGCAAGACACTTTTCATCATCTGATATGACCTTGTGCTGGTTATTTCGAAAGTAGAAATATACCTCGAATAAATTGTTGCACATGGATGTGATATAACATATTCATGATTACTTCAATGGCAATTATTTAAAAGCAAAACTATCCAAAAAATTTAAATATTTACACAATAGAATATTTTACAGCATGGAGATTAAATTACTTTCCATCACAAAGATCTACACTGATGAATCTCCTAAATATAATACTGAATCAAGAAATTTACAAATATATTAAAAATGTGGCAACTTTATAAAGTTTATAAAGTTTATAAACTTCATAAAGTTTCAAGATACAAAATCAAACAATATACTTTCTTGTACATAGAAAGTAAAGCATACCAAAAAAGCAAATATACGTATATAAAATATCTTTGTCTCTTATCTTTATCTTATATCTTTATATCTCTTATATCTTTATCTATGTCTATCTATCTACCTAAACAGAGGTTGAAATCAACCTCTGTTTATCAACCAAAAACAGGGGTTGGAATTATCAACCTTCAAGAATATTTTTTAAGGAGATGAATTCATTAAGGAATGATATGAATGTAACCTGAATTATTTTTAGGAGTGTTAGTTAAATGTCATCTTTCTTGAAACTGTCAAATAATCAGTCCTTAGAAAAAGAAAGATTGAAAAGTTTGCAGTATTTGCAAGTGCTTTATACTTGTCTTAAACAAAATATTACATATTTTATAGCTATAAAGGCTGCAGTAACCATCAGCAGTTCAATTTTTTATGATAAGTTATATAATGAAATATGTCTCTTGTGGTTATTTCACATATAGGAATACTAATCATCATAGGAAAATTAACATATCTCTCTAAAAAAGAGTGATATTGTATGCAATTTTTTAATGAGGGAAATATAACTGTTAGAAGTTATTACTGATACAATCCTTTTAATACCTCTAATCCAATTCCTGTCATCCTAAGGCAATCAGAAATGTATTCTCTAAACAATTTACTCTACCCCTGGCTAATGAATCTAAAACAGCACAAAACAAAAACAGGGTAAGCACTAGAGACCTAAATGCAGATATTTTAACAGTGCCTGCATTTTTCCTTAGTTGTTAACCAGTGAATCGAGAACTGTGCTGTTGGCAGATATATCTCAGAGTCCCTGATCCACATTTCAAACAGAGCATATCTACTTTTTTTTTTATTAGACTGTTGGATATTGGTCTTTTGAGTAAGATTTTTTTTTAACAAATGGGCCCACGAGTAAACACACACACAAAAAACAAATTTGAAAATCAGTCCTGCTCTGAAAGATTGTCTACCTATACTAACCGTATACCCATATACAAATATTAGTATATATAGGAATATGTATATCATACTATTTAAATTAGAGAATATTCTAAGACAAATAATCAACTGAATAAAAATAATAATAGTCCAGATTATTCACTTAAAATGTGTTTATGCATTCATTCATCAATTGACTTTAATTTACGGACATTGCTTACTGCCATTCTCAAGACATATTCAAAATTACCATAAAGTATATTTAATATATGTCTAATGGAGAGTATTTACCACCTTACAATGTAAAGTCCTGCAATTTTCCTTATAAACTGAATGCATTTGATTCATACTTGTTAGATGTAGAAAAGCATGTTCAATCATATTGCTTTTCCTTACATAGAAAATTAGAAATAAAATTTTATGGCATGTACTGTGCTAAGAAACTAGTGTAAATATCTGTCCTAAAACAGGAAAAGTGAGATCAAGGGCAGAACTTAAATAAGGTAAAAGTTTGATTTTTTAATGAAAATGAAATATAAGGAAATGTATAGAATCTTTTCATTCCAAAAATATAATAAAAGATTCTAATTCCTTCATTTATTCTTTCCCACAGTTGCCTTTCATTTATCCTTTATTTAACTATTAAAAAAAGTTACTATCTTCCTATTATATCTGGAGTTGTATTACATGCTAAAGATCTCTTGATAAAATGCAGAGCTCCATCCACAAGTTTCACAATCTATTGAGAAACAAATATATTATAGAATATTATAGTATAATGTACAGATTTAAATAATTAAAATGATTAAAATGTACAAGTGTATAAATTTATAAAATGAAACAGTAGGAAATACTTCTCAGAATATTTAAAAGTTCAACCCAGTCACAAAATGAGTAAGTGCTGTTCATGTGTGTATGTAGAGGAAGACATCTGAGGTTGAATTAGAATGGGCACAGAAAAATGAAAGAGAATGGCATGTTCATTAAGCAACTATCATTTTTAGTATTGATAGAAGGAAAGTAGAAGAGCATGTGGGGAAGAAAAACAACTAGACAGTTAAGAGAGTTAAGAAAAATACCTTTGGGTCATTAAGAGCACTTTGTAAAATGATAAGTAATTTGATCATCATGTAAACTATGAAAGTAAATGTAGGATATTAAAATGAGTGATCTGATCAAGTGCGCATAGGTGGTAGCACAGTGCATGTGCTGAGGGAGATGGTGCTAGAGTTAGGAACAGCTGTGTGAGTTCAGCAAATAAAGGATGAGTTGATGAACTAGAAAAAAAAAGTGAGTATAAAAATTATGAGCAAAGTATTTAGGAAAGAGGAATAAAAGGTCTTTGTCATTGGTTGAATGCAATATTTCAAGGCAAGAGAGGATCTAGCAAGAATCCTGTGTTTCTAATTTAGATAAGAGATAAATGAAAATGTCATGCCTTAAGTTCTAATTTTGAGAGGTCTTGGGTGAAATAGTTTGAGTTAAGTTTGGATATTATTAAGCTTAAGGTTTCTGTGAGATTGTATATAGTAAGTAAAAGCGTATTTGATGGTGGAATTCAGGAATAAGATTTTGGCAGAAGTTGTAGGTTTCATAGTCACGACTTTACAAAAGACAACTAACATGATGTAGCTATACAGAGTGTCAGAATTATATTTCAAGAAATGGACTGAGTAAATTTAGTAAAAACAAATAAACACGAATATTTTATCAAAGTATTAGGTCAATGGCACTAATGTTAAGGTACACAGGCTTTATGAAGAAATGAACAGTCAAAACACCATTTTTTATTTTCAGTAAAACAATAGTAAAGGCCAAATTAAATAACCAATAATTGTCTTCTTCAGAGGTAGGCAAACTATGGCCCACGGGACTGACATCTATTTTTTGTAAATAAAATTTTAAATGCATACACATCTACTTGTTTCTGTATGGTCCATGGCTGCTTTTGAGGTACAGCAGCACAACTGAATAGATGTGACAAAACCACATGGCACATGAACTTAATACATTTTATATCCAGCCCTTCAAGAAGTTTGCCAAGCACTGGTCTATTGAATTCTGCAATTTGAAGATACCTGCTATTTCAATTAAATGAAAAGAAAATAGTTGAGATTGCAGTATAGCTATTTGTTTTAGCTTTTTATAACTATTATTCTAGTAAAAATACTACTGGTAAAATATCTTATTAAATTCTATTAGCTAAGATTTTTACTCACGTTAAATTAAAATGTTCAAGATTTTTACTCATGTTCAAATAACCTATATTTTTCCAAGAAGCAAAATGAAACAATGGTAAAGAAATAGCTTTTAATTTAAGCAACAAAGTGTGAAACATGCCAAAGATGGATTAAAGCAAGGAATTTCAGCCTTGCTTACACAGTCAAGAAATTTAAGAGAAAAAAATGTATATATTGAGAAAAATATGCACTATTTAATATTAGTTTCAGGAGTAGAATTTAGTGATTCATCACAAGTGTCCTCCTCAACACCCATCACTCATTTAATCCATCCCCCCCAACTTCCCCTCCAGCGATCCTCAGTTTGTTCTCTATAGCTAAGGGTCTGTTTTATGGTTTGCCTATCTCTTTTTTCCCCCTATGTTCATCTGTCCTGTTTCTCAAATTCCACATATGAGTGAGATCATAGGGTGTTTGTTTTTCTCTGGTTGACTTATTTTGCTTAACACAACACACTCTGGCTCCATCCATATCATTGCAAATGGCAAGATTTCATTCTTTTTGATAGCTGAGTAATATCCCATTGTATAAATACCACTTCTTTATCCATTCATCAGTCAATGGACATTTGAGTTCTGTCCAACATTTGACTGTTGTTGATGCTGCTGCTATAAACACTGGGGGGCATGTATCCCTTTGGATCAATATTTTTGTTTCCTTTGGATAAATACCTAGGAGTGCAATTGCTGGGTAGTAGGGTAGTTCTACTTTTAACTTTTTGAGGAACCTCCATACTGTTTTCCAGAGTGGCTGTGCCAGTTTCCATTCCCACCAAAGCGTAAGAAGTTTCCCCTTCTCTGCATCCCTGCCAACATCTGTTGTTTCCTGAGGTGTTAATTTTAGCCATTCTGATAGATGTGAGGTGATATCTCATTATAGTTTTGATTTGTATTTTCCTGATGATGAATTATGTTGAACATCTTTTCATGTGTCTATTAGCCATCTGTATGTCTTCTTTGGAAAAATGTCTATTACAAATGCAACACTCAGAAATCATTATTCTTTTTTCCAAAAAGAATAAAATGATTTTACACAGTCCTCTTCAGGTTATTTTAATATTTCATAAAGAATTGAGGTCATATAATATAGTAAAATGGAGCCACGTTATCAGACTTTAAAGTAAAATTCTAATGGGATTTTATCAGATGTGACAGGCATCTTTTCTATGATTTACATAAAATATGTGATTATTACTATAAAAACAGAGCAGTATAGTATTATGTTACTAACATGTTCTAAAAGCTTTCATTGCATGTGACTCTAAAATGTTCATGGTCTACATTCCACAAGGGACTTTAATCTCATCTCTTGCTGAATATCATGATAGATGAGAAAATGGAGATTATCTCTGACAGTGGAACCAAGCAGCCTGTCTTATACTTCTATACCATAGGGCTGGTCACATTTCCAATATGCTGCTTTTTTCTATGAGCTAAAACAATGGTTTAACTCCTGGGACTCTAGGGGAGTATTTCGTTATTATAGGGACAGGGACCAGATTTGATGTATGTTCTAAGTGGAGGTTCCACCTAAACAGTTCATTACAGAAATAATGTTGATTATGTCATTAAAACTTTACTTTGTTGTTATACATTAAAAAAGTGTTGAAAATTATAACCATTTAACATAAAAGTTGTGCATACTAAATGAAATTCTGTGAAAACATTTTTTTGTGTTAAGCACGCTGAATGTCATAAGAAGCTAAATGTCAGTCAGAAAAATGAACAGAACGTAGGAATAGTTGTATTGTCATTATTTATTTCAGAGATAAGTTTCAGAGTTTTGTAATGGCATACATCCACAATTAATGTAAAATTTCATGAATATACAAAATAGGGATACCCTAAACAATTATATTTTATTTCAAAATGTCACCAAATCTAAGCATTTAAATAAAGAGGTACAATGTTCATTTGACCCAAATGTTCACAGATGGTTTTATCATTTAAATTCCTCAGGAAGGAATTCACTATCTGCACTTGAGATATTTAAAAAAAAAGTTTATTAAAAATTAAAACCATTTAGAACTTCCTTTTTGAAACAAATTCAGAATAGTCAGTACGGTGATTTAAAGGGAGATTTATGAGAAAAAATAGAATTGAGGTTTAAAAATGCTTTCTATAGTTCCCACAGTGAATACTGTCCAGATTTATTTTCACACTATTGATATGATAAAATAATCCATAAGAATAATGTATTATTGTGGATTTCCAAATAGTTTAAAGATAGAGTTAGTGCCATTAAATTTTCTGACTTCTTACCTGAATTTTTTTTAAAAAGACCCACTAGGATGTCAGAGTCTGGATTTATGTATGTATTACTATTTGTGGGTCTTCAGAGACCCACTTATATTGCTCTGTGGCTCATAAATCTTTAGGCAATTGAGTTTCTTCACCAAAAACCTACATATATTAATCTTCTCACAGAAGACAGACCTGATAAAATTACCCATTTTGTGTCTTTCTCACTTTTTTCATGAATATGCTGTACCATAAAAGAAGCATATTTTTTATTAAAACAAAAAAATGAAATATGGATACCTAATAATTACAAATAGTATTTAAAATATTTCATAAGCATTTATTTATGAATGCTATTTTTCCTAACTCTTTTCAAGAACCATTATTTAAAAAGAGTATTTGGATTGAATTCTATAACTTTCCTGCCAGTTAAAAATTCTGTGGTAAAATGTATATTTTTCCTATGCTCTGAATCTCCAGACTTAGTTATATAACCAAGAAGTTAAATAAAATAAAGAATAATGGGGTGAATTTCCCAAATCCTTTTATGATTAATATTTCACAAAAATAGAGCTGTTAATTCTGAGAAAGTTTGACATTGTCTCTCCTGGCTTTATAATCAAATACCTGCTATCAATTGAAATTTTTAAAAGTTTACATATTTCATTTAATAAGTGGAAAAGTGCAGTATCTCACAGGAATTTAGCTCTTAGATGCTTGAAAAGTCTAAATTCATCCTAGAATACTAAAATCATAGATATTGAATTTCTAGCAGATGCATATCAAATAGAATTTGTTGCTGTGCTCTACCATTTTTAGAGGCATCAGCCTTAATCTTGGTATCCATGTCTGAAGAAATAAAAGAAAATATCTCATGGTTATTAGGCATGGTTCTCTGGTTTTGTGAGTAAAGTAGATAAAGCTAGAGCTCTAACCATCACAATGCCAGTGAACTCTTCAACCTTAGGAAGTAAGCTAGCTGCCTGTTATTAGTAAGGAGCTATCCAGATTGAAGTCAGGAGACTCATTCAAAACAGGAATATTAGTTATATTGAATTCAAAAGAGAATAACATTTATAAATTATAGAGCAAATGAGCACACACATAACACACAACAAGGAAGCTGAGGTAATTTCATTACCACTTATTTTTTAGAATTTTAAAAACATCATATTTGATAGAGGTCAAACTGTCAAACATGAGCCATCATCCTTTGATACACTTTTCTTAAAATAATATAAATAATTAGAAAATTTATAGCTCTTTAAACTTTCAAATTTTGGATAAGTTCAAATAATAAACATAAAACTTGCATACAAAGAAGGGGAAAGCACATGGGTATTTATAGTTATTGACCACAAATTATTTGTGTATTTTGAAGTAATTTTCTCACAGGGAAATTATTTGCTCTGTAAAAAGAGAATGCAATGAATAAATTGTTATTGAGATAAGAATTCTATATTAAAAAATAGTTGTCTTGTTTTTAGTTGAGTTCAAAATTTTCTGGTATATATTTCTTATATACCTTAATATAAATCTAACTACCCATGTCTCATATAGTATCACACTAGAAATATAAATGTTTTTCTTTTATGGTGATGGTATAGTAAAAATGGAAAAAACAGAAATCACTTAAACCATATGTAATAATCAAGCAGTAAAGTGGTAGAAATAAATTTTCACAAACACGGAATTTGCATTTTGGAGTAAATACACCACCTTGTTCATTTTAAATTCAAAGACTTCTCTCAACTAAGAGTCAAAATTAAACTCTTAAAGCAATCTTGAAGATTAGTTCATTTAGGCTGCAATCACAAAACACCACAGACTGGGCAGCTCATAAATTTATTGCTCATAGTTCTGGAGGCTGGTAATCTGAAACTGGGATGCCAGCACTGTGGGATGAGAGTTGTCTTCTGGTTTGCAGCATTTTATGTCTTCACATAGTTGAATGAATTAGGGATCTGTCTGGAGCCCCCATTTATAAGGGTTCCACCCTCATGGTTTAAGAACTTCCCAAAGGCCCCACCTACGAATACCAACGCATCAGAGCATTAGGATTTCAACATATTAATTGGCTGGGGGGTTGAGGGTAGCGTGAGCACAAACGGTCAGACCATAGTATCATGTTAATCAACCAAATATGCCAAAACTCTCACCTTGCCAACTTTAATATTGATAAATCATTTTGACTATACCCAGTCTTTCACTTGACATTGATAATATTTTAATTCTCAAGTTGAATTTCTTTTTTCTTTTTTTTAAGATTTTTTTTTTAATTGAGAGAGAGAGAGAGAGAGCAAAAACAGGTGGGGGGTGGCAGGCTGAGGGAGAGGGAGAAGCAGGCTCCCCACTGAGCAGAGAGCCCGATGTGGGGCTCGATCCCCAGACCCTGGGATCATGACCTGAGCCGAAGGCAGATGCTTAACTGCCTGAGCCACAAAGGCACCCCTCAAGTTGAATTTCTATAAAAAATTTAGATTTATCCTATTAATTTTTATTTTTAAAAAGTTCTTCAGTGATTGCTTTGGGTAAGATTAAAATCTTTAAATTCTTCTAATCTATACAATTATTAATTTATACAGATATTCTTCAATTAATCTCAATAAAACATCTTTCATGCTTTTGTTTCAATGCTAATTCCAAAAAGTTTTGATTCTTGTGACTTTCAATAGAGCTTGATATCTGGTAGGCTAAAATCCTATTTTTTTTCTGTGCCTATCAACAATATGTTTTAATTTTTGCGTTGTTGAGCAAATAAAGGTAAAAGACCCAACAGCAATCAGAAGATCCCTGGAATAGAATCTTTGGATAAAATTTATAGAGAAAGGATGAAAAGAAATCATGTGGTTTCCCTATACCTCATTAGATCATTTGATAGAGAACAGGGTTCTAGCAAGAGTGGGCCCCATAATCTTGATAAGAGACTTAGGACTATGCTTAGTCCATTGGGTCCAGTGTGTCATTCAAAGCCCTTGTTTTCTTGCTGATCTTCTGCTTAGATGATCTGTCCACTGCTGTGAGTATGGTGTTAATGTCCCCTACTATTATTGTATTATTACCAATTAGTTTCTTTAAGTTTATTATTAATTGGTTTATATATTTGGCTGCTCCCATAAATATTTATAACTGTTAGATTTTCTTGTTGTATAGACCTCTTTATTATGATATAGTGTTCTTTTTTATCTCTTATTATAGTCTTTGGTTTAAAATCTAGTTTGTCTGATACAAGGATTGCTAGTCTAGTTTTCTTTTGATGTCCACTGGCATGATGGTTCTCCATACCTTACACCGGTCAAAATGGCAAAAATTAATAACTCAGGAAATAACAGATATTGGCGAGGACACAGAGAAAGGGGAACCCTCTTACAGTGTTGGTGGGAATGTAAACTGGTGCAGCCACTCTGGAAAACAGTATGGACGTTCCTCAAAAAGTTAAATAGAGAGCTACCTTATGACCCAGGATTGCACTATTAGGTATTTATCCAAAGTATACAAACTTGGCAAAGATCATCTATAAAAAAATCCAAAGCTAACATTATAATTATTAGGAAAACATTGAATTTTGTCCCCTACAATTAGGAACAAGGCCAGGATGTCAGCTCTATTCTCTCTGCATCATCATAGTGCTGGAAGGTCTAGCCGGTGCAGCATAGTGACAAAAACACAAAACATGTTAACACGTTGGTAAGAAATAAATACAAGTCACTATATGAAGATTATGTTTATATAAAAAATAATCCAAGGCATCTAATCTCCTAGAATTAATAAATGAATTCACTAATACCACAGGATTTGCATACAAAAATCAACTGTATTTCTATACACTAGTGATGAACATACTGGCATCAAAATTAAAAATACCATTTCCAACTGCTAAAAAATGAAATATTTCTTTGTAAACATGATAAAATACATAAAGGGTGTTAATTTAAAAAATAAAAGAAGATCTAAATAAATGGAGAAATATACCATGTTTATAGGTTAGAAAATTCAATATATTAAAAATGTCAGTTATTCCTCAAATTATATACAGGTTTAGTGCAACTCTTGTCAAAATGCCTGGATGATTTTTGTAGATACAGACAAGATTATTCTAAAATTTATGTAGAAAGGCAAAGGGATTAGAATACATAAAATAATTTTGAAATGGAAGAATAAGTGGGAGAACTCATTCTACCTAATTTAAACTTAATATATACTACAGTAAACAATTACAGTATTGGTAGAAGAGCAGACATACAGGGCTCCTGGGTGGCTCAGTTGGTTAAGCGACTGCCTTTGGCTCAGGTCATGATCCTGGAGTCCCGGGATCGAGTCCCACATCGGGCTCCCTGCTCAGCAGGGAGTCTGCTTCTCCCTCTGACCCTCTTCCCTCTGTGCTCTCTATCTCTCATTCTCTCTCTCAAATAAATAAAATCTTAAAAAAAAAAGAAGAGCAGACATACATCACTGAAAAGAACAGAGTACCCAGATATACACCCACATAAACATGATAAATTGATTTTTGTCTTAGATGCAAAACCAATTCAACAAAGGTAGAAAAGATTTTTCAGCAAATTAGAATCATTGGATATCCATGGCGGGGGAGAAGAGTAGGAAAGAAACCACATACCTTGTAAAAAAAAATAATAATTCAAATTGGATCACAAGCTTAAATATACAAAGTTAAACTATAAAACTTTTGAAGAAATAAACAAAGAAGGAAATACTCAGGAATAGGTCTAAGCAAAGAATTACTAGATTGGACAACAAAAGCCTGATCTACAAAAAGAACAACTTTAGCTCTGAAAAAAACCCTGCTAAAAGGATGAATAGGCAAGCTACAGACTGGGAGAAAATATCTGTAAATCACTTATTCTACAAAGGACTCTTAATTAGAATATGTAAAGAACTCTCAAACCGATAGGTATTTCACTGAAGAATATATACATATGGCAAAAAGAGGACATGGAAATATGTTCATATCATTAGCCATCACAGATATACAAATTAAATTCATAGGAGATATTACTACACACCTACCAGAATGGTTAAAATTAAAAAAAAAAAAATTAAGAGTAACCACACAAATCCTGGTTAAGATGCAGAGAAGGTAGATCCCTCATACATCACTAGTAGGAATGTAATGTATAGCCCCTTGGGGAAGAGGTGCAATGTTTTTTTTTTGTTGTTGTTGTTGTTTAAGATTTTATTTATTTATTTGTCAGAAAGAGAGAGAGATAGCAAGCACACAAGCTGGGGGAGCAGAAGGTAGAAGGAGAAGCAGGCTTCCCACTGAGCAAAGAGCCCAATGCAGACTCGATCCCAGAACCCTGGGATCATGACCTGAGCCGAAGGCAGCTGCTTAACCTACTGAGCCAACCAGGCGCTCCTAGGATAACAGTTTCTTAAACAAAACTAACTATGCAACTGTGCATGCCAGCAATTCTACTCTTAAGCATTTATCTGAGAAATGAAAATGGGTGCTCACAAAATTCTATTATTTTCCACTTAATTCTATTATTTTTAATAGAATTAAGTGGAAAATATCCGAATACTTTTCAAGAGGTGAGTGGCTAACCAAACCATAGTGCATTTGTACTGTGGAATACCATTCATCAATAAAAATGGACATACTAAGGTACTATTGAAACACAAACACTTGAATTGTTTTCTAGAGAATCATGGAGAGTAAAAGAGAAAATTCAATCCCAAAAGACTTTATGCTGTGTAATCCTATTTATACAACTTTTTTTTTTTTTTAAGAGACAGAGAGAAGGCAGGGAATAGGGGCAGAGGGAGAGGGACGAGAGAATCTTAAGGCTCCACACCCAGTGCGGAGCCTTCCATTGGGCTTGATCTCATGATACTGAGATCATGACCTGAGCCGAATTCAAAAGTCAGATGCTTAACCAACTGAGCTACCCTGGCACCCCTATACAACACTTTTCAAATGGCAAACATAGAAATGGAGACCAGATTAGGGGTTTCCATGGTAAAGGACTGGAAGAGTATGAGAGAGTAAAGTGAATGTGGCTATAATGCAACATGAAGTGTCCTCGTGGTAATGAAAATACTCTTTATTTTACCTTAACCATGTCAGGATCATGATTTGGTATTATATTATAGTTTTGAAATATATTGCTATTGGAGCAACTGGGCAAAAGGTACATAAAATCTTTCTATGTTGTTTCTTACTTCAGATAAATCTATAATTCTCTAAAACATAATAATTAAAAAATGGAAGAATTTAAAGTTTTTCCATGTACTAGGACATGAACAAATTTCTTTTAAAAAAGTTGATTCCATTCATTCAAGATTCAAGATACAAACTACATAAGTAAATAATTACAGATAAATAATAGAGAGAAAATATGGAAAATTTTAAAAGCCTTCTAAGTAAAATTTTGGTTAAATTCACAATACAATCTAGAGTATATTTTACTTGAAAAATGTTAGAACACTAAATATTAAAATTGGTAGGGAATTATTTTCACAGAAGAAAACTGATAGTGTTAAATAAATATAATAGAAATGATGGCAGGTTAAATTATAAGGTAAGTATATAATAAAATCAAATATATACTCAAGAAGTCAGAGTAAAGACATAAAAACGTAATATTAAAGAAATAGAATGTAAAGACAAAGTAAAAGTAAAGCAAAATACTTTCTGTAGAAAACTAATGAAACAAAGTAATTTATGATAATATTGATGGACACAAATAAATGAAACATAAATTATATGAAAAATTATAAGAGACATGATGACAGACAAAATATTTCTAAAAGAAAGATAGGGACCCCTGGGTAACTCAGTTGGTTAAGCATCCAACTCTTAATTTTGGCTCAGGTCATGATCTCAGGGTCCGGGGAGCTAGCCTGGTGTTGGGCTCCACCCTCAGTGGGGAGTCTGCTTGAGGATTCTCTCTCCCTCTGCTCCTCCCCCACCCCAGTAAATAAATGAATCTTAAAAAAAATCTCTTTAAAATAAAAAAGAAAGATAATTTTATAATATTATTCCAATAAATTAGTAAGCTTTTTCATTTAACTATAAATTTAAAACAATTCAAGATGCCCAAGCTCACCAGGTGTGTGTATTATACAAGATACGTAGTATCTTGTAAATCAATAAAACAATAGCTAGATAGTAGAATTTATAGTCTGCAGTTTGTTAGGTCAGAATCCTGGTTATTGTCAGATCTGATTGTCCATGGTTAACTGATTTTTTTTTCAGTCTAAATGTTCCATCAATTGCTATTAGAGGGGTATTAAATTCTCAACTATGATTATTAGAATTGTCTATTTCTCCACTGAATTCAGAATTTGCTTATTTTTAATGCCCTGTTTTTAGATATATACACATTCATGCTTGTTATTTCTTCCTGAAGTATTAATCTTTTTTATTATAAGATATCTTTTTTGATATTTTGTGGTATATGGTGGTAACAAAATTTTTGGGAAGTCAGCTCTCATTTATCTTAATATACCCACCTCCTCCTTCTTAGGTTTATAGTTTGCTTTACCTATTTTTTTTCCATCCATTCACTGTCAAACTACTTGTGTCTTTATATATGTAAAGTCAGTTTCAAGTAGACTGCATCATATTTTAATTTGTTATTTTACCCAATCTAAGAATCTTTATCTTGTATTTGCAATTTTTAGTCAATTAACATATAACCATCAATATGATTGGCTTTAAGTTTGCAGTTTTATTATTTCTCTTCTATTTCTCTTCTCTCTGATCCTTCATGTCTGTCTTCCTTTGTATTATTTTTTTAAAAAATTTCAATGTGATCTATATTTTGGTGTTTAAATTATAACTAGGTTTAGGTAAATGGCAACTTCAGACATTGAAATATAATTGTTGGTTTCTTATAGTATTATTAGAGTTAATGCTGCTCAAGTGTGTGTATATATGTCATACTTTTTTATTTATATAACGATATAGTTTGAAGAAATGAAGAAGAAAAAAAAAGTATGTGTCTTTAAAACCACACTTCTGGGATGCCTGGGTGGCTCAGTCAGTTAAGCATCTGCCTTCGGCTCAGGTCATGATCCCAGGGTCCTGGGATCGAGTCCTACATTGGGCTCCTTGCTCAGCAGGGAGCCTCTTTCTCCCTCTCCCTCTGCCTGCCACTCCCCCTGTTTCTGTGTGCTCTCTCTCTCTCTGACAAATAAATAAATAAAATCTTTAAAAATAATAAAACCATCCTGTATAGCCCTGTTTCAATGTGGCTTTATTTCCCTCCAGACTGAAGGACATCCTATGTTGTAGTTGTAGACTACAACATAGACTACTACTGTAGTTGTAGTTGCAGAATGTTGTACTGAAAACATTCTAATAAAAAAAATCTTATTTTTAAACTACAAATGTTCTATTTACCCTTCATTCATGAAGGATACAGTCACTGTATGAGTGAGTTCTGTATGAGAACTCTCTGTTGATATTTTACCTTTCTCTAGCACTTTAAGATATTGTATTCTGAAGCTCATCATTTCTGATAAGAAGTCAATAGTGTTTTTTAAATTGTCAGTCTAGGTAATGTGTTCTCTCTCCCTTCATATACTTTCAAGATTTTATCTTTATCATTTTTGAAGCAACTGGACTATGAAAATGTGTGTGTGTATGTGTGTGTCTGTTTTAATTCAGGACTCTCCGAGTTATGAACCCATAAATTTAAGCTTTTTAACCAAATTGAAGAAAATATCAAGCATTATTTCTTTTCTTCTTTCTTTTTTTTTATTTCATTTACCCCCTCTCTTGCAACTCTTATTTCAAGCATTTTAGACCATTTGTTATTTCCCTGAGGGTCCTGTTCAACTCTATTTTTGACAACTTTTGTTTTGTTTTGTTATTACTCCTCTTCCTCAAAATAGATAATTTCTCTTGATTTATCTAAGTTGACTGATTCTTCTTTCATTTCCATTCTGTTCAGACAGTATTTCTTTTTCAATTTTAGACATTATCTTTTTCCAGTTCTAAAATCTCCATTTGGTTATTTATTATAATCGTAGTTTTCTGCAGAGATTTCCCATATATTTACTCGTTAACAGCATAATTTGCTTTCTTAGTCATATTCATAATGACAATTTTAATATCCTCATCAACTGGTTCTAAAATCTGGACCATCTTTATATTTTTCTTTTGACAATGGGTTATGTTTTTTTTCTTATGTTGAGTAATTTTTATCATACTGTGATATTGTGAGTGATATGTTGCAAGCACTCTAGATTCTATGTTCATCTGAAGAATAATTTTGTATAGCTAGTTAATATTTCTGAAATTAAAAGATCTCCTATGTAGTGTATAGTATTAAAGTATAAATTTGATTCTTTTAGTTTAAATTTGGCTTCTTAGAGTCAGCTGGAGATTTAGGCAAAATTTATAGCATAATTTAGGCTCTCCCCCACTAAATCTTTCATTTCTGGTATTCTTCCCTAGCATTCTTTAAGCAGTGGCTGTGTTGTGAGCCAGTGGAATTTTAAAATTATTTTAATGTTTTAATTTCCTGTATATTTTATAATAAAAAAATGAAATGTTTAATTGAGTCTTAAAATAAAATAAGCAGAACCCTGACCAAATAAAATATACTTGTTACATTAATCCTTCCTTTTAAATTCCATAAAAATAATGGATGACTTTATAATTGACACACAATCTAAGACTTACTTGATAGTACACACAATGCAATTCACTAAAAATAATCATCACATTTTCTGACTATGAAAGAGGTATATATGAAGTGAGTCAAGAAAAACAAACATTTCCTCATCATCCTGCTTCAGCTGCTCTTAGGTATCTGAGGAATGGGGACCTGCCATTCAAACGTCACCTCTCAGGGCCTGCTATTCTTACAGACGGACATAGTTATTTAAATCTCTTCCAGAATCACACACTCTGCAGCTTCTCTCAAAAGACAAGTGCTCTTATGTCCATCTCTTCAATCATATTTCCCTTGACAGATTTCTGCTCTTTTCAGAACTGTGAAGCAGAGTGTGTGAGGCTTGTCTCACTTCCCTTGACGCTCTGTTCCCTCACTCCCTTAACACTGTTGTACATCATGGGAAAGGCATATCCGACTGTACCTGAGGGAGGCCATGAGTAGACCCTGGGACTAATACACTGAATAAAGCATAAATGGTTGATAACCTGTAGGGTGAAAATTGTTACTTTACTCAGTTTTTTTTTAATACGAATTATGGTATTCCATTCAGGAAACATTTGGTAATTATTACATTAAAACTTATTACTTCTCCAAAATAGGAAACTGAGGCTCAGAGAGAGAATGAAAGGCCAAAGGATTTTTCCTGTGCAAACACATTCACTTAAAGCAGAAAATGAAAACTTAAATCAGTTCTATCAGTACAGATTCAATTTCAGAGAACTTACTTTGCAGCTTACATATCAATATGATAACATCATTTAAAATATATATATAAATTAACTTGAACCACAAGTCTATTCATAAAAGGTTAGCTTTTAAATTCAAAGAAACATGCCTGTCTTCTTAAATTAAGATATCTAAACAAACAAAAAAAAATGTGTGCACTATTGCAATTGCTGTAGAAAAATCTATGCCCAATATTTTAAACCCTTCTCTGTATTTATCAGGATCGCACTTGTCAGACTGTTACAAATTATATTCATGATAATAACAAAACCACAATTTTTGGTTATTTATTTTTCATCTAAACTTTGTTACCACTTTTACATCTCTCAACTGCAGAATTTTATGCTTTCTATTTAAATAATTTCAGTAGGGTTTGTTTTACAGTTATATATTTGTTGTCTATAAATAACTTCCAATTTTATTAAGGTATGTCTGTTGAGAGTTAGAATCATATGCTGTTTTATACCTTACTTTGTTTTTAACCCTACATTTCTAACTACTTATAAAAGTATTTAGCATCAGCAAAATTGAGAAATTCTTTTAAAGACAAAATATTATTTCTCCTAATCTGAAACCTCATGTATGTAAATCATATGGCAATTTATGTTTTTACATAATAATATTGTATTTGGTTACAACCATCAACACAAGATTTTTTTTCCTAGACAATAAAGTTTGCATTTTTTCTTCACATTAAAAGAAATACAACAAGGATAAGTGTTTTTTCATGCAATTCTTGCTATATATGTATTTATATTGTGGTAAATGACAAATTTAAATTATAATTGAAGAGATAGATATTTGTTATCAATACTAAGAAAAATATCTCAGTAATTGGTGAGTGACATAAAGTTTTAATATAGAATGTTGCTATCTGAATAACATACATATTTAGATATTTTTAAAGTAGAAGTGGAAAAGCTGAAGAAGTGTCAAAAACAGAATGCCCATTTGAAATTTACATATTAATTTTAAGTTAGACATACTTGTATAGTTATGCTGGTACTGATGAGAGATCTACTGATGCATGTAAGGTGTTTTGGCTCATGAAATCAACTTAGTAATTAAAAACAATAAGTGGAACACAGCAAAATAGAAATGATCAGATTATACTATTCAAATTAAAGTAAGGATTTTTTTGTGTGTGCAACTGCTTTCTAAGGTATATGGAATAGATTACTACATATGAAGAGAGTGAAACACAATAAAGATTTTTCCTACTCCTTAGTACACACTGAGGTATTATGTACATAAGTGTATGTATATGCGTGCGTGTGTATGAACTTTTTAATATGGGCTATACTGCTTAACACAATTATATCATTTTACATATCTATCCTTTTTTGAGATTTATGTATGTTTATTGAAACACCTGGCATAGCTAAAGTTAATGTGACAAATAAGTCATATATTTGTATGTTTATACATAAATTTTCATTGAACCCAGCTCAATGCCCCCTTAGACTTTTTTATATTTTATTATATATTGATTGTTGTGGTTCTGTTATTGGTGGGAGAGTCTGTACTGTGTGAATGGAGGGCTATATCCTTGGATTCTCCACGAGAATATTTATGTGGGGATCATGCTGTAATAACCACAGCCAGAAGGAAAGTAGCCAGCACAAAGCAGTTTATTAAAGCAAAAGTACTCTCTCAAGGTAGGAGAGCCCACAGGTTCCCTGAGGTGGACCAGGCCCTCGGCTGTTTTGGGATTGGATATTATGGGTCTCTCTGGGCTGAGAAGCTATCATGTACAGTGGGGTGGTCTCTAATGGAGGCTGTTTCCAATCATTTGGTTGATTCCTCCCACAGATTGGAAGGGGGTTTTTGACCCTATAAGGTTTGTACCAGAACCATCTGGCCACCTTTCTCCATGGTGGTTGTGGGGTCTATAACCAGAATGCAAATGCATTATAATGAGTTTAGGGGTTACTCTGGGGCAGAAGTGGAAGAGGAGAGTGTATGCTCCACACCTGTGGCTCTTGATCTGTCAGCCCCATGGTTTTGAAAGCCACGAGGTAGGATGTTGTGCCCCTGGGCTTTTAATGTGTAGTTCATTTATAACCGTCCTTGCCTCCAGATCATGTTTCTATCATTCCCATTCAAGGCCTTGGGACTCTGCCTCAGGATGTTCCTTCCACAGCTCATGTCTAGCTTCTAACAGTTCAGAGTGTAGCAAAGCTAACTGGTGATATTAGAGAGAATTTCTAAATGGTTAAAACTTAACTGGAAGAGCATGTGTTCCTAAAAAAATATATTTTCCCCATTTCCCAGTTACCATGTGGAAACTTCTCCCCCAGACACAACTGGAATTCCCTCTGCTTCCTTACTGTGTATACACATGGAGAGATGAAGTGATAATTGGGTTGCAAATCTGAGATTAAGTTACCTGGCATGCTCATTTCTGTCTTGACTTTGGTTTTCTTAGGCTTTAACTGCTTCTAGCCACAGGCTCTCCCTCTCTGTCTACCTGTATCAGCTCCATGTGGGACTGACATGTGCAAGGGCAGTCTTCTTAATTCTGCTTGTCTTCAGTTATAACAGTGTTTTTAGTTCAACAGATTCCCCCTTATTTTATTTCCCAACACATTCAGAATTCTAATGAGGAAGAAAAAACTTTTTATTGGGCTCTTTTGAAAACTAAACATACGGTGGGACCTTCAAGTGAGTCTACAGAGGCAACATAAGGTGGAGAAATACTAGAGGAATGGTACAAATGTCTGATAATTCATAGCCTTAGAGGTCTGTATAAGCACTCCCAGCCGAAGCAAGAATTAGAAAGTAGCAAGGGTTGCAGAAAGGCTCAGGGCCCCAGACTACAAGGGTAGCTGGCTGAGGAAAAACTCAGTTAAGGGGAAAAAAATCTTTACAGGACTTTTCAGCATTGGGTGGTTTGGCAAAAGAACATTTGATGCTTTTAAACTGTAAGGCAGCTGAATTCCTACCTACTACAAAATCCTGGAGAGTTCCTAGTATTACATCATTAGTACTCAGTTTAAATGGACAGTGCTCATCAACTGTTCTATATACTCTCCCGCATTCAATACTAAAGAAGGAACTGTGTAAGGACTGCCTTATGATCCACTTCTGTCCACAAATCAAGATCACTTCCCTGACCAAGGACGTCATTTTGATCTTTGTTGTTTGTGCTTTATTTCAACTTTAGTCAAACGGTAAAAAAGAAAGTTTCAATCTTTAATACAATTGTACTTTAATACCTTTGAACTTTCAAGAGGGCATATTTTTTATATTAGGAGTGCCTATGAATTTTATTTTAATGCTGTCATTTATTATCATTGAAAAATCCCTTTTATATTATTTCCACCACACTGATTAAATATAATTTAGGATAGGGATAGAATAAGGTGTGAATTTTCAGTCTGGGGTATAGAGTGTGCTTGAAATTGATCCCCAATGTATTGTTCTGACCCACATAATCATCTTTCCAGGTAAACCTTCTGAACTGAAATTGAACATTATGTCCAAAGGAGAAGTAGTTTGGTTAGAAGGAATGACACATGAAGTTGGGGGCAGTACTGCCCTGACAAATGGCTCAACAACGGCCCTGACTGACTGAAAGTGGTCAAGTTTAGCCTATGAACTTAAGAGAACAAACACAATGTATTGTTAGAGAGGAACACATTTTCCCACTTACAGCTTCCATTTAAGCTTTAATAAGCCTTTCTTTCCAAACATAGGGCATTCTAATTTTTGTTTGTTTGTTTGTTTGTTTTTGTTTTACTTTCCTTCCGAACAGAGTCCTGGTTTGGGATTTTTACTAACCTTGTCATTTGGACTTATCTATTTGATTCACTCCTGGCTACCATTCTCAAGCTCCCTGGATCTAGTCTGTGCTCATTCCAGTAACTCATCCCATACTGTCTCAGACAAATCCTTATAGAACCAAACTATCCATTAAATCAGGTTATAAAGTGACAAATAACTATTATATAAATAGAAAGAGAAAGCATGTAACAATAGAAATCAATATTAAAATAAAAGCAAATATTTAGAAAACTCAGTTAACCATGCTATTTATTTTCAGCAACAATATAGATTCTTCTGGTATAACTTTTTATTGAACTTCAGTCTTTTTCTATGATTTACCTTTTTATTTTTTATTTAGAAAACATTATATGAGGAGTCATTCTGGGTTATTTTTCTGACAGAGTCATCATCAAGCCTATACTAGGTCCCAGGTCTGAGAGCTTATGTTAATGGGAAGGACAAGTCAAAAATTAAAAAGCCAACTAAAAAATAACTGCAAATACAAACACTCACATAAGTATATAACAAAATAATAATTTTTATTTGACTCTAAATACTGTGAAAGAAAAATACCAGGAAAATCTGTCTCTGAGAGGAGATCTGAATGTAAGCAATCATGCAAAATTCTGTGGGAAGATATACTTAGGCAGAGGAGAAGCATTTTCAAGTTCTCTGTGGCTGGAAGAACTGTGCTGTGTTCAAGAATCAGAAAATAGGCCTTCAATGCTGAATAATAATGAAGGAGAAGGGAGTGGTATGAAATTTAATTAGGGAGGTATATTACAAAGCAGCGTTCATGATACAAAATCAGAAATTGTCTATGATTAAATTAGGCAGAAAGGGAATATAATGGGGTTGCCTGGGTAGCTCAGTTGGTTAAGCGTCTGATTCTTGATTCGGCTCAGGTCTTGATCTCGCATAATGCAGGCCTTGGGCTCCACGCTCAGTGGGAAGTCTGCTTTAGAATCTCTTGCTCCCTCTGCTTCTATCCCTCCCCCTGCTCACACTCTCTCTCTCTCGAAATAAATATAATTTTTTAAAAATGTATGGAAAGGTATAGAAATTTCAGAAAATGAACAAGAAGAATGCAGGATACAACTACCAACACAATCATGATTGTGCTACCTGGTCGGTCTAAGGAAACAGTCACAATTTGTTTCACTTGTCTCCAGACCAACATCACCTCTACATAATATAGCATCCTTCTCCTATCATTTTTCAAAGGTCAAAGAAACAGACGTGAAAGCTCAACCTGATGCTGCCACATAATAGTTGCCAGGAGGAAAAGGAAAGGGAATATATGCTTTCCCCTATAGCTTTCCATTGAGAGGGGTGGGGACCTCCTTTACAATAATAAATACACAAAGGGCTATCATCCCAAGTAGGAAGGAATTCATGATAGTGGGTTAACCAAAATAAAACCCTTCTATTAAAGGACCCATCTCAACTTCCCTATAATGTTTCTTACTTTACAGAACTGAAGGAAGAATGTTTCTATTCAACTCATGGAACTATCTTTCCACTTCTGCTGTTTTGCAGGGTTCAGTGATCTCTGGCATGCATAAGCCCTAACTATTCCTACTTCTTTTTTTATCCTGCTTTTTATTTTTAATTTTAAGACTAAATTTTAGATATATACAAACATATAATGAAACATAACTTACATTTAAAATTTTAAATATCAAATTTTGCTGCTATAAACATTAGGGTATAAGAGCCCCTTCAGATCACTATATTTGCATCCTTTGGGTAAATACCTAGTAATGCAATTGCTAGGTCATAGGGTAGTCCACACTAGCCAAACTATGGAAAGAGCCCAGATGTCCACTGACAGATGAATGGATAAAGAAGATGTGGAGATTACACACACACACACACACACACACACACACACACACACACACACAATCTATTTTACATCTAGCTAGCGTAGAATCACCATTTACAGCCAGGTTGTACAACCCTTCTTTTCTCTGTTTCACACTTCCTCCTATGTGAGTTTTCATTGCCCCATTGATGACAGAATCTGAATTCATCTTAGGCATACAATATCTAAGTGTTGTACTAGTAAACTGTACATTACTTGGAGAAGCAAGTTTTATTAATCTGAATATCTCTCTTACCTAACAAAATGCCTGAAATACAGCTGATGCTTAGTTGATGTTTAATAAAAGAATTGATTTTTTCATGGTACTTACCCAAATGATACAAAAATACTGATTTGAAGGGATATATGCACCCCAATGTTTATAGCAGCATTATCAACAATAGGCAAATTATGGAAAGAGCCAAAACGTCCATTGACTGATGAATAGATAAAGGAGTTGTGGAAGGAAGGATGGTGGAGGAGTAGGGGACCCTATTTCAACTGGTCCCCAGAATTGAGCTGGATATCTACCAGACCACTCTGAGCACCCACGAAACGAGCCTGAGATGTAAGAAGATCTGGATCTCTACAAACAGAATATCGCAGGTGGTTGGTTTTGAGGTACAAAGCAGAGAGTTGTGATTCCGCGGGCAGATATCCGAGGATGGCAGAGGGAGGGTGCCTGGCCATGGGGATCCTACACCGCCGGTGAGCAACAGCCTCCTGTGGTGGGGACGGGGCACAGACTTGCAGACCAGTAGCAGTGGGAAAGGACTTTAGGGCAGCCCCCGGGGGCAGAAACCTGGAACGGCGGGGGTCACGCGTGCGAACTGGGAGCAGCTGGCGGTTTTAGAAGCACAAAGGGCAGAGATGTGCTCCGACCTGGAGGCAGGACTGGGGGCGCTGTAGAGAAGTGCACAACCCAGGACACTGCAGTTTATAGCAGCACAGACAGAAATGGAGACAGTGTGGCCTGGAGAGCTCACTGAAGAACAGACTGTGGTCTCTCTGCTCTGAGGCAGAGGGTTGGAAATGGTCTCTTATGCTCTGACTCGTGGAAGAAATGCGGAAAGCCACCAGGGAAAGCCGCCAGAGAACAAAAGCCCCCAAAACTGATTCCCATTGAGCCCATGCCCCACCACAGGGGGGCAGGGCAACTCTGCCCAAACAGGGTTGCCTGAGTAACAGGATGGCAAGCCCCTCCCCCAGAAGACAGGTTGGGAAAACAAGAGGCCAGCAACCCTAAGGTCCCAAGAAAACAGGTGCATCTTGCTTGGGTTCTGGTCAATAATTTGGACCCTATACATTCCCTTAAACACCCACCAACAGAATGACTAGGAGGAGGAGCCCACAAAATAGAAAAGATTCAGAGATTATGACTTATGCTGCAGATTTACAAATGGATGCAGATATAACCAAGATGTCGGAGTTGGAATTCAGGGTAGCAATTATGAAGACAATGGCTAGAATGGAGAAATCAATTAATGGCAACATAGAGTCTCTAAGGGCAGAAATGAAAGCTGAATTGGCAGAACTTAAAAATGCTATCAATGAGATCCAATCCAATCTAGATAATCTAACAGCTAGGGTAACTGAGGCAGAAGAATGAATAAGTGACCTGGAAGACAATATAATAGATAAAAAGGGAAAAGAGGAGGCCAGGGAAACCAACTCAGAACCCATGAAAATAGAATCAGAGAAATAAGTGACACCATGAAGCGTTCCAATGTCAGAATAATTGGAATCCCGGAGGGAGTGGAGAGAGAGAGAGGACTAGAAGATGTATTTGAGCAAATCGTTGCTGAGACTTCCCTAATCTGGGGAATGAAACAAACATTTGCATCCTGGAGGCAGAGAGGACCCCTCCCAAGATCAAGAAAAACAGGCCAACACCCCGGCATGTAATAGTAAAACTGGCAAATCTTAGAACCAAGGAAACTATCTTAAGGGCAGTTAGGAGGAAGAGATTCTTTACGTACAGAGGGAGGAACATCAGAATAATGTCAGACCTATCCACAGAGACCTGGCAAGCCAGAAAGGCCTGGCAAGACATATTCAGGGTACTAAATGAGAAGAACATGCAGCCAAGAATACTTTATCTGGCAAGGCTGTCATTTAGAATGGATGGAGAGATGCAGAGCTTCCACGACCAACAGAAACTGAAAGAATATGTGAACACTAAGCCAACCCTGCAAGAAATATTAAGGGGGCATTCTATAAAAGGAGAAAGACCCCAAGAGTTATATACAACAGAAATTTACAGGGACAATCTATAAAAACAACGTCTTCACAGGCAACATGGTAACAATTAATTCATATCTTTCAATAATCACTCTCAACGTGAATGGCCTAAATGCTCCCATAAAACGGCACAGGGTTGCAGATTGGATAAAAGACAGGACCCATCCATATGCTGCCTACAAGAGACTCATTGTGAACCTAAACATACATCCAGACTGAAAGTGAAGGGATGGAGATCCATCTTCAATGCCAGTGGACCTCAAAAGAAAGCTGGGGTAGCAATTCTTATATCAGACAAATTAGATTTTAAACGAAAGTCTGTAATTAGAGACACAGAAGGACACTATATCATTCTCAAAGGGTCTATCCAACAAGAAGATCTAACAATTGTAAATATCTATGCCCCCAACATGGGAGCAGCCATCTACATAAGCTAACCGTTAACTAAAATAAAGAGTCATATTGATAACAATATGTTAATTGTAGGAGACCTCAATACTCCATTCTCAGCAATGGACAGATCATCTAAGCAGAAAATCAACAAGGAAACAAGAGCTTTGAATGATACATTGGACCAGATGGACCTCATAGATATTTACCGAACATTCCACCCTAAAACAACAGAATACTCATTCTTCTCGAGAGCACATGGAACTTTCTCCAGAATAGACCACATACTGGGTCACAAATCAGGTCTCAACCGATACCAAAAGATTGAGATTATTCCCTGCATATTCTCAGACCACAGTGCTTTAAAACTGGAACTCAATCACATGAAAAGAATTGGCAGAAATTCAAACCCTTGGAAGCTAAAGACCACTTTGCTCAAGAATGTTTGGGTCAACAAGGAAATCAAAGAAGAACTTAAACAATTCATAGAAATCAATGAGAACAAAAACACATTGGTCCAAAACCTATGGGATACTGCAAAGGTGGTCCTAAGGGGGAAGTACATAGCCATCCAAGCCTCCCTCAAAAAAAAAAAAAAAAAAAACCAGAAAAATCCTGAATTTACCAACTAATCCTACACCTTAAAGAACTAGAGAAAAAGCAACAAATGATGCCTAAGCCACACATTAGAAGAAAAATAATTAAAATTAGAGCAGAAATCAATGAATTAGAAACCAAAAACATAGTAGATCAGATCAACAAAACTAGAAGTTGGTTCTTTGAAAGAATTAATAAGATTGATAAACCACTGGCCAGACTTATCCCAAAGAAAAGAGAAAGGACCCAAATTAATAAAATTATGAATGAAAGGGGAGAGATCATGACTAACACCAAGGAAATAGAAACAATTATTAGAAATTATTATCAACAACTATATGTCAATAAACTGAGCAATTTGGATGAAATGGAGGCCTTCCTGGAAAACTATAAGCTGCCAAGACTGAAACAGGAAGAAATTGACAACCTGAATAGGCCAATAACCAGTAATGAGATTGAAGCAGTGATCAAAAACCTCCCAAACAAGAGTCCAGGGCCTGATGGATTCCTTGGAGAATTCTACCAAACATTCAAAGAAGAAATAATACCTATTCTATTGAAGCTGTTCAAAAAATAGAAACAGAAGGAAAACTTCCAAATTCATTCTATGAGGCCAGCATTACCTTAATCCCCAAACCAGGCAAAGACCCCATCAAAAAGGAGAATTTCAGACTGATATCCCTGATGAATATGGATTCCAAAATCCTCAACAAAATCCTAGCTAATAGGATCCAACAATACATTAAAAGGATCATCCACCACGACCAAGTGGGATTTATCCCCAGGATGCAAGGGTGGTTCAATATTCGCAAATCAATCAGTGTGATAGAACACATTAATAAGAGGAGGGAGAAGAACCATATGATCCTCTCAATTGATGCAGAAAAAGCATTGGACAAAATGCAGCATCCTTTCCTGATTAAAACTCTTCAGAGTATAGGGATAGAGGGAATATTCCTCAAGTTCATAAAATCCATCTATGAAAAATCCACAGCAAATATCATCCTCAATGGGGAAAATCTGAGAGCCTTTCCCTTAAGATCAGGAACACATCAAGTATGCCCACTCTTGCCACTATTGTTCAACATAGTATTAGAAGTCCTAGCAACAGGAATCAGACAACAAAAAGAAATAAAAGGTATTCAAAGTGGCAAAGAAGTCAAACTCTCTCTTTTTGCAGACGGCATGATACTTTATGTGGAAATCCCAAAAGACTCCTCCCCCAAATTACTAGAACTCATACAGCAATTCAGTGATGTGGCAGGTACAAAATCAATGCACAGAAATCAGTTGCTTTCTTATACACTAACAACGCAACTGTAGAAAGAGAAATTAGAGAAATGATTCCATTTACAATAGCACCAAAAACCACAAGATACCTCGGAATAAACCTAACCAAAGAGGTAAAGGATCTATACTCTTGGAACTACAAACCACTCATGAAAGAAACTGAAGTAGACACAAAAAAGATGGAAAAATATTCCATGCTCATGGATCGGAAGAATAAACATTGTTAAAATGTCTATGCTACTCAGAGCAATCTATACCTCCAATGCCATCCCGATCAAAATTCCAATGACATTTTTCAAAGTGCTGGAACAAACAATCCTAACATTTGTATGGAATCAGAAAAGACCCCGAATCACGAAGGAAATGTTGAAAAAGAAAAACAAAGCTGGGGGCATCACATTGCCCGATTTCAAGCTATATTACAAAGCTGTGATCACCAAGACAGCATGGTACTGGCACAAAAACAGACATATAGACCAATGGAACAGAATAGAGAACCCAGATATGGACCCTCAACTCTATGGTCAAATAATCTTTGACAAAGCAGGAAAAACATGCAATGAAAAAAAGACAGTCTCTTCAATAAATGGTGCTGGGAAAATTGGACAGCCACATGCAGAAGAATGAAACTCAACCATTCTCTAACACCATCCACAAAGATAAACTCAAAGTGGATCAAAGACCTCAATGTGAGACAGGAATCCATCAAAATCCTAGAGGAGAACATAGGCAGTAACCTCTCTGACATCGCCCACAGCAACTTCTTTCAAGAGACATCTCCAAAAGCTAGTGAAACAAAAGCCAAAATGAACTTTTGGGACTTCATCAAGATAAAAAGCTTCTGCACAGCAAAGGAAACAGTCAACAAAACAAAGAGGGAACCCACAGAATGGGAGAATATATTTGCAAATGACACTACAGATAAAGGGCTGGTATCCAAGATCTATAAAGAACTTCTCAAACTCAACACCCAAAAAACAAATAATCAAGTCAAAAGGTACGCAGAAGATATGAAAAGACACTTTTCTGAAGAAGACATACAAATGGCTAACAGACACATGAAAAAATATTCATCATCATTAGCCATCAGAGAAATTCAAATCAAAACCACATTGAGATACCACCTTACACCAGTTAGAATGGCAAAAATGGACAGGGAAAGAAACAACAAATGTTGGAGAGGTTGTGGAGAAAGGGGAACCCTCTTACACTGTTGGTGGGAATGCAAGTTGGTACAGCCACTTTGGAAAACCACTTTGAGGAGCTTCCTCAAAAAGTTAAAAATAGAGCTACCCTATGACCCAGCAATTGCACTACTGGGTATTTACCCCAAAGACACAGATGCAGTGAAAAGAAAGGCCATATGCACCCCAATGTTCATAGCAGCAATGTCCGCAATAGCCAAACTGTGGAAAGAGCCAAGATGCCCTTCAACAGACGAATGGATAAAGAAGATGTGGTCCATATATACAATGGAATATTACTCAGCCATCAGGAAGGGTGAATACCCAACTTTTACATCAACATGGATGGGACTGGAGGAGATCATGCTAAGTGAAATAAGTCAAGCAGAGAAAGTCAATTATCATATGGTTTCACTTATTTGTGGAACATGAGGAAAAGCATGGAGGACATTAGGAGAAGGAAGGGAAACATGAAGGGGGGAAATCAGAGGGAGAGATGAACCATGAGAGACTATGGACTCTGAGAAACAAATAGGGTTTTAGAGGGGAGGGGGGTCGGGGGATTGGTTAGCCCAGTGATGGGTATTAAGGAGGACACGTACTGCATGGGGCACTGGGTGTTATACGAAAACAATGGATCATGGAACACTACATCAAAAACTAATGATGTGTTGTATAGTGACTAACATAACATAATAAAATTTTTAAAAAATTTTAAAAAAAGAAGTTGTGGTATATATATATACATACACACACACACAATGGAATATTAATCAGCCATCAAAAAGAGCACTGGGTGTTATGCACAATGAATCATGGAACACTACATCAAAAACTAATGATGTAATGTATGGTGACTAACATAACATAATAAAAAAAAGAATGAAATCTTGCTATTTGCAACAATGTGGATGAAGTTAGAGTGTATTATGCTAAGCAAAAATAAGTCAGAGAAAGACAAATACTTTATGATTTCACTCATATGTGGACTTTGAGAAACAGGACAGATGAACACAGAAAAAGAGAGAGGCAAACCATTAAACATTCTCCTAACTATAAGGAACAAACTGAGGGTTGCTGGAGGTGAGGTGGATGGGGGATGTATTAAATGAGTGATGGGTATTAAGGGTGGCACTTGCTGTGATGATCACTGGGTGTTGTATGAAGTGATGAGTCACTAAATTCTAAACCTGAAACTAATATTACACTGTATGTTAACTAACTGGAATTTAAATAAAAACTTGAAAAATAACAATAAAGGAATTGATTTTTAAATTTAATGTATATAGAAATATCAAATATTTAAAATGAAAAGCACTTTAAAACAAAATAAACTATATATTTTATGAAAATTTTATATAATTTATCCTCAATTTCCAATGTCCAATGGGCATATTGGAGCAGAAACGAGCTGACTACTATCAAATTCACATTTAGCAACCAGTTTGAGGTGGGGATTGGAGAAACATAGTCATTACTGTCTACAGCAATTATCAAACCTCTGCCCTAGAACTTAACTAAGTTCCTTGGTTAGACATTCTAGACAAATCTGGTTAGAATTTGTATAGATACGGTGTTTTAGTTTGAATTTCTGGTCTTTTTCTGTCTAGTTTCTGTGCCTCCCTCATTTTGATACATTGAAGCCATTTGTATTAGTTTTTTATCTTTGTTGTAACAGTTCATCACAAACTCTGGCTTAAAACAATACACATCTATTAACTCACAGTTCCGGAGGTCAGAAGTACAGGTTGGCTCAAATGAATGCTCCATTTCAAATTTCACAAGGTGGAAATCAAGGTGTTAGCCTGCTGGGCTCTTATCAGGAGACCCTAAGATGTATCCGCTTGTAAGCTCATTGAGGTCATTGGAGGAATCTACTCCCTACAGAATGTAGGAATAAGATTCTTGATTCTTTGCTCCCTGTCAGCCATGGGTTGCCCTTATTTAGTCTACTATATCATCTGAGAAGAAAAACATGGTTCAGATGAAAAGCAACACCTTTAACTCCATATCAGAAAGTAGATTTACAACTTGAAGAAGGACAAAGGCTTCTAACTATTTCAATTTGAGGGTCAAAAACAATTTGCCTTTTTTACTTTGAATCCAGAGAGTGAATACAATGTTTTTGTACATGGATGAGCCAGCACTATTTTCAGCTTTTCTCTCTCACATGATTTGCTGAGAACAGCAAGAAATTGCCAACACACAGCCACTACCATTTTTTTTCTATAGGTTATCATAATGCTAGAACCTCAGTTGTGATATAGACTGATACTGTAAATGAAAGTCTCACTGAGTATTTTAATATTTGTTTGAAGGAATAAACACATCATAGCTTTCCATCTGCAAAATTTATCTTTGAATCACCTGCTGAGTCAATGCCAAGTTTAAGTTTTAGTTTTTTCAGGATCCTACTTTTAGGCAGGAAATTTTGTATTAGTAAAGATTAAGTTTACCTATAAACGATGGAAAGTTGTAATAGTGGTGCTATTATATATATAATGTTTTTCTTTCACAGGTAAATTTTTAGGTAGAGAGTCCAGGTCTAATGAGGAGCTATTGGTGTCTAGTGCCAAGGTACCAGATCCTCACATCTCCCTGCTTTTCTTTCCATTGCCTTAGCCTTACAGTTTAATACATCAACAATCAATATAGCAACAGAAAGGTTTTTAAAAAGACATAGTTTTACTTTCTCTTAAGAAGCTTCCTAGAAGCTCTGATATAATACTCATCTATATGTGCAAACCATACGTCAGAATGTAGTCGTATGCCCACATCTGTGGAAAATATGTAGATGGGAGTGGGAGCTTTTAATAGGGACATGCCTGAAGTTAAAAAATGTGTTATAAGACTGGAAAAAAACAGAATTGATATGAGAGCTCTAACCCCCAAAACCTTTTTTATCCAGTATCTGAGAAACCTGAGATTCCCTAACCCACCCACCCTGCTGGGAGAAAATGCAACAGGTAGGCAAAGAATCCACAGGAGAGAGGGAGCTAAAGCAAGCTCGCAGGTGTGGAAAACCCATCCTCTAACCAGAGGCACGGGGATAGGTGGACTGAAATGAGAAGAGGAAAGCAGACACAATGAAGAGTCTGGCAGGGAAGGTTCTTTGATCCCATGGTCCTAATATTCCCCTTCTCTGCCCTGAGTTGCAAGGACCTCTGGGGAGCATCTATTGAGGATCTCAGTATACCCTGCCTCCATCAACAGAAACCCAGTACCCAGGGTGGGGAGTTCCCTTCAGCTCCCTCAGACTACATCAGCAGAAATCAGAGGGAGGCCAGCAGCAACATAAGGTGAAGTTCCAACAAACTGCCCTTTGAACCATACAGTCCACAAAAGTATCCAAGGCTTGTGATGATAACCTAAACAGGGTGACTTCCTGTTAAAATCAAAGCTTTAAATAGGACCCTGACTTCCATATGGAACAGACAAAATATCCAGGACACAATCTAAGATCATGCATTATAAAAATGATCCGAGAAGGGGCACCTGGGTGGCTCAGTTGTTAAGCATCTGCCTTTGGCTCAGGTCATGATCTTGGGGTCCTGGAATCGAGCCCAACATCGGGATCCCTGCTTGGCAGGAAGTCTGCTTTTCTCTCTTCCGCTCCCTCTGCTTGTTTTCCCTCTCTTACTGTGTCTCTCTCTGTCAAATAAATAAATAAAATCTTAAAAAAAAGATCCAAGAAAATCACAACTGAAATGAAAAGACAATCAACCAATGGCAGCTTTGAGATGAATTAGATATTGAAATTATCTGATAAGGATTTTCAAAGAGCCATTGAAAGAGATTAAAAAATTAAGTAAAAATTACCTTTAAATAGAAAAAAATAGAAAATCTTAATAAAGAAGTGGATTATATAAAAGAACAAATTAGAAATTATAGAAGTAAAACATACAATAAGAGAAATACAGCAACTCATTATTCCTTTTGTTCTACTTTTCAAACTCTTTCAGTTCTTCTTATGTTTTTGTTTTTATTTTTGTTTGGGTAGATATTATACACTCTTTTTTGAAGCCATGATGAAATTTTCTATAATATATTTATAGGTAAATTTGAAAAGGGGTAATTTCATCTTTATGTAATAGAATGCCTAACTGAGGTTATAACAAATAGATGATTTTTATTTTTTTTGTTTACACAAGAATATGGTATACATTTACTAACTTGGATTTAACTTCAAGGCAATGGGAATTTATTAAAACATTTAGAATCTCAATAAATTATTAAGAATGGAAATATCTTACAACTGTTTGTGAGGATGCAGATAAGAGGGAACCATTGTATGGGGCTGATAGGAATGCAAATGGTGCAGCCACTGTGGAAAATAGTATAGACATTTCTCTGAAAATTAAAAATAGAATTACCCTATGATCCAATGATCCTACTGCTGGGTGTTTACCCAAAGAAAATGAAAAGGTGTATGTATCCCTACTTTAATTGCTTCATTATTTACAATAGCCAAGATACAGAAGCAACCCAATTGTCCATCCATAGATTAATAGATAAAGAAGATGTGGTGTATATGTACCATGGAATATTACTGAGCCATAAAAAAGAATGAAATCTTGCCTTTTGCAACAACATGGATGGACCTAGAGGGTATTATGCTAAGTGAAATAAGTCAGTCAGAGAAAGACAAATACCATATCCTCTCATTTATATGTGAAATTTAAGAAACAAAATAAATGAACAAAGCAAAAAAGAAACAAACAAACAAATGAACAAAAAAAAAACACTCTTAAATACATAGAACAAACTGATGGTTACCATAGGTGAGGTCGGTGGGAGATGGATGATATAGGTGAAGGGGATTAAAAGTACACTTAGTTGATGAGCACTAAAAAATGTATGGAGTTGTTGAGTTATTATGTTGTGCGCCTGGAATTAATATAACACTGTATGTTAATTATACTTAAATGAAAAGAAAATGGAAATAATTTTACTATGAGAAAGATTAGGGATATTTGACATTTCTTAGATGGCTCCTCCCTTGGCTTTATCAGTCAGTGAAAACTTTTGTTCCTGAGATGCTAATCTGTCTTTTTCTCTGAAGACTATAGTTGTGATCTCATATTTGTAATAATCTAATAAATACTGCTACAAAATGCATAGACACAGTTATCCTGTCATTATTATCTATCCTGCTTGGAGCTCATTGAACAAATCTGTGTCATGATGCTTCTCAGCATTTAATAGTAAACAATTATCTTTTAAAATATTATGTATTTCACATCAAATCTTACCTCTGCTTTTTGAGACAATTACATACATGTTAGATTTCTGTCTGAATCTCACATATTTTTCATGATACTTTGTGTATTTTACATCTCTTCCTTTGTGTTTAATGCGCATTTTTTTTTCTGACCTACTTCTTTCGTTGGTTCCATTAAATAACCTTTGCAGGCTTGTAAGTTTTTTTCTCTTGAGGTCAAAAAATTCTCTTGGATTTTAATTTGTTTAATACATTAATTATAGTAATTTTTAAGTTTTTGCATGGTAATCTGAATATCTGGACTTGTGGATAATTTCTATTGACTGCTTTTTCTCTTAGTTCATAGTCAACATTTGCCTTTTTATGTGCCTGAATACATTTTAAATTTTTTTATTATTTTATTATTTTGATTGAGTGTCAGGTATGGCATATGAAAAATTATAGAGGTTATATAAGGATTTATGATGTTCTCTTCCTCTAAAGGGAGTTTAATTTTTGCTTCATGAGAGTAGCTAAACTGACAGCAGTAAAATAATTTAAAGCTGCATTTTTGTTCCTCAACTTTGTTTCTGCTTCTTCCTACTCCAAAGATGTCTAGTTTTGTTATTTCAAGTGAAATCTTTCCTTCTTATTTAGAGTTTCTCTTCTTTGTGATCCCCAAAACCATAATTTTTGTGCAGTAGATCTTAAGTCTGCCAAATTTTCTCTCTGGCTTCTCAGTTTCTTAGCCATGAATTTTGGAATTACCAAATGCCTCATGGGAAAAAGTAGTGTCAAATGCCGTGTTCACAACCTTGAGCCTTTCTTAATCCTTTTGTTGGCTCCACAAATTCTTACTGCCTTAGTAAATCTATGATGCCTTCAGTATGTGTTTGTTTGTTTTTAGTATGTTGCCTGATTGGGAAACTTGTTCTAGAACATGGAAAATAAATTAGTCTACCATTACTACAAGTAAAATCCTCCAATAAGCTTTTGATGATCAAAATAAATGCAATGAAAACTTAGAGAAATTATATTAAATTGCTCAACTTATTTGATACAGTCCAATGATCCCCATGCAACTGAAATTCTAATAAAGTTTTACTATGTAGAATGAAAATATAAAATAATCCAAGTAGCATTTTTCCCCTTAAGGATTTATCTATATTTATTGCATCATGACATGTTATAGTATTTCAAAAAATGTAGAACAAGTACTAAAAATAAAACACAGGTCAGTGTAAAGCTGTATATTTTTAAGTCACCAAATCTGAATGTAGGTGAAGTAATTATATCATATGTTTAAATAGGTCTTTATTATTTACAAAATTGTGTCATATACATTGTAGTAGTCAGAATTACAAAATGACTCCCCCCAAGATAGCCTGGCTTCACAATGATGGACACATTCTACAAAATCCTAGATATTGTGATTTTTGGTGGATTTTTTTCAGGAGATTAGACTATGTTATGTGACACAGTTGACCTTAAAAAAAGGAGATTACTTTATTGGACCAACCTATTCATGCGAGCCCTTTAAAATCAGAGATTGAAAGCACATGAACGATTTGGCATGCTACTGTTGGTTTGAAGATGGAGGGATCACATGTCAAAAGATGTGGGCAGTCTCCAAGAGTGACAGCCAACAAGAAAATAGGGACTTCAATCCATCTGCCACAGGAATTGAATTCTTCCAACAACCTAATGAGCTTAGAAGCTGATTTTCCCCAACTCTGTATGAGAACTTGGCCTTAATTTCAGTCTGTGATACCCTAAGCCCAAAACTCAGATAAATTGTGCCAGACTTTTGAGTTACAGAACTGTGAACTAATAAATTGATGATACTTTATGTCATTAAGTTTGTGATATTTGTTATACTGCAGTGGAAAAATAAACAATATGTAATCTCAGTTGACGCACTTAGAAAACCTGCAGTAACACTATGACAAGAGGTGTTGTTATACACAGTAAGGCAAGATTAAATATCTAATCAGAAATTATTCAGAATCTACCTGTTTTTTCTCTACCAGTGGCTTAGTCCACACACCTGGGGCAAAATCTAGTAATTTAGAGAACAGCTTTTGACTATGCCTTCTGTTTTATATATGAATAGATTTCTCTGGTCTGATATGCACAATTTCTGATCTAATGAACTGTACTGTGAAATAGTACACCTTTAAATCAACACCTTGATTTGGAATTTGCTAATGTTATATTTTTATCTTGTACTGGGCACTATTATCAGCAAACTTACAAGTCTATATACTGAAGTACACGAGAGCTATGTCCTATTCACAAACTAGATTATTGCAGCAGTGATCTCAAAATGATCCATGGCCGTAGAGAGGAAAGATGCAGATCGAGAACTAGAACACAACACTTTGGGTTCAAAATAATATTCTTGTTCCAATGCAATGCTTGTAAAAATACAAATGAATAAACATGAATAGATGAAGAATCCAAAATACTACATGAAATTTTTATAGAAATATCAAATCAATTTGGAATTCATTAGAGATATCAGATCTATTGGGGAGGGTATGTGCTACGGTGAGCGCTGTGAATTGTGCAAGACTGTTGAATCACAGATCTGTACTTCTGAAACAAATAACGCAACATATTTTAAGAAAAAAGAAAAAGAAGAAGATAACAGGAGAGGAAGAAAAGGGGAGTATGTCAGAGGGGGAGACGAACCATGAGAGATGATGGACTCTGAAAAACAAACTGAGGGTTCTAGAGGGGAGGGGGGGAGGGGGATGGGTTATCCTGGTGATGGGTATTGAGGAGGGCACGTTCTGCATGGAGCACTGGGTGTTATGAACAAACAATGAATCATGGAACACTGCACCAAAAACTAATGATGTAATATATGGTGATTAACATAACAATAAAAAATTAAAAAAAATAGATCTTTGAAAATACTTCTAAGAAGTGCTATATGAGTAAAAGTTTTATGATATAAACTTTTAGAATATACCCAGTATAAAGCATTTCTCTTCTTACTTTAGCATGGTATAGCAATTTTCTCCTTTACCTGGTCATAGTTCCCAATACATTTTAATTAATATCTTCCTTTTCTCCTACAGATGAAGAATTACTGTGTACTTTGATGACAACAGTTAAGAAATCATTTGTCTATACTTTTTAACAAAATATACTTCTTATTTAAATACTTTGTATCTTATTTAAAATATTAACTCTAACACTATCACTGTGACATTCTCAGTTGGAACATTCAAAAATATTAATAAAATAGGATGTAACTTTAAAATCCTCTTCCCAGTGGGGCACCTGGGTCGCTCAGTCAGTGGAGCCTCTGTCTCTTGACTGTGGCTCAGGTAATGACCTCAGGCTCATGAGACCCAGCCCTGCCTCTGGCTCTGAACTCAGCGCCAAGACTGCGTGCCCCTTTCCCTCTTTTTCTACACCTTCCCCCACTCTTTCTCTCTCTAAAATAAATAAATAAATATTTTTTTTAAAAATCCTCTTCCCAGCAAGGTAAAAATAAACATAAAATAATAAGCTTATATAATCCATGTACCTGTGTATTCAAAGAACAATATCTTTGTTTTCCTAAGAAACTATTAGTTTTAGACAGAATTCATTACTTTTATTCTGCATGACTCGACACTGTATGCAATAAACAGTAGATTTAAATATTTGTAAATAAATATTGAATTCTTCAAAATTAAATTCTGATAGAAATGGTATCCTTTTATTTGAATAATGTGAGTGCCTTTACTAGTTAGGCTAATATAACAAGCTAGTGTAACTGCTATTGCTCAAAACAAAATACTTGAGCTTATTCCAAAGCAACCATGAGATAATATAACTGGAGGGATGCAAATATAAGCAGTAGAATTTCAAAAGAAGTTCTTACAGAAGAAATTTCTTACATACGAAGGCAGTCATTTCTAGCAATAGAAGGTCCTGGAAGTTAGTGTGCTAAAAAGAGGATCTCTAAGATAAATAACTATTGTTTTCATTATTTTCTAGAGGTTCAGGGAACACTAGATTGATTTCCCTGGGGGTACAAGGCATCCCCGAAAATGAAATTGAAAGGCAAATGTCTGGATTTGTACAAATGGATATCACTAGAGCAGACCCCGTTTTAGATCAGTTTGTTCATTGGAGCAAATGTGTGTGAAAATGACAATTTCACTTGCTCATTAAAATGACCTTGAGGAAGTTACCTAAACTTACTTAATGAGTAAATCACATTCACAAGTACCAGGTATTAGGATTTCACTATATCTTTATAGAGTTACAGTTCAACCTATACAAGGGTATGTAGGCCCTGCAAAAGAGAGTGTAGTAACTCTGAACTTAGTGTGGCAGAAAGCAGAGTGACAAATGTGGAGTACATCAGGAAGAGCACCTAAAAGGTGAAAGAATGAGACAAATGTTTTAAAAATGCTTTTGCTAAGTCCAGTTTAGACTTAGATGTGTATGTGTAACTCTATATTATAGTAAACTCCAAATGTATAGTTGAGAGATAACAACTAGTTATTCAGAAATGAACATTTTTAGAAAGTCAACTTTCACACACACATATGCATACATATATTCTTGTGTTTAATTTTTGTTCTAATGTTATGCACAAAAGGATTTAGTTCTTTCTACATAAAGGTACTAATTTTCCTGCAGTTCCTCATCCCAAAAATCTTGCTACAACTATGGTCTGGACTTAATGAGCCAATGATTTAAGAAAAGAAAAATATGGATGTAAAATCTGATATTAATTCTAAATACGGTTGGATGCATCTACTTATTTAATTCTGCTGCTTAGTCCAGATATTTTTATTTGGAAATCAGGGAAATTACTCAGACTGTCTTAACACAAAGGGAAATTTGTTGTCATGCGCATTCTGAAAATCATGGTATGTTCATTTTTGGCATGAATGAGAGATACAAATACTCTTAAGTTATGGATTTCTGAGATTTTCCATCTTTGGGTAATGTTTACTCTAAGATGAGATTTGTTTCTTTATTTTGTTTGTTTGTTTTTAGTCTTAAGAAAGAGAACATGGTTTCAGGAATTCTAATCTTTCAGCAGTCCCCAGGAGTGAGGACTTCAGATGATGTTCCCAGTGTTCTATGTTATAAAACCTAGGGAAAATACTACTGCATTTGTTCTGTGTTATATGGCCATCCCTGAACCAGTACATTTGTGATTATGTTCAGTGGATCACATGCTAATCACTACAGCTTTTGGGAAGTGCCAATGTTCCTAATAAATACCTCCCCTCACTACATCGATTGGTATAGAGGTAATCTTCCAAATGCCATGCAAGAAAGTTTTTATCATAATGAAATTGACAACTGATGCTGGGCAGCAAAACATCAAAAATCCATTTTCATGTATACCTTGGCTATGAAACAAACACATCCATCATTTTCCCAGATATATAATCTGAAAAGGAAACTACCACTACTGCATATATCCAGGCAAAAATGTTAATAATCAGTACGGCACAGGCAGTGACCAAATAGAGAAGATGTCACCCATAAACAATGATTGTGACCATAAAGCATATTGAGAATTAGACAAATAAATATCAAACAATATTATTTACTTACCGAAAAGAAAGCAAACCAGAGTTTTGCCAAAATTTATTATCCTGGCCCAAATCCAGAGTTTCAGACTGTGTCCATTTGCCTTGATTAATTCATTAATTCATGGATAAAGGACAACTTACAACCACTACCAAAATACCTGCTGCTATGCAAAGTTAGAGCAAAAAATAGGGTATAACAATAAAAATTCCCATTTAGAAAATTAGTTTCAATAGTTACGTGGCAGATTTTAACTCAAAGCATACACCATACCATAATGTACAAAGACTCCAAGTATAAATTGATATGGCATTTAATTGACCAGACTGTAGTTTGCTGCTCAGAGTTTTGTTCTCAGAAACTATCTCTCTTGTTATTCTATCCAGTTGGCATTTGTACTTGATATTTTCCATTTGCTCTTCCTGATGTACTCCACATTTGTTACTCTGCTTTCTGCCACACTAAGTTCAGAGTTACTACACTATCTTTTGCAGGGCCTGTATACCCTTGTATAGGTTGAACTGTAACTCTATAAAGATAGAGTGACATCCTAATACCTGGTACTTGTGAATGTGATTTCATTTGGAAATAGTGTTTTTGTAGATGTAATCAAGTTAAGAGGAAGTCATACTAGATTAGGGTGAGTTCTGAATCCGATAGCTATTATCCTTATAAGGAGAGAGAGATTTGGAGACACATAGAAATACAGAGGAGACACAGGGAAAAAGGCCATGCGATGATGGAGGCAAAGATTAGGGTGATCCAGTTATAAGTCAAGGAACACCAAAGACTACCAGCAACCCTGAGAAGCTAGGACACAGGCACGAAACAGATTCTCCCTGACAGCATCAAGAAAAAAACAACTCCACTGATATTATAAATTTGGACTTCAAGCCTCCAGAAATGTGAGAGAGAAATTTCTGGGTTGTTTTTTTGTTGTTGTTGTTGTTATTTATTTATTTATTTATTTATTTATTATTATTTATTTATTTATGGCATCCAATTTGTGGTAGGTTGCTATGGTAGCTGTAGGAAACTAATACAGCAACCAAAGGTTTAGAAACTGTCCCAAATTTCTTCCACTGGGGAGGAGGCAAGCTGCCTTTAAGGAAGAGCCCAACATTGGGGCCTCATATAATTCCCAAGACTTTTCTCTGAAGCCTTGACTAGAGAGAGTTTCAGCCATTAACCAATGACATTTTCAGATACAAATTGAAGATACTGTATAATTACTCAGCTTTTGTTGATCTTCAGAGATGCAAAATACCATGGTGTTCACCAGTCATAGTTGTAAATTAAGTATTAACCAAGTCCTTGTAGCAGTGTGTCCAATATGACTGCAGATCCACTCCATAGTTGTTTCTCCTATCTCAGAAGATATAGTCAGAATAGATACATTTAGTATCTGGCAAAATCCCCACATTGGTGCACTAACCTTTGGAGTAATGATGTTATAGACAGGAATCAACATATAGAAAAGGTTAGTTAGAAGCTCTTAAAACTGCCCACATCCTACAAAGACAGTGAACCACACCAGGTGAACTATAGATAATTTCTATTACCACCAAATGCTTGAGGGATGCAAAGTTGATATTTGCTACTTATCTCCATTTAAACCTTTTGATCAGTGCTAAATCCAGATAAGTCATAAAGAATTACAGTGATATCATCATGCCGTTCTTGGGTGGTGATGCTAATTATAACTCCTCTTCCAGATGTGGTATCTTTATTGAAAGAATGCAAACCCTAGCATCTATTATGCAACATATTTTTCCTAGTTTCCATCAGTTAGGTTAAGATTATACCTGGTGTCTTGCCAAAGGACCATGTCAATGTTCTTTCTCTTTATGATAGTACAGTTGAAAAGGAAGTTGATCATCTAAAACACCTCATGCAAAAAAAAATAAATTAATAAAAATAAAACACTTCATGCAGAGGAATGATGGGGTCCCCTTTTTAGATTAGAGACTGCTTAAACCATTCACCATGAGAAAAAGGCAAAAGTCTTGGTGCGTCTCCTCAGATTTTGGAGCAAATATATACTACATTTGGCTATGCTGCCTAACCCATTTATCAGGTAACCCATAAGGTTGCCAATTTTGAGTGCATTGTGGAGCAAAATAGGTCTCTGAATTAGGTTCAAGCTGTGGTGCAAGCTGTCTTGCTTTATGATCCAGCACATCAAATGGTATTAGAAGTATCTGTAGCAGTAATAAATTCTGAATGGAGTCTCTGGTGAGCTCTCTTTGGAGAATCACAGCACAGACCAGCAACGCTTTGGAAGAATGCCAGGTTTTAGCTTCCTAATGAGCCCCGGTAGAAGCTAAACTCCCGACCAGGAGACACCAAGTCCCTATATTACTATGACTCTCCAATCACCTTCATAAACACAATATATAAGATGAACTAAACCAACAATTAAATGTGCTTAGTAGTACTGAAGTTCAAGGTAGATTATATATCAATTTGTATACATTTATATGTATGTGTATATATATATATAATATATATAAATTTTGCCCATGTATATCCTAAAAACATATATGTATGTTCTGAGAACACAAATAATGTGCATATGTAGATGGTTTAGACCTCCATGGTACCTGCTCGAAGTACTTTGCCACTTCTCTCTCTCTCTCAACCGACACCTATTGGGTGTTATCTATTGGGTTTTCATGGGGAGTTGCCTATGGTCTATTCTCAGTTATACATGGATCTGCAGTATATTTCAAGTCCAGCTGAATATGTATGGCTGCTGCATGGTGATACTACCTGGGTTGTTTTGAATGACTTTAGTGACAGAAAATCCTTCCAGTAAGCAGATATTTGGGTGAAATATCTGATCCACTTTATGTGGAAATATAGATGATCTGAGATATAGATATATCCACATATGTATCCTAGGCAGTGACTAATAAGTTGGCCAGCTTGACCAAGAATCAGAAACACACACACACACACACACACATACACACACACACACACCCCCATTCGTGTGGCAAGTAGATCTAAAGAGATAAGAATGGGATAGTACTTTCTGTATGGGCACATTATGTAGAGCTATTCATAGCCAATGAATATGCCTGCCAGGGTGCAACTAAAGTGAAAGATCATGAATTCAGATATGTAGACTTCTCACCAAGGTTTCTCTCCCCAGCACTCCTACTGAGTACAAAACCTGCTAACATTATAGTCTGATAATGTAACCCTGATATGTCACAATTGCTGTGGAGCAACTAGCTGGCTACCTTGTGGTAGACTGATTAAATCCTTTTCATCAAGGATTGGATAGTGTTATTTTTTTTCTCATCAGAATATATATTCTGGGTATGGACTTGCATTCCCTGGCAATAGCACTTCTATCAGCATTACTAACTATGAACTTAAAACAATCTTTATCTATTGCCATATTGCCCTACTCAGTATTGTTCCTGCTCAAGAGATACATTTTACAGTAAAAAAATGTAGACTTCCATTTCTAACCAAGAAGAAGCAAAAGAGAACAGACTTAGTCTCCTTCAATAAATAAACAAAAAAAAAACAGGCAAAATATAGAAAATAGCAGATGAGTTGTTATCTATTGGGTATGTGATAGAAAGAAACCTAAAGAAGAAATTACAGTGGGGTGCAAGAAAACATACAAGGTAATGCTTGGATATATTCATTACCTTAACTGTGATGATGGTTTCATGGAGATATTTAATTTAAACATGTATAGTTTATTGTATGTCAATCATACCCCCATAAAGTCATTTTTTAAAAAGAAATGCTTGTGCCATTGAATTCACTAGTATTAACAAGTTCCCTATCAGCCAGAAGCAATAACCTGGTAGAAATATGGAATGCCTTATTGAAGGCTAAATTATGATACCAATTGGAAGATACAATCTTACAAATGGAGTGACCAGTCTACATCACATGTTACATCTTTTAAATATATGATGCCCTCCCCGACAGAGACAAGAGCCTTTGCCTTGAGAAGTATGGTGTGAAACTCAGATGAACCTCTTTCACTATGATCCTAATAACCCAATCACCAACTTCTGCCTCCTGTCTCTAAAAATGACTAGAAAACCAAGTGACCAATAGATGAATGTGTCCACCAAGAAAAGTACAGGTTCAGATGAAATGCAATTTAAGATTGCCTTCTAGTCACTTAGCTGAGAGTGTAACTGATTCTGATTATGAGGGGAAATTTGGTTTCTGCTACATAATCTTTGGGGCCCTGGTGATTCAATGAGATGTCAAGTAGTGACTCCTTCATACTACATTATTGACCAATGGAAAACCATATCAACCAATTAGACAAGATCAGCAAGGACTCAGATTCTACAAAAATAAAAGTTCACATTAACTGACCAAGAACCCAGTCCAGCTGAGTTGTTGGCAGAGAAAGTGAGAACATGGAATGGTTATCTGTAGAATGAATTAACACATTCCCATTTAGGTTTCAAAATTAGCTGCAGAGGTGAATGTTGTGGCAGGTATGATTTATGTTTAACAGTGTGTCTTTTCTAATGTTCTCCCTTACCTCTCATATCTTATGTGAAAATATCTTACATGAAAATATTTGGTGGTGGCTGATATTTAGGGTTCCTCGAGGAATTGATATTACTTGGAGATGATACAGTAAATGATAGAACTTCATGGATCCCTTTTATTGAAATCATGAAATTTCTACTTTATGCTTGTGTTTTTCCTACAACTCGAAGATAGTCAGGTTTGAACTATTTACATAGAAGCTATACACAGCATACTCTAAATATATGTATGATTAGCTTTTTTCAAAAATCATAGACAATGGAATGCATGGCTGGCTCAGTCAGTTAAGTGTTTGCCTTTGGCTCAGGTCATGATCCCAGAGTCCTGTCATTGAGCCCCACGTCGGGCTCCCTGCTCAGTGAGGAGCCTGCTTCTCCCTCTCCCTCCGCTGCTGCCCCCTTGCTGTGCTCTCTCTCTCTCGCTATCTCTTTCTGTCAAATAAATAAAATCTTTAAAAAATAATCATAGTCAATGTATACATGTCATGAAAAATTAGCATTGCATGTCAAGTCATTTAAAATTAATACTCATTAAAATGATAAATTTGGATTTGAATTATGGATGGTTTTACTTTATTTATATATATATTTAACAATTCCAGTTTGTTCATTTGTTTGAATAAATTTTTGTCCAACTATTTATGAAATTAGCCTCTTAGCTAAATCACTGATGCGAAAAAAGGAATCTGTGTATACATCGTACTAGTTTTACTACTTTTAGTTGGATTGATTGGGACAACCATTTTGGCATTGTATAAAATCAATTCCATGTAAAACCTATGTGAAAGTTTTATTTTGGAAGAAATTTACCATATCAAAATTTATTTGCAAGTCTGTGAACCTATAATCAGACACACACACAGACACACACATATGTTAAATTTGTTACACTACCATGTATTTCAACAATTTTTATCAGTTAATGCTTTTAGTAACATTTTGTTTGTTTATTTTTCTCTAAGATACATGGAGAGCTACTACTTGTCTTTCATTGCAATTTTAGCATGCATTCATCCTTTAAAGACCATGCATGTTGCTTAGCAAAGGAAGCTTTGTGCTGTCAGTTCTTTATCACAGAATAAGTGCTCATGTCTATCTTCACATGTAAACAGTGGAAGGACTAATCCTGCCTTAGTGTATCAAAGCATTTCAATTCTGTTTCTAAATGACAAGTGGTCTTGAACAAAGAAAGGTAGCAAAACCTTCTTACACATTCCGCATAAATAAGAAATGTCATTTAATTGGAACAAGCTTCATGAAACTGGGCCACCTGGTTGAAGAGATTAAGGTGTGATTTATCATATTGGTGAGAGTCAGTCAGATTCTTGCCAGACTTGATCTGCCATGTCAACTGCCTCTGGTTTATTCAAAATTTTCTTTTTTCAAAATCAAATAAGCCCACACACATTGATACTATTGAAGAACAACTCCAAAACATTTTGAAAATTTAAGTAAAATTAAAAATATTTTAAATGTGTTATTCATATTTTTTTCTGCAATATTTAGAAACTTCTAGCAATCAGCAGCTGTATATTTGGAAATAGAATCCTCTATAGATACATTTTTTCCCCTATTGGAGAAATTCACAGGCACTCAATGTTTTTATCTTCATTTAGAATGTGACCTTACTCCTGAGGGAAAATAAAAATGAATCTCAAAACTATAGCCTTGTTTCATTTGGTATTTCAGAAAAGCTGCTCAAAATCCCCAACTGTCAGAAATTGTGATTCAAACAGCTTAAGTCACTGAGGTCAACAAAATACACCTGAAAGGAAGTATAAATGGTCACCCTTTTCCTTGTTATTATTTTGTTTGATGAACACTTTATCATCTTTGAAACTAGCATAAGGACTTAGCTTAACATGTGTTGCCCTAAGTTGGATTTGACATATTAGATTCTTAAAGAAAAATTCATGACAGGCATAAGGGATATCATCATGACAATTAAAAGACAAAAGCTTTTAGAAATATGGCAAGTGGGGGAAGAAAAGAAATATGGTAAATGAAAAAATATCAAAAATATCTTTTAAAAAATCTTGCCCCATCAAAGAAAATTAGCTAGAACATTCCAAGAGAATTAGCCATTAAAGAGAATTTGTTCCAACATCAAAATCCTTTGCAAAATGTAACATAAATGTAACAGATGATGTACCAAAAATATAATACAAATTAACTTAAACATTTGTTTTCCTACAAATCTTGGTAATGACATGTATGGTGTTCACCTTCCAAGGAATTTTATTCTCACACATATAAGCTTTGTATGCATGTGTATCAAGAAATCTGAGTCATTTTTTATTAAGTTTTAGAAACTATGATATAGAATTTCTTGTCATATTTCCTAAGAAGCAAAGGAAAATGAAATTCATTCATACTGTTTTAATGAAAAATTCATGCTTTCACTTATGTCAGCTTAATTGTAAAGATTTAGAATTTTTAGAGAAGTTATAAAATCAATGTAGTATGAAGGTTCTTAACTGTTGGAGCTAATGGTGAAGTCAATTTCGGTACATTGTTCATTGAAGATGCTGTGATTATATTATAATCATTTATATGAGGAAGTCCATTTCTAGTTGTCTCAAAATTAGAAAATGAAAAGGATAATCAGTCTCTCATGATGTTCTTAAAGCTTTAAGGGAAAAAAGAATAAAATATGAAATGCATCTAGCAATGGTGTGAAAAGATTAAAATAGTGTTTATCACAATTTACATAACGAGAGAGGATCTAGTTCTGGACACTTGTTCTCCCTTAAACTCCATCTTATTTGTGAAGACTTGTAACTATTTCATAACTATACCTTCCATCTTCACATTCCTTCTCATTAACATTTACATTTAAAGCCATTAATTTTATTATAATAGATTAATATATAATTTTAATAGAATTAATAAATTTGTGAGTCTGCTTTGCTAGACATTTTTTTACTCATGAGGTAAAGATCCATTGTAAATACTTAATTTTCCATTGATCTCATTTTTCCCTAATAACATGAAAGATGGCATTCAATAAGATGTTTTTAAAGGTCACTGAAAATTCAATTATGAAATCTGGAGAATGATGTGCATTTTCTCATTCTTACTGTTTTAACTATGCGCAAGATTAGGAGAATCAATAGGAAAAAAAATAGCCCTAAGAGAGGTTCAAGTTGGGCAATGACTATCACCAGCAATTATTTTCTCTTCTTAATAAGATACAATAAGAGCACATTTTATTCTTTATAATAATGGTGCTTTATGTCTGCTCATTAACTATAACCTTATTCATCAGAAACATGGTCATTGTACATGAAAGAGGTAAAGTGGGGAGTGCCAGTGTACATGGAGTAGAAGCTAGAAGTGATGTGAAAAAAAAAATCAGTGCATAGGTTTTCAAATACATACTAATTTAAACCACCTGACATCCAATATATGCTTTGAATAAATGCTAACAATATTTTCAGGTCATTTCTTAGTAATGAAATATATATTACTGACAAAGTTCAAAGAGCTTATTTTTCTTAGTATTTTAGAGATAATGAATTATAATAAATGTGAAAAATCAATTTTTAAATACAGTAGATGACAGATAGATAGATAGACAGACAGACAAGCAGAGCTGGTTCACCCCACTTGAGATTGTTAAAGTTAAAAAAAAACTTTAATAGCAGAGTTTCTCTACTTTGTAACATTCCAACTGCTATCACCACCATTTATAATCATTACCCTATTATTGACTGAGTCCTTGAAAAAATTATTTTTTGATAATGTAAGGAAGAGACAGTTTTAAATAGCTATATTTTTAATGAACATGACAGCAGGCATATGCAATGGTGATATACTTAAGTATATTTTATACAAAGGAATCTCTTTTTAGTGAATTTAATCTCACTGTAAAAGAAATAACAAAGCTATAGCTGCTTTGTAAATGTGTAATTTAACATATCTGTGTACTATAATGATAAAACTACCTATGAGCTAAATATTATGTTGGGGTAAGATCAAGCTCAGAAAACTCAAAACTGGAAGTTCAAATAGGATTTAAAATAATTGGATTCTCAAACTGCATGGTAATCACTAAGTGATCAATTCTCAAAAGTTGCATGATATAGAAACAATAACATTTATGGTAAAGAGTTAAATAGCATTTTTTCTAATTTATATAAATCTCAAATGTGTAATTTCATTTATTTTTCATGTATTACAATTCTGCATACAGAAACTTGTAATGATATCAGTAAAATAAAGCAGCTCAGTATTAGTTTTAGGCAGTGTACTTAAGAGGTAGGATGTAAACATGAAAATATTTAATTCACATAAATTCAGAACCTGGATTTGGTTTAGACAACATCATGACATGCTAATTTTTCTGTAGTTTCTGAAGTGGTTTGGAACATTACAAGAATGTAGATTTCATTATTCAGCTATTTAATGCTCCCCAGGGATAAACATTACTTTTCAAATTTAGCATTAATAATAAACCATATTAATATATTGTTGAAAGTTCATTGATAATAATATAAACATTAATTTATTTTTTAAGATTTTATTTATTCATTTGAGACACAGAGATACAGAGAGAGAGCATAAGCAGGGGGAGAGGCAGAGAGAGAGGGAAAAGCAGGCAACCCGCTGAGCCAGGAGCCCGATGTGGGGCTCGATCCCAGGACCCTAGGATCATGACCTGAGCTGAAGGCAGACGTTTAACCACCTGAGCCATCCAGGTGCCCCTAAATATTCATTTATTGACTGAGAATTATGTGTCAGAAATTATATTAGCTATTTTAGACGAGTAATAGGCTTAAATATAAGGAGTTAAGTCTTAAAGAGGTTTAATAACTTATACATAAAAATATGACTTCCAAGTGAATCTGTATTTAGAATCTGTATTTAGTTTGTTTCTAAAACTGACATTTACCCCATATACCTTGCTTTTGTTTTTTGTTTTGTTTTAAGATTTATTTATTTGAGAGAAGGGGGCGAGCACAAGCTGGGGGGGGGGAAGAGGGAGAGGGAGAAGCGGACTCTCGGCTGAGCAGAGACCACCCCAACATGGGCTTGATCCCAGGACCCCAAGATCATGATTTGAGTGGAAGACAGATGCTTAACTGACTGAGCCACTCAGGTGCCCCTATACCTTGCTTTCTACCTATATATCTTTTCCTTAAAACAAAGCAAAGAAAGTTCTCTGAAATCTTATTTTATTCCACAGTATCATTACAAGTCCATGTGAGTCTACTTTCCTTAGTAAAAAAGTCCATGACTGTAAGAATTTTATTTTGAGTGATGTATGGATTTAACAAATAAATGACTATTTAAATTTGCCTGGTACTCTGATGTTCATCTCCATACCTTTATCTATCTACTGATAGATAGATAGATAGATGGACAGACAGACAAGTAGATAGATGATGGATAGATAGATAGGGAACTCTCAGATTTATTGTTTTGATAGTGAACATCTTGGATCTTACTAATCTTTTTGTTAACACATTTAAAAAAATATATGCTCAAATATTATTTTCATTGACTAAATCAGAATAGCATTACTTCTACTCATATGTTCATTATTTGATATTTGACATTTAATGGGTTAAAGACTATAACCAGTTAAGGATAATCATATTCAAAGAGATCTTCATTTTCATTCATGTTTTGCAAATCAGATCTCATTACTGCCTAATATTTTATATTTTTTCGATCCAAAAAGAAAAACTCAATTTGGAATATCATGTAACTTGAAATGCTTTGTGTGATAATTTCAGTAGCTCCCTAAATCTCAGTAGATTAAGTAGAAGTATCATGATGGCTAACACTCCATTTTTTTCTATAGTTCAAGTAATCCCTCTATCAGGTTTATAAAAGCCCTGATGTGTTCCTTCTTTAATTATAATCCTTCTCATTTAACACTGCATCTTGCAGTTGCCTGGCTTTTTCTCTTATCACTGGGATAAGCACCATTACTGCTAAGAACTCCATAAGTCATTCTTCATTTTTTTTTTTTTAATCACAATGCAGGTTCAGGAGTGCAGAAATTGTCATTCACTGGGTATCTTCCGGGTAATGTAATGAACAAAAGGAGGCTGCTGTCACTTGGCCACTCCATCGGGAATGTGGTTATTCTATCTGACAACTACAAAGACGTCTAATTTCTGAGAACATTTTCTATCTGGTTAATTCTAATCACTAAGGACTCGGTTTCATTTAAAAAGGGAGAGAAAACTCTGTTTTGAACGATTTCAAATCTTATTCTGAAAAGTAAGCTCAGCGTTTGCTGTATTTTTGTTCGGCTTCAAAATACTTTCCACACTGTCTGAACATGTGGACTTTAACAAATAATATAATACATAACATACTTTAGACTCTATTAACTACTTAGCTTCTGAATTATTTTACTGGATAGGTGCTTTTTCTGTTAAAATTCATAGTCTTTCAGCATGTTACTTCATCAAATAGTCTCAAACAATCTCACTTAAATTTGTGTATTTCATTATTAAATTATAGTGGCTTCCATACGCCAGTTTAGAGATAAGCTATAGAAAAGATGTTATTAAGGAACATTTAAAACCCATATTCTTTGGTTTCCATCCCCCCAACACTTCCCCACTACACACACACACACACACACACACACACACACACACACACACAGTAGACCAAAAGAAAACCCATAAATCTTTAATTTCCCAAAGCTACTAGGTGGGTCTAATGCAGAGCCTGATTTATAAATATTGGTATAGCACATAGGAACAAACTTCAGGCAACCATATAAAGTAGTTATACAGAAGCTCACCCAATTCCCATTGTTAATAGTGAGAAATACAGTCTGTTAAAATTTAAAAGAATGAGGAGAGAAAGCACAATTAATTCTAGCAAAAAATAAAAATAAAAAAGGCACAGAATGCGAGCAATATTTGCTGTTGTTTGTCTACTGAAAAGCATACTTTACATTCCATCTATGGCTAGTAGTATCTGAACACATTGTAGTTGTGACCTATTCGGATCCTGGGGCAACATAAATGAGAGCAAAATAAATACATTTTCAGCTAAGAAACAGCTGGGAGAATTTATTTAAAATTTGCATTTTTATTTTAGACTTCTGTGTTTTATGATTAAAGCATATGTCTTTTAGGCAACTATTATTCAGGGTTGATATCCAATTTAACAATTTCGGTCAATTAATTAAACCGTTTAGTCCATTTATGTTTAAAGCAATTATTAATGTGACTAGATTTCAGTATGTCATCTTGCTATGTGATTTCCATTTGTCCTTTCTATTTTTCTTTATCTCTCTTCCTTTCTGATTTAATTTATTTACTTTATTTTATCAGCCAATTTGATTTTCCTATTGATATCTTAGATCAGCTTCTTATTATTCTGTCCATAGGTGTTCTAGGGCTATCAATATGTGCACTTATCAAAAACTATTTGAAGTTAATATTGACAACAATTTACATTTTAAAATTCACATCATGGGGCGCCTGGGTGGCTCAGTCCTTAAAGCATCTGCCTTCGGCTTGGGTCATGATCCCAGGGTCCTGGGATCGAGCTCCCTGCTCAGGGACAAGCCTGCTTCCCCTCTCACACTCCCCTTGCCTGTGTTTCCTCTCTTGCTGTCTCTCTGTCAAATAAATAAATAGAATCTTCAAAAAACTTTGTAAAAATTAAAAAAAAAGAAAATTCACATCACATTCTTGACATCTTCCACTTCCTACTTTCCACTTGCCATACTTACTTAATTCTTCATATTTTCCACTCCTCGTGTTATGTTATCCACTCCCATTTGAAAAAATTCTGAGAAACAATGAGATTCCACTAATTTTGCCCACCCTTTGAGTTTTTCTGATATGTCTTTTATTCTAGGAATAATACCTCAATGCATAATATTTTGTTTTTACTTTACACAGATATTTGACTTTTATGGAAATTAATAAATATTTAAGAAATTTCATCTTCATTTATATCTCCTCATCCTGAGGAACATCATTTAGCATTCCTTGTAGTGCACATCTAGTCGTCTCAGTTTTTCTTCATCTGCAAATATTTTATTTTACCCTTAATTTTAAAAAGTATGCTCCTCATTGAAATTTGATGACTTATTATTTATTTGAGTATTTTATCAATATCATTTCATTGTCTTTTGGTTTACATTGTTTCTGATGGAAAGTTATTTTTCAACCCTCTCTTGTTTTTTGTTTGGTTTGGTTTGGTTTTTTCTTTTTGTTTTTTTGTTTGGTATCTTTTCCTCTGGTTGCTTTCAAGGTTTTCTTCTTCTCTTTCATTTGCAATAGTTTAACTATAAAGTGCCTGGGTGTGGTTTATTGGGTTTGTTTAGCTTTTTATGTGTGTCACCTTCTTTCATCAAATTCAGGGATTTTTTACCATAATTTCCTCAAATATTCTCCAACTCATTATCTTATTTTTTTCCTCATCTAGGATTTCAATTACACACAGTAAAATATTTGGTATTGTTCACAAATACCTGAGCACAAGTTTATAATTCTTCATTTTTTAAGTATATTTTAAGATTAGAGTATTTCTATCAATCTCTCTTTAGATATGCAGACTATTCCACCATCTCCAATCTGGTCTCAAGATAATTCAGTTAATTTTTCATTTCAATTAATACAACTTTTAGCTCTTGAATTTGTTTTTTTTATTCAGACTCTGACTATTTTGGTTAAGATCCCCTTTTATTTATGCAAACAATTTATTTTTTATTTGGAAGATTTACCTTTAATTTTTTGAACTTTTTCTAATTTGAACCAATTTATAATAACATTTAAATTTTTGTGCTCTTATTCTAATGTCTGGCCATCTGTTATGAGTTGTGTTTCTTAAATTTGGGTCGCAATTTCTAGTTTACTCCCATGTCTAGTAATTACATTTTAATAAACTTGATTAAAAATGTTTTTATATCTATGGGAAAAACTTAAAAAGCAGTAGAGTTCCTTCTACTCACTCTTGATAGCCTCACTTATTAACATCTTGAATTAGTATGGAACATTTGTGACAATTAATGAAACAATGATCTATTTAGTTTATAACCTGAAGCCAATACATTATTTAGATTGCCTTATTTGTTTTTCCTAATATCCTCTTTCTGTTCCAGGATCCTATCCATGGTACCACCCTACATTAATAGTCATGTCTCCTTAGTCTCATCTTCACTATGACAGTTAAAATAATAATATTATTACTATTATTATTTTCATATAATGTACAATGAACATGGTTCATCGCAGAGACTTTAATTGCATTATGTTCCTTGAAGGAATATTGGTTTTTGTTCCAGGAGGCAATTCAATTACTGGCTTTTGTTCTTGAACTTGTTTAGGCCAAGTCCATTCTATGATGTGGTGGCTTTATGGAAGGCTAGTTTCCCAAGCTTCCCTAACTTAGTGACATTAACTCCCCATCTTGGGTCTCCCTGCAGTTCTTGTTAGGGTGAGTTAGAGTAGGCTTTCCTAAGCTTCATTCTTATGCTTGAGGAGCATTACAGATACCTCAACCCATGCCTACAGAGTTATCAGAAGCTAACAGAGTTTTTACTTTCTGCCCTGGCTGTACCATTCTGCTCCTCGTAGTTTTTTATTTATGTTCTACACTCAACCACATAGCATCTGATGTCTAGTAAACCAGTTGAGGTAAACTTTCTTGGAATGTCGGCAGCCCGACATTCAGCCAAGGGTTTGTAGGAAATTTCTGTCATACCCCCCTTTCAGATCACTTTTTCCATTGCCTTTCACTACAAATTATAGTTGAATCAATGACCCTGAGTTCCAATATCTGCTTGTTTGATTCATTCGGACTCTTGCTCTTTATGAGTGCCAGCTTGCTGGGCCAGAGGAAAAGCATCATCCGCAGGAAGAGGAGCCAAGTGACTGTGGTGCTCACTTCTCCCTTTCCTCAGGAATCACAATGTTATATTGCCTGTTTTCCAATGCCAGGGATATTAAAGCAGACCTACTCTCAACAGACCCATACTCCTCTGATGAGTGATATCTGCTTGAATGTTTTTATATGGTTTTATGATTATTTATTATGGAAGGCCTAGTCTGGAGTAAGTTGTTCTACCCTGGATGAATGCAGGAGTTCTCTGCTCAGCACTTGGAGGAGTGACAAATACGTCTTAATGTCGAATAGAGGCCAGGAGGAAGAGGAAAGAGGTTTCCTTTTGTTTGAGGTGCATAGCTGTGATTTAAATAAAGTTATAACATAGCAAAACAAGTACAAATTCAAGTTAGAGACCAGGGGCTGAATATGCACAAATATTATCCTATGCATATTTTAATCATAGAGCTGGATAAAATTTTCCAGGAAGTGAAAATAGAGAAGATAAAATGGTTAAGGACTAAACCATAGGGGATTCAAATACCTCAAGGTTAGAAAGATACAAAAGTACTCCCTAAGGATATAGGTAAGTAGTGGAAATGAAGGTGAGAGTTTTCCAAATACTCTAGAAAAAAAGGAAATAAACTATACTAAGCAAGAGGAACACGGCAGTTACGAAAATGTACCTCCCCCATCTCCTGCTGCACAGCTGGCTGCTAGGCCCAGCTGCTGCGCTCTGAAATCCATCTCCACATTAGCACCACAGTCACACCTGACAAGGTGTTGCTCTGAGCAAAGGACGAAGTATGCACTTCTCCAAAGGGTGATTTTGTTCGAAGATTCCCCATGAGCCTGCGGTTAAGTTCTCAGAACTGCAAAGCAGATTGGACTAAAGAGATTAGCTTCATTCCTTTTATTCTTTCTTTCCCTCTTTCCTTTCCTTCATTCCATTCCTTCCTTCTACCCTTCTTAGGATTGAAATCTACATCATGATCTGATGACTCTTCAGTCTTTATTTTAGCTCCCCCTCTATGTTCCCTCACACACATTTCCCCCCAGTCAGTCTTGTTCCTATTCATCCTGTCTGCTTCTCCGTAACAGAGTCTGTAAAATGATCTTTATAGGGAAAACAAAAACAGTATTCTAGAGAGACTGCTATGTTTTGTTAGAATGATGAAATAAAGTAAACTCTCAAAAAAGACTTTTAATTTATGAAGAGATTGCTGATGAGACTATAGTACATGTACCTATATAGTTTGGTAGAAATGGAAGATTAAATCAGATTAGAGGAAGTATAGAGAAGTGGAATTTACTCTTCCTCGTAGCCTTCAGAAAGATCAATGCCACTGACACCTTAGTCTCAAACTTCTAGCCCTCAGACCCATGATACAATACATTTCTCTGGTTTAAGCTACCTGGTTTGTGGTATTTTGTTATGGTAGCCCTAGTAAACTAATATAACAGGTGATGATTCAGGTATCTGTGATTCCAGAATTCTCTGCCTAAATGGCACCAGCCTTGATTATTAGGAATCTGACTCTGGGAGAATGGCCCATGTTTCCCTTGTATGCACAGAGGTCAGCAATGTTCATGCGGTGACTTTGCTGGGTGAGGGGGTTGCTGTGGACATGCAGTCTGAGATACCATATACACATATTGGTGGCTAAAACCAGAAGTTGGGAGAGAAGGGTGGTGGACAAAACAGGGGCCATGAGCCCAGCTCTGTGTGTGCTAACACAATATATTGTAGAACTCCAAGGGGCCTAAGAATTCTGGATCCCAACCTACTTTTGTAAGTCATTTTCAAGATATATTTGTCGATATGAGGCAGAGTATATTTTTTATCGAATAATTTATTTGATTTATGATTTGAAAAGTGTAGACATGGTATTTGGACCTACATGTGTATTTGGTTCAGGCCACATTACAGGCAAGCCTGCCCATGTTAAAGTTAATTCTTCCTATTGTCATTAGACACAGACAAACGAATCTTAAAAAGATAGTCTCTTTGGGGCACCTGGGTGGCTCAGTTGTTAAACATCTGCCTTTGGCTCAGGTCATGATCCCAGGGTCCTGGGATCGAGCCCTGCATCGGACTCTGCTCAGCGGAAAGCTCTGCGGGAAGCCTGCTTCTCCCTCTTCCACTCCCCCTGCTTGTGTTCCCTCTCTTGCTGTCTCTCTCTCTCAAATAAATAAATAAAATCTTTAAAAAAAGAAGATAGTCTCTTTATTTTTATTTTTCAGGCATGGGCTAGTTATTGTTACTTCAAAAAATGTATTACACTATTAACACAAGGACAAAAGGAACAGATATGCTCTTGGAAGTAGTTCACTAGAATACGTTAGGGCATAAAACTGAAGAAGTATACTGAATACATCAGCCATATATATAACAAATGCTGATTATATATCTTGCCAATCACCTAAATTTATGTGATTAAATTAACCTGATTTCTCTACCCGATCAAATGAAGTCCCATAAATAGATTTTTACTATTTCAAAAGAATCATCTGAATCATGAAGAGCCAATTCAGTGTTCATATACTTAAATCTTGGAGTAGCTCTAGTGATGCTTATTCCTCTTTCCAACACTTAGCAAAATAAATATCTTCCTTTAATTCTTTAAATGTTCTTTTGTATTTGAGAACATAAAATCTTTTATTATTTTAATATACGACCATATATTTAACACAGACTTTTTAACAATTATTTTTCTCTAATCATCACATGTATTAGTTTTTCCAAACAATATTTTAAGTCCAATAAGAATATTGCTCATATTACTTATTTATTATTCTTATTGTTCTTTGTATTACTATTTTCACTAGCATACTAATTTTTTCAATCTCTTCATTTATTAGGCTTATATCAATGAGAGCATATTTTAATAGTTAAATAAATTTCAATTTGATCAAAATAGTTTTTGAAATCAAAGTACATACAATAAATCACACATTCTATAAACAGTTCTAAATATATATGCATAATATGCATATTTAAAAATACATATTTAGCATATATAATCGTATACATACAATTAAAACATAACACTTTCTATATCACATGAAAAAGAATTTGGACTTTGAAAATATTCTATGTCATTGGAATTTGTAAAATGAAATGCACTCTAAATATTTATATTAAGTATTTATTCAACATAAATAAAGTTATCAGGACGAATTTGGGATGTAGTGCTTTACTTAAAATTCACTAGCTAATAGATATATTAACTAAACTACTTAGGGCACTAAAGAACTGAGATTAATCTACTTTTCATAACACCTACCCTTCCATAAAAATGATCACAAATTTAATATTGAATATGTCACTTCTTAAGAGATGTGCTTGAACATTCATTCATGGAACCTAGACAGTAAATGCTGAAATCAGTCAGTGAGCCACAAGATGAAGAAGGGAACAAATAATAAAGGGAGTTTGTTTTTTTTTTCCAGAAAGAAGATACAGTTGTTCAGTAGTATATTAATCATCAGTATATGCATTTAAAAAGTCCTCAATAGTATGATATCTCCCAAGGAAGATTCTATGTAATTATCTTTTTCAACTATTTTGTTAGGTTGTTATGTTGAAATAAAAACTAAACAAATTCAGCAAAACTTTATGGCAAAAAACATAAATAATGTGGTTTTACTTTCTCATGGGTTAAAATGTTTTTGTTTTCTACTCTTGAGTAAATTAGAAAGCTATTTGTTTATGCTATTATTCCTAAAGTGAAAATTGACTTCTCTTTAGATAACTGGTTGTTTATTTTGGAAATTTCCCTTTCTTTTTTGCTAAAAAAGATTGTTACAGAAACCCAAAAACCTAATTTCCTCCCTTCACTTAAGTAATAATAGTTACACATGAAATCTTTGAAGAGTCCCTTTTTTTTAATGTTTTGTCCTCTTTTTAGTGGATGACAGTTATTTCATATAGATTATAATTCAGAATGCTTATTGATATTTATCTTTCCTTATATGTAGTACTCATCTTTAAAATGAATTATATCACATTGTAAATTATATCTGAAAGAAACTGTTTAATTTTAGTGTTGTCTGGAAAAGACATTGTCCTATCCAATGGCTCTTAAATCACTAATTTATTTTACTTCCAGCACATTACATCCTAACACCACCTGGGAAGTAAAATTTTCTGGAGGGTTGGTTTTCATTTCATTCTAAATGCCTGATTGATGAAATTAAGCATGTAAACATTTAAGAAGCTGAATTAAGAGGTTCATGAATAGAATAAACATTCTTTTCCTGTGTCCCTTTAGATTTGTTGCAAGATGAAGCATAAAATCTAAAATAAACATTTATAAATGCTTAATTTCTGGCTTAAAATATAACCATAGTGCAGGGATTCATATACATACTTATTATCTAAATTTAGTATCAGAAGAAACCTAAGTGTTAATCCAGTTATTCGAATCAAAATATTTTATTTTATTTCCAAAGTGACTAAGATTTATAATGGGTAATATTCCTGCCCAAGTTGACAGGAATAGATAATGACAAATTTATTAGTACTCAGTGTTTCTGAACTAATGCAGTGCCCCATAAAATAATCCACGTAGACGTTATACAGATAGTCCTTTTTTACCACAGGTAGAATGTGCCAATTTGCATAACAAAAGCTATTTGAGAAATTATGGAAGACTTCTTAGTTTCAGAATTATCATTTTGAAATAAAGGAAGCAAATGTTTTATGATAAACAAAATAATTATTTTAGATTTCAAAAGTATTTGGGTGAGATAAGTAAAGATATACATTTTTTAAATATATGGAATGACTTAAATGATTAGACAACTTTGTTCTCAGTAAGAATAAGATTAATTTCAGATTCATTTTTGTACCTGTAAAATTTAAGGCATAGCAGGGTATGGTGATCAATTAGTGTAGAACTTTATTAAATTGAAAATAGGATGAACACAGGAGAGAAAATGTCTGCCTAGGAAATTAGGCAACGATTACATATAAGGAGTACAATGTTTTTGTTTTTGTTTTTGTTTTTTTAAAGATTTTATTTATTTATTTGAGAGACAGAGAGAATGAGAGAGAGAAAGCACATGGGGGGGGAGGGTCAGAGGGAGAAGCAGACTCCCCGCTGCGCAGGGAGCCCGATGCGGGACTCGATCCCGGGACTCCAGGATCATGACCTGAGCCGAAGGCAGTCGCTTAACCAACTGAGCCACCCAGGCGCCCCAGGAGTACAATGTTTTGACATCAAGGGGTTTTCAAAAGAAGAAAAAGCAGAAGACTTGATTAATTCAAATGTTCCTGAATTTTAAAGCATATTCTAATGTACACATGTGCATTTATTCTGTGGATAATAGACAAATATCTGTTGGAATTCTAGAGATCAAAGTTACCAAGAAAAGCTTGAAAGATGAAATTATGTGGAAATATGGAAGTGACATAATCTAATTTTCATGATTAGAAAGTAATTGCAAATTGAAAGACCAAAGGCTTTAGTAAAAATTAAATAAAAATCAGGACCAATTACTATTATTTAAAGTGCAAATATACTTTTTTGATGGATATACGAATTGTCTTTCTCAATCTTCATATCACTTCTTTTTCTATTTAGGGAAAAATACAACTAAAAATATTTCCCAGACTCCTTTGGGCTAAAATCACTGCTGCTGTCAATTAAGTTTTAACAATTCAGGGCATTTAGTATGAATTTGAGGGATAAAGGGGTAAATGCCTTAATACTATGGGTAGACAAGGATCCTGCAACATGGTCATAACACATTACAACAGATATGTCCTTAAAGATACCTGTGGGCATGTTACATGGTGACTAGGTCTATAGGAAAGTGACTTGACCCAATTTTTGGAGAAAAAAACAGTTCATGAGATAATGCTAACTACTACAGCTATAGTCAGGTACAATGGCATAGTAATTTGGGTGAAGGTTGTGTTTTGGCTTCAGTCTAATGCACAGTGGGACCAACACATAGGTGATCCACATTTGTGGTTATTTTCCCAGATATGCAATGCATAGTCAGAATAGTCATAGTTATGAACTAGCAGAATCTCTTTCTCCTCCACCCTCTCATACCGTTAGATCATTGACATGGAAGTGTGGGATTTATGGTAGGAAAGACCCAACAAAATAGCAAATTTGGTTGAAGAGTCAGGAATAAATTTTGTTTCCATTATTTATCGCTGCATAAGGAAATACAACAAAAATCAGTGGCATAAACAAATACTTTATTATAGTTTTTATTTATTGTCATAGCTTAGTGAATCAGGAATCAAACCAGGGCTTGGTAGGGTGATTCTTCTGTTCAATGAAGCACTGACTGTGGTATATTAGAGGCATTCATCTGGTAGTTTGCCTGGATTGGATATACTCATATAACCTGGAGCCTTGGCATGGGTGGCTATAAGTCTAGGCTCATCTGGGCCTCTCAGAACCTTTCCACATGATCTAACAAGGCAATTACACTTCTTAAAGCAGACTCAAGACTCCTGTAGACTATATTGGGACCTAGTAGAACTCTTATAGACTGGGCCCACAACTGACATATTGTCACCTCATCATACTACAGTCAAAACATCTACATGTCAGCCCTCTATGAGACAATTCTCAAAAAATATGAACTTTTAAAAAAAATTTCCAGGGGCGCCTGGGTGGCTCAGTTGGTTAAGCGACTGCCTTCGGCTCAGGTCATGATCTCAGGGTCCTGGGATCGAGGCCCGCATCAGGCTCCCTGCTTAGCGGGAAGCCTGCTTCTCCCTCTGACCCTCCCCCTGCTTGTGTTCCCTCTCTCTCTGTCTCTCTCTCTCTGTCAATTAAATAAATAAAATCTTTAAAAAAATAAAAAAAATTTCCACAACCATATATTCTAAACTGATTGTAGTAATCATTGATGAAACTAATTCTTTGATAACCCCAGGTGATAAAAGACATAGTAATAAATAAGAAGGGATATCTTCTAAAAGGATATCTTCTTATTTGTGGGAATAGTCTTTTGCTGCCTCCTTGCTTTGGGTTATCAGTAAAGAGAGAGAACATAAACAGGATTCTTCACAAAGTTTTCTTTTAGTTATTTTTTTCATATAGGGGAAGCTGAAAAAAATATCAAACTTGTTCTAAAGCACAATAGGAGTAAGTTTCTTATGAATGATGACTATAGGTCTTCAAGTGTCACATATGTATAAGAATGAGACTAGTGTCAGCCCAGTGTCTGGAGAAGCCAAAGGGAGGAGATACTGGAATAGAATTTGTAGGATAAGCCTGAAGAGAGGAGGTAGCAGTGGGTATAGATAGCCTGGTCCTATCATACTGGGAGGATCAAAGGAAATGTGTTTTTCCTTTGGCTGACTGGCTAATTGCCAATATTCAATTTCTGTTGTCAATAAATTGCTTCCTACTATCTTGCCATTGCACATTAATTCCATGAGGGATGGGATATGATTCTTAAAATCTCGACTTAATTTGCAACCCATGACATACTAGGTATTTTTCCTTGAGATACTGAATTAATATTCTTCAATAAGTATTATTTTAAATAAAAAGACATTAATAATTAACTGCATACAAAGACTGATACCAATTAAATGGAACAGATAAAATATGCTCTCTCTAAAGTATTATATTAATATAAATAACTTTGCTTAAATATTAAATAATAATTATAAATTCAAATAAAAGAATGAGAATCCTATATTTACTTAAAATGAATCTAGGTCACAAAGGTGTTGTGTTTGTTTAGATAAATAGATGATAGACAGATAGATAGATAGATAGATAGACAGATAGATAGACAGGCAGACTATTTTTAGAACAATTTTAGGTTTAGAGAAAAATTAAATGGAAAGATAAAGGTATTTTCCTTATACCTCTCACTCTCACATATGTATGGCCCCCTATTATTATACTATTATATATCCTCCACCAGAGTGGTACATTTGTTTCAACTGATGAATCTACATTAATACATCATGATCACCCAAAGTCCATAGTTTACATTAGAGTTCACTTTTCTTTTGTACCGTCAATGAGTTTGGATGAATGTTTAATGACATGTATCTGTCATTATAATATCAGAGTATTTTCCTGCTGTAAAAATCATCTGTGCTGCCCCTATTCATAACTGTTTCCCCCTAACTCCTGACAACCACTGTTCCTTTTGCTGTCTACATAGTTTTGTTTTTACATAATGTCATAGAGTTGAAATCATATGGTATATAGTATTTTCAGATTGTTTTTTTTTCACTTAGTAAAATGCATTTAAGGTCCCTCCATGTCTTGGTGTGGCTTGATAGCTCATTTATCTATAGTGCTCAGTAAATATTCCATTGTTTAGATGTACCACAGTTTTCATTCACCTAATGAAGGATATCTTGGTGGTTTCTAAGTATTGGCAATTATGTATAAAGTTACAATAATCATCTGTGTGTAGGTTTTCATGTGTACTCATGTGCACCAATGCTGGATAATATGGTAAGACTGTGTTTAGTTTTGTAGAAAACAGCCAAACCATCCTCCATGGTGGCAGCAATATTTGTATTCCCACCAGCAATGATTGACAGTTCCTCTTGCTATATATCTTCCCCAGCATTTGGTGCTTTAATGTTTAAGATTTTGGTTATTCTAGTAGGTATGTAGTGGTATCTCAATATTGTTTTAATTTGCAATATTCTAATGACCCATGAAGTGGAACATCTTTTTCAAATGCTTGTCATCTGCATATCTTCTTTGGTGAAATGTCTGTTTAGATATTTTGCCCATTTTTTAATAGAGCTGTTCATTTTCCTATTGTTGAATTTTAAGAGTTCTTTGTATATTTTGTATAACAGTCCTTTATCAGGTATGTCTTTTTGCAAATATTTTCTCCCAGTCTATAGCTTGTCTCCTAATTCTCTTGACATTGTCTTTTGTAGACAATTCTTTCTTTCATGGATGTTGACTTTGGTGTTATATCAAAAATGTCACCTCCATTTTTGACAACATAGATGGACCTAGAAGGTATCATGTTAGGTAAAATAAGTAATCCAAGTCCACTTTCAAATAATCCTTCACAGGTAGTGAGAGTATTTTATAATTATAAAATAATCTCAATTCCTCCCTCCCTTCTATGTTTCATTTATGTCATTAATTTCACGTGGAGATATAGACTGTATATATAACTACATAATATACAGTTACTATTATTATTTTGAACAAACCGTTATCTGTTGGATCAGTTAAAAACAAGAAAAATGAGGGTTTTTATTTTACCTTCACCTATTCCATATACAATGTTCTTCCTTTCTTTATGTAGATCTGGAATTCTGACCTGTATCATTTTCCCTCCCTCCGAAAAACTTCTTTTAACATTTCTTGCAAGGCAGATCTACTCACAATTAATTCCCTCAATTTTTGTTTGTCTGAGAAACTCTTTATTTCTCCATTACTTTTAAAAGATAATTTCTCAAGATATAGAATTTCTAGGTTGGCAGCGTTTTTGTTTGTTTTGTATTTCTCCTAATATTTTAAATATTTCAGTGCATTCTCTTTGTGTTTGCATAGGTTGTGAGGAGGAGTCAGATGCAATTTTTATTTTCTAATAGGAAAAGTGTTGTTTTCCTTTGACTCCTTTCAAGACTTTTTCTTTACCTTTTATTTTCTGCACTTTGAATACAATGTTTCTTTAGCATTTTTCCTGAGTGGTGTTCTGTGAGCATCATAGATATATGATTTGGTGTCACAATAATTTTGGGGAAATTGTCAGTCATTATTGTTTCAAATATTTCTACTGTTCCTTTCTCTTTCTTTTACTTTTAATATTCCCATTATGCATGTGTTACACCTTTTGTAGTTGTCCCACAGTTCTTGGATATTTTGTCCTTTTTTTTTTCTTTTTTTCTCTTTGCTTTTCAGTTTTGGAGATTCCTATTGAGATACTCTCAAGCTCAGAGTTTCTTTCCTCTGTTTAGTCTAGTCTACTAATAAGTCCATGAAAAACATTCTTCATTTCTTTTATAGTGTTTTGGATCTCTAGCATTTATTGTTTATTCTTTCTTAGGATTTCTATTCCTGTGCTTACATTGCCCATCTGTTCTCACATGCTGTCTATTTTATCCATTAGAATCCTAAGCATATTAACCATAGGTGTTTTATATTCCAACATCCTTGTATCTGTGTCTCATTTGATCCTTGCTCTGTCTCTTCAAACTGTGCTTTTTGCCTTTTAATATGCCTTGTAGTTTTTGCCTTTGTTTTTTTTTTTCCTTGATATCTGGACATACTGTATTAGGTAAAAAGAATTGTGACATAGACTTTTAGAAAGGTGATAGTGTGTGGGTGGAGGGTACATGGTCTATAGTCTGTAGTCCTATGATTAGGGATTGGGTTTCAGTCTTTCTGTGAGCCTATGCTCCTGGTGTATAAACTTCACAAGTGTGGGGTGCCTGGGTGGCTCAGTTGGTTGGGCAACCAACTCTTGATTTTGGCTCAGATCATGATCTCAGGGTTCTGGGATTGAGGGTCATCAGACTCTATGCTCAGCAGGGAGTCTCCTTGAGGATTCTCCTTCTCCTTCCCCCTCTGGCCCTCTCAAATAAATAAATCTTAAAAAAAAAAAAACTTTAAAATAAACTTCACAAGGGCTGCTTAGCTCCCACTCCCTCCCTTGGGAGGAACAGGAGGGCTGCATGGGCTAGTAGAGTTGGGTATTTTCCTTCCTCCACGTGAAAGGACACAGTAGGATCAAGTTGGGTATTTTGCTTCTCCCAGGTCAGTCAAGCTCTGAAAAAAAGGTCAATGGTTTAAACTCTAGTAAAATAGTTTCTCCTGAAGGCAGGCTTTGTTAAGAAGAATGGAATACTGGTACATATCAAAATGGTTATGTTTCTCCTCCCTCTCAGGAAAGCATGAGAGGAATTTTCTCTAATATTCACTATGAAAAACTGGTCAAGCACCGGGAGGTAAAAGTTACAAACTTTCATTCCTCCTATGACAAAGTTCCCAGAAGTTTTGAACTGAGACTTGTCTACACTGTGCCTTCATAAATTTGTCTACTGCAGTTTAGGTTTTCCTACCCCAAAACTGGTTCCTGCAGTGGTTTCTTCTCATGGGTTTCTCCTATAGAAAATTTTAATTCTCTGCATCTGTCTGTCTGTCTCTCCAGTTTTGGGTGCAGTAGTTTTCCCTATGACATCATTTCTCTAACATATCTAAGAAGAATTTATTTTTGTTTGTTTTTCAGTTTTTTACTTGCTGGGAGAGTGACAACTTCCAAGCTTCTCAAATGCCTAACTGGAATCCAGAAGTCCAAGACATATTCTAAATCATGGAAAGTACAATGACAAACCATGTCTCTCCCCATCACTGAATCCTAATTCAACATTAGGGATTTAGCACTATTTCCATGTCAAATGGATTGATCACCCAACTAACTTCAAATAAACATTTTATTGTCATATTTCTTTTTTATAAATCAATATTTCAAAAACATTTTGTCCATGCACTCCTATTAGGAAAATAAAAATTGGAACATTGGCTCCCAATATGTCTACATTTATTTACAGTTTTTAAAAATTATATGTATAATATCATGTCAATATCTATTTTAACATAATACATAGATGAAATAGACAAGAAAATATGATACTAAATAATGTGTGTACATGTGCACACACATGCACAAAAATACATAATTTTCTGATTTCTATATAAACATATAAAATTTATAATTTCTACTTTCTAATGATTCCTGCAACATAATCACAATAGATTATCCTGAAAGTTCCCTGGGTTGAACGACTCCAATTTGAGATCATGATCTAGATAACTATTTTAAGAGCTTACATTATCCTTATGTCTCCAAAGAAAAAAACAACAAACAAAACCTTGAATTTCATGTTTCGTGATATATGTTAGATAAACATTGATTGTCAAAAAGTACATTCTAGTTGCTATAAATATCTTACAAATTATTAGAATCCAAAAAACAAGACTATTAAAAGAACTCCCAACAGGGTACCTTGGGAAGAAGTGTTTTATGTGATTTGTACTCAACTGGGAAAGGCTTGAGAAATCAAATTCTCTCTCCAGAGGGTTTGTTTGTTTTTTTTTTTTTTTTCCTCTTCAGCACATAATAAATCCCACAAGTTTCTAAAAATTCCCTTTGTCGTTACTTTTTTTTTCCTATTATTCTGGTGCCCCAGGAGTCTAGGATTGCTAGGGGGGATATTTCAAGTACTGAAACACATTTTATATCACACCACAAAAATTATCTTAAATAAAACATTATATATCCATATGTATAGATGTATGTATGACATACACAAATGCACGTATACATGTAATCAAAGTAAGACAATGTTTTTCCCTATATTTTTACATAATACATTTTAAAGAAGTAGTAATGGTTTCAGTATTCAGCTATCAAGCTATATAATAAAGAATCCAGTAAAGTCAGCACAAATTTTTCCATATGTAAAAGCACCCATTTCTTGCTTTTCCAATAGTATCTCAATTAATATACAGACATCTTAAACTTTCCATTCTTTGTGTATGACAATGTAGAATTTTCTAAACAAAGTGCCATTTGATAGTAGAAATTTTACTTGGAATGTGCACATACTTTGTATAAAAATGTGTTATTTTTAAAAATATCACTAGTATGACTCTGTCAAACTGCCAGCTAAAAACTACAGTTCAAATGAAAATGATCTACCTTCAAGAAAATAAACTGAGTATATTTGAAATTGTGGAAAGAGGTATAATGATAATTGATAATAATGTGAAAAAACCATCTAGCAAAATGTCACTGGTGAAACATGGGCTGCAATGGTTGGACATGCATGGTTAGAAATGAGTCAAAACTAAGTTTTTGGGTGTGGGAGGAACACCTTGAATAACAGATAAATGCAAATAATTTGCTTCTGAGAATCAAGTATGTCAGTAAGGAAAAAAAAATTAAAAAAAAATCATGACGATCCCTAGCAAGTGAATACTCTTACTTTTCAAAACACACACGCACACACACACACACACACACACACACACACACAAATGACTTAACCAATCCACATTTGTTTTATTAAAATATTAATTGAATTAAAAACATAAGGCAAAGATACTTCTTATTTTAAGTAGATACTACAACACCATTTTGATGTTCTATGCCCTTCTCTTCCTGGTCTCATGGCATCCTATATTTTAATCATCATAAGTTTCACGATGCCATACGATTTGCCTCATGGTACCATTGTTTTCCCTGAACAAACTGTAATCTTGAAGACCAGGGTCATGTTTTACATGATAATTGCTGGGTGTTTGATGCTAACACATTGTGGTCTATAATAAATAGCCTCATGTAAGTGACTAAATGGAGGAATAATTTAATGAATAAATGAACATGTTCTATTTAAAATATTTTCCCAAATACAGATCTCTAAAGTAGCAGCCAGATGATCAGGGACATCTGACAACTTGCGGGAAACACAACAAACACAAAATTGTCTCTCAGAGTCGATATCAAATACAGAAGAATGATAGATGCCATCCAACCGCACATTAGTATGAAGCAGAAATTTTGGAAAAAAACGACAAATAATATTGGCTGAGGTGTCAACATGCTTAAGGTAAAGGACAGATGAATTTGGTAGGGAATAGGGTGACTGTGCCATCATTAAAACAGAAATATCATATTGCCCTTTCACAAATCTAGGATGATTCAGTTTTCTCCATTTGAAAAAAGGGAATGTGTTTTTTAAAAATAGATATTCTGTATGAGACAGATATGAAAGTTTCTCACAATAGTTTTATATAAATTTATAAAAAATAAAAGAATATATCACCTCGATAATAAGCCCAGTGAAGCTTTCAACACTAATAAGACATTTCCAGAGGCATAGCTGGCAGCACAATTCCCTGACAGGTTCTTTCTGGGATGGACTATCCTCCGGAGTTTGATGTCTTAGTACTCCCATGCCGGGTGAGAGAGGAAAAAGAAGAGAGGTGCTAACCACCAGATGCCAAGTCACACCAACACTTGTGTTTGAGGGGTGTGCTTGACTTGGGGGTTAAGGATGCTTGCATATGTTTTGTATGTAATTGTCACATTCATATTTTGTAAAATATAGTTATTATGAATCTAAAGTTTTCAAAGAATATTATGAAAGGCATTGGTTTAATTGAAATCATTAACAATAAAGGTGATATTTTTCCTTTTTTTCTATATGTATAGACTTAAAATGTTTACAAATTATATTTTTTGTAGGTTTGTAAGAAAAGTCATGAAAAGAATTTACAATCTAGAATTCTATGGAGGCTAACCCTATTCTAAAACAATAACATAGGAAAAAAATTAAATGTTTCACTCATGTGGATAGTAAACCCACTGTTCAGAATACAGTGCATGAGTTATCAGTACAGCCGACCCTCAAACAACATGTGTTTGAACTGCGTGGGTCCACTTATATGTGAATAGTTTTCACTAAATACAGTATAGTGCTATAAATGTATTTTCTCCTCCTTGTGATTTTCTTTTTTTTTTAAGATCTTATTTATTTGATAGAGAGAGAGAGAAAGAGAGAAAGCATGAGTGGACAGGAGGGGCAGAGGGAGGGAGAGAAGCAGGCTCCCCATTGAGCAGGGAGCCTGACGCTGAACTCAATCTCAGGACCCAGAGATCATGACCTGAGCTAAAGGCAATTAACTGACTGAGCCACCCAGGCACCCCTTCATTGTGATTTTCTTAACAATATTTTCTTTTCTCTAGCTTACTTTATTGTAAGAATACAATATATAATACATATAACATACAACATGTATTAATCGACTGTTATCCGTAAGGCTTCTGGTCAACAGTAGGCTATTAGTACTGTTAAATTTGGGGGGAGTCAAAAGTAGTATACAAATTTTCAGCTGCATGGGGGATTGTTGTCCTTAACCACCAGGTTACTCAAGGGCCAACTGTATTAGAAGTAATAGTTACAGTGAATACTATTAAGAGGGTTGTTTCAATGATGTGCTCTGTGCATATGAAATGTTAATTCAAAAGCAGTTATAATTTACACATAAAATATATAGTTTAAATTTGTAAAATGATACTTATTGGATAATTCAAATTAAAAATGATTTCCATAGTAACCTATTAATTAGAGAATATTTTAGATTATGTTTTGGGGAGGAGGTCAGGACAAAATAGCAATATGAAGACACATTTTAATATTTCTCTAGTTTTTCACCTTATTTAAAATATCTAGAAATTGACAGAATACCACTGGGATTAGAAGTTAATGAGAATTAAATATGTAAGTATTTAAATAAGTAGTAAGGCTATTTTCATAATGTTAAATGCCATAGTTCGAAAAACAATTCTGCTTGAACATTTTAAAATTCCCCATTATTAACCTGGAATGATATGTAGAGTATTCTTACAGATAATGGTTTACTATCTTTCATACAAATCAAAATGAATGATAGATATTCACATTAAACGGGTAAAGGAGAATAGGAAACCAAATAATAATTCTACCACTAGTCACTAACCACAACATTAACAAACACATAGCTAACGACCAAAAGCTACATGACGTAAAGCAATAGCAAATCCTTAACAAACTTCCTCAACAAAGAAATGCCTAAGCATATAGTCTGATATATGTATATACACAGAGCTATATATATAATAAAGGTTTTTAGAAAGTTTTAATGAAAAAACGAATCAAACTTAGATGGAAAATTCATCAGAGACTGAAATCTTACATATTAAAATAAATGTCTGCTACAATGAAATAGCCCAAAATGTGTTCTGATAAAATAACATGATTATTTGGGTGATAGTTTCATAGATGATTTTTTTTCCTTTATGGCTTTCTATGTTAGTCATACTTTTATAATAACAATAAATTATTTCTAATATAAAAATTCAAATCTTACCAAAAAGATTTTTGTAAGACAATAATTTACTTACAAAAAATCGAATCCTGAGCTTTAAGTCATTAAGCCCCACAGTGATGCTAACTTCAAAATTATATATTTATATTTCTAATATTATTTTAATTCTTATATATGTCCAATACAATGTTTAGAAAAAAATGATATATTTTTAACACTATATATAATTTATTTTTGATTCCACATGAAATAAATATACATTTGTAATGGCTATCATTAATGATTTGTAAGAATTTTTTTCTTCTTAAAAATTACCTTTTCTTGGGTATTAAAGAGGGCACATTCTGCGTGGAGCACTGGGTGTTATGCACAAACAATGAAATCATGGAACCCTACATCAAAAACTAATGATGTAATTAATGTATGGTGATTAACATAACAATAAAAAAATTTTTAAAAATTACCTTTTCTGACTTCTATCAGTGAAGTCTAAGAATCTAAGCATGAAACAAATGACAATAGTAAACTGTCATAGCTAAATTTAGTTTCTGGTGTAAAGTGAGAAAGAAAGAAAATTTAATACAAGGGAATTTGATTTGTATAAACCATCCATCATATTGTCATTCTATAGACAAATATTTTATGATAATCTAATCAATTTTTGAAAATCACCTCTTAGTATAGAATATATGTATATCCTAATGCAGCTGTGTTTTATATTTATTAGCAGAAAAATATGATATTTAAAATAGCCCCCTCTTTAAAGAACATTTTAGTGGCATGAATGGCATCTTTGTATTTTTGGAACTGAAAATCTCTATCTATGGGCTACTTGGTTGCAGCAATATGAGAAACAATCGCAATGAGAACTGAAACCATGGAAATTTGCTTAGCTTATTTTCTATATTAGCATGGCCTTTCTATTTAGCTGTCTTTATCAATTTGACTTTATTATTCTAGGAAACTTGGCATAGAAAATAGATGCAACAATTACCACAAATTTAATTAGTCAAATAGCATAAATCATAAAACTCAAAATTGAGCATAAATTATTGGCCTATTTTCTCACATTCTGTAGGCCAGACATCAGGCTGGACTAGCTTTGTTGGTTTCTTGGCTTAGGGTATCACAAGGCTGAAATCAAAATGTTGTCTGAGTAAGGCTTTTCTCTAGAAGTTTGCGGAAGGATCTACATCCAAGCTAGCTCATTAAGGTTAATAGAAATTAGTTTCTTGCAGTTACAGGGTTAATGTCACCATTTGTTTCCTTGCTATGAAGTGGGAGCTGCTCTTAGTGTCTAGACCATTGTATTCTCTGTCATGGACTCCCCCACTTCATCTTAAGCCAGTTATTGTATTTTGAATCCTTCTAATGCTTCAAATCTCTGTTTCCCTTTCTAGCACAAATTTGATAAAAGGTTTTGCTTTTAAATGACTCTTATAGTGATACTGGGTGTACCTAGACAATCTCTCTTGTGATTAACTCAAAATCAACTGATTAATAAACCTAATTACATGTGCCACATCCTTTGCTACATAATGTAACACAATCATCGGGGGCGTCATATCTCATCAGACTCACAGTTACATGGATTCGGGGGGGAAATTTGAGGTGGCACTTTGGAATTCTGCCTATCATAATTAAAGTTGGAAATAATTTTATTGCTCCTTTTAGAAACTTTCAGAAAACCCAACATCCAATATGGCTCGGGAACAAAAGCAAAGAGATAGGACCTGTGGGATCATCCTGAGGGCATCTTCATCAACACTACTTGTTCCAATATGGTGCAGAAAAAAGTCCAAGAGTTCACTGCCCTCTCAGGAAAACTTAATGAGTCAATATTTGCAACCAGGAAAGGAAAAGTGCTTCCTTTCCAGGGTATGTGGAACTCTTTGCTACTCCACAACTGGAAACCAGCATCACACCCAGTAGAGGAGCAGGCAAGCAGCACATCTGCTGGCCAGAGAGGCTAAGGTGAGTTCTAGCAATCACGTGATGACTCGCCAGGTCTACCTCACCAGCCCTGGGGTGATCGCTGAACAGCCAAGGATGACGAGAAGGGACACAGCAAGTGGGAAGAAGCCCGACAGACTGCGGCTAGACCGTGAACTGGAGAAGGACTAGGGCATTAACCAAATCACTGTATGTGACTAAATATGCTGAACTGAAATAAAATAATTCTGATTAGGCAGACTGGAGAAGGAAAAGCAAATGTGAGTTTACTTAACCCCCCCCCAAAATTCCCTTTTTCCACATTTGATTTTTGGATATAAATTAAATTCAGCTTCAGTTCCAAGAGATACAGTAAACACACAAAAAGAAGAAAAGATCATCTGGCCAATTCGGAGGTTCCGTGACATCTAAGGGTTCTCCCACCTCTCCCTCTTCTTCATACCCACTGCATAACTGTGATGTGCACATCTACCTTCTGAAATTTAGAGTACTGGAAAATCTCAGACAAGTACTCCTGGATGAACAAATATATAGATATACCCTCCTTGATGTCAGCAACTCCCACACATTCTGTGTGTGTTTATGTGTGTATCGGGTTTACAACATTTCTGAAGAACCGGAATCCAAGTCAAAATAGTCTCTGATCATTTGTAAACTAGTCAGTTTAAAATGTCATGAAATTGTCATCCTGATCACTTGTGAGCAATGAGGGGGTGATGAATTCAGTTACTGACTTGGCTTTAAAAAACAGAAATAATGAGGAGAAAGCTGCTCTTAAAATCTTGGTTACTTCAGAACTGCAAGCAAACAGAAGTATTAGAGTTAATGTATCTTCCTTTCAGAGAAGAGAGGAATCTGCAGGAAAAATACACCTGTTATTTATCTCTTGCTGAGATATATCCTCAAAATCTCTTTGAAAGAGTTCCTATAAACTAATTCATATTTTGACATCTTTTTCAAAAGCCCTGCATTACATAAAGACTAAGAGGGAGGGGGCTTCTTTTCAATGTACTGAAAGTCTCACTATGTATCACAATATGAATTTTCCAATCCTTTTTATTCCAACCCTCTCTCTTTTTTAAAAGTCATACTTTGCTTTTCAATTTCCACTGGCTTTATTCTAACAAAAGCACTGTTGAGAGGAGGTGAGACTTTTGTAAAATCTATGACCACACTTATATCTTTAGCTATTTTCCATTCTCCCTCTGACCCTGCCAGAACACAAGACACTAAAAATCTCACTAAGTGGAGGAAAAAATTAATGTAACTAATGAAGATATTTAATCATCGCAATAGTTCATACTTATGTAGTATTTCACATCATCTTATTATGTTTATACCTCACCAGGAAACTATCAGAATGATTTAGAATTTATGTTAGAGTCTGGCAGAACAAAGATAACGAAGTTAATGTCCTGATTCAAAACAGCTCAAACCCTAATGAGTGAAACATGAAGAACATTTATCTATAGGAACTTTTTATAACACGAAGACTTTTGGGAGTCTAGAAGAAAGTTTCCTATCTCACTTTGGCTCCCTGATTCAGAATCTCTCAGGACTTGATTCAGTTTAGGGCTTAATCCTAAAGAAAGAGGAGGGCTTTTCAAAGTAGAAATCTAAGTGGAAAGACACATCTCAAGAAGAGAGTGAGAAAGGCCACAAACAGCATGGTGGTAGAAATCTGCTCCTATTTGCTAAGAGGAATGCTACAACATCTGAAATGAAGCTGAAGAGGAATGAAATAAGTCATAGGGGACCTATGTCACATCACAAAGTCTACATAATATTATTTTAAAGGCGATCAAGAACTTCAAAGAAGGTTTTCAAAAAGAGAAGTGACATAACCTATTTCCAATTTCTATTTCACATATATAAAGAAGCAATATAGGATGGATAGTGATTACATCAACTGCTGCACTCTTGAAATAGATCAGTTCTGTTCAAATTCCAGCTCTGCTGCATGTTAGCCATGTGTACTTGGGTAACTAATGTAGTACCTCTGTGCCTCAATTTCATCATCTCCTGTCAAGTGAATTACACTGAGTTAATATGCTAACTGAAATTCAAATAAAAACTTGAAACAAAATTTTTTAAAAAAATTAAAATTAAAAAATAAAAACTGAGTTAATATAGAGTACTTAGAACAATGCTTGAAATATAAATGTGATAGACTAGCTATCTAAATAATAACTGTTATTACTATCACCAGTATTGTTCTTTTTTTAAGAGGGTACAAATAATACTGTATGCAGAAAGGCCATATTAGAAGAATATGGTAATATTTTATGGAAGAGAGAGCTGTAGCTTTGGTTTTAGTCATTTGGGTAGAGAAAAAGATGAATTTAAAAAAACCAACAAAGATGCAAAATTAATATATGACAATTACTGAAAGTCAAGCTTGCTTCTGTTAAAAGATAAACTGAGGCATGTTCAAATTTTTATTTGAGTAAAAATTGATTCCACTTGGTCAGTGCCAAACTAGAAACTCTGGGAAAGACTTTTATAGAGAAAAGATGAGGGCAAAGCAAGAAATTACTGATTGGCTATAGCTTAAAGTCTAGTTGGTATTTGTGATTAGTTGTCTCTAGGTTTAAAGTTTGTTACCTTGGGGGCATTACAAGGTTAGATTTTAGTTCGCTAACATAGGCCACCACAGCATTAGAGCCACATCAGTCAAATAACCTCCTTGTTTAATTAATTAAACACTTCTCAGGTATCTAGTTTGGCTGATAGGTTGAGTGCCATCTGACATAATGAATACAAGGATAGATGTGTAAGAAGAATATTTTTAAAATTCTCTTTTGGAAAATATTAGGGTTTTATGAGACTATGGTACTGATAGATAGCAATACTTAGCTAATAATTATATTTATTATAAAAATGTAAAAATTTACGCTATGGTTGTGAATTGACCTTTTTAAATTTTCTCTAATTATTTTATTTTGTGATTGTCCTGGTAAGAAGGGAAAAATGCAGGGAGATTTTTGTAAATGTGTTACTAAAATTTGCTTCACTAAGCAAAAAACAAAAATTAGTCTACTACTTTTTACTAACTTAATAAATATAATAATACTGCTTTTGTTTAAATGACACCAGAAGATACGCAAGGAGGGTAACACTGCTTAGAAAAGGAATATGGGTCCTGGATTGGATTATTATGTTGTGCATTTTGCTTACACAAATAATAATATATTAAAATCTTAGATCAGTATTCATTGTTTCTATGTTTTTTTTATTGTAAGAATGATGCATAATAACTCCCTAATTTTAGAAATTTAAAATGTATCTTTTGCACACAGATATATGGGTTAGTAATGGTTTTCCTGGCTGACCCTGGTTTACCTTCAGGCTGAGATTTGGGTTCAGGTCTATTCCATTTGTCTCCTCATATTAGGACCAATGACTATTTTCTTTCATAGTGGATTAGAAAAATATGAGCATAAACCAAAGCTTACAAGCACATCTAAATTTTTTGCTCTCATCAAGTTCACTTGAAAAAAACAACTCACCTAGCTAAGCCAAATACCAAGATGACAGGAAAATGTACTCCATCTGTTCTAGTGAGAAACACTAAAAAATTCACATGGCCAAGGGTATGGATCTATAATTCCATTATAGGAAAGAAACTAAAGTTTGACATGATAATACATTCAATCATACTTACTCTTAGTTTGTTTTTTTATAAATAACAAATAAATAGCAAGTAAGTTTTTTCAAGCTATTTAAACTTATTTATTATAAATGAAGTCTGAAAAAAACCCATGTGAGAAGGTATTAATATGTTTTTCACCATAAATTCTTATACCCAGAGTGTAAGCTAAATGGGACCAACTATAAATTAAACCTAGACAAATTTATGATTCTCCCTGACAGACTGTGGAGAGGGAAAAGAGCCATTTCAGGAGCTCCAACATTTAAGGAGTAGATGAAGTAAGAGAAGGTCATGAAAGAGATTGAAGTCCTGAAACCCAGAGAGAGAATCAAAACAGATGAATGAGAGAGCTCAAAAAAGAGAAGAAACATTGATTAAAGATGAGAGTAAAAGTAACTTGAAGACTGACAAATATCTACTAGATGTGACAATTAGGAGTTCATTAATGGCCTAAGCAATGAAATTAATTTAAAATCAGTTATTGCTTTACAATTTCCAATTTAAAATAAATAATAAATTTCAAATATTTTACCAGACCGAGAATTAAAAATTGATTAGACAAATTAATTTTGACTGAACCGCATTTGAAAACATAATTCAAGCTCATTTATGATGACTGACGGGAAAAACAGTAATTTTTTTCTAAGAAAAGATTTAAAAAGAGATCAATAACTTCTATCAAATGCTTAATGGTTTCAAGTTCCATAAAGAAATGCCATAAGTGATAATTATAATCACTACCCTCATACTCCTACAGATAAAAATAAACTTAAGCAACACATTCCTAATATAAAACTTTCTATACTTCACTCAAAATGTAATTGTTTTCCAGACAATACTTCAGTCTTGTTGCTTTGTATAACTTTAGAAACATCTGACATAGTTGAAAACATATGATGCATAAGAGTAACTATAAACAATGTGTTCTTGTTTTCTTCCTTGCTTAGATTTATTTATAATAAAATTACTTTTATATAAAACATGTAACTTATTTGTTCAGAGTTGTTTCTCTAATTTATTTCTTCTCATGTGTTCATTTCCCTGGTTACATTTTTAAGGATATAATTTTATTACTAAGAATTGGTGGATATTGGTCTATAATTTCTTTTAAAAATATTTAATTTTTCCTGAACTATATCTAATATGATATAGAGAAAAATGTTCAATTATATTGATGTCAAATATGTGTATTCAGGGCCGCCTGGGTGGCTCAGTCATTAAGCATCTGCCTTCAGCTCAGGTCATGATCCCAGGGTCCTGGGATCAAGCCCCGCATCGGGCTCCCTGCCCTGTTTGTGTTCCCTCTCTTGCTGTGTATCTCTCTGTCAAATAAATATTAATATATATATATATATATGTGTATTCATATACACATAAACAACAGCTTGTTATAATCATATCACCATTAGTCAAAATCAAAGAAAATAGAGATATCTTCCATTATTTTAAATTTTCGATGTGCCTAAAATGATTGAAAAAAGAAATATCCATTTGAGAAGTAAAAGGTATATTTTAGGATCTCTGAATCTTTAAAGGACACATTTAACTTAGACAACCGAAAAGAACCCCAAAACTATTCATTGCACAGGTTTTCTTTCTAATCTATAAGGAAGTGTATAATATAGATAAGAACTTTAAAAACTCGGATATGATATAAATATATGCTTACATTTCTTTCTCACTACAAAAAAAGCTCACTATATATAATGCATTCACTTCCATTAAAGATATGAAGATAAATATTTCTCAACCAAATCTGAAGAGTCTTAAGAGTTACTTTAACATATATTTAACATTTTGCTTTTTCTTCTTTTAATTTCAGCAAGTATTTGCTGAGCCTCTTCTCCATATGAGATACTGTACTAATTTTCCCTTACTCTGATAATTTATTGTTATAGTCATGAAAGGTATTTGATCAACATTACGGCTACTGTGCTTTTTTTGCTCCTTATGGTGAGTCAGTCAGTGTCATGATCCCACTGAAAGTTATAAAGGAAATACAATTGTTCCAGTAGCTGTGGTTGCATAATTAATTAGTCTAAAAGTTAGATATAAAATAACCATGTATCATCCTATGGATTATAGGCCAGGGATTAAGGTAGGACACAGCAAGATAGTTTGTTTTAATTCCCCAAGGGTTAAGGTTTCACCTTGAGGGCTTGAAAGTTTTGGAATAATTTGAAGGCTCACTAGCTTACTGGCTGACAGCTGATACTGGCTATTTGGTGAGACCTCAGTTGGGACTATCACTGGAACACCTACATGTGGCCTCTCCATATGACTAGAACTCCTTGACTACATAGTAGCTAGGTTCCACAGGTGATTATCCAAAGAAAGAGCCAGGTGGATTACTTTTAATATCATAGCCCCAACTGTCAAATAGTATCACTTCTGCCATGCATATTGTACCTAAGAGTCACAATCCCTCTCCCCTGAGATTCAAGGGGAAGCAAAATAGATTCCAACACTTGATAGGGAACAGAAGTGGCAATGTTTGGAAAGGTATATATATAGGAATGGAGATATTGCTGTGGTAACTTGCAAAATCCACTTCAATATTGAAACATTAAATGCGGTAATCTCAGGGATGTCAGTCTAAGGGTATTTATTTATGTTTTAATTCTTTATAATTACTTTTACATTTCATATTTTAAATAATCATATGCTTATTTAAATAAAAAAGCAATATGTGTGTACATAGTAGGAAAATCATCAGCATCACAGATGTCTTATCCAGATTATAAGAAATACAATATTATGTTTTATCACTGTAGTTACCCTTATAGTTTATATAGGCAGTAGGGCATGGTAGCTAAATATTTTATCCCTGAACATTTTTTTTATTTGACTGTAAAATAGTGTAACAGTAGGTTTAGAAAACATTATCACTGCTTTTCAAAATATTTTTTGATAAAATTATCTATATTAGTTTCCTAGAAATTCCATAACAAATTACTAGAAAATGGATGGCTTAAATGACATATATTTATTCTCCCACAGTTTTGGAATACAGAAGTTGGAAACTAAAATGTCGGCAGGCTCTGGGGGAAAATCTGTTCCATGCCTCTCTCTCCTAGCTTCTGGTAAATGACAACAATACTTGATGTTCCTCAGCTTGTAGATTCATCATTCTAGTCTGCATCTCCATATCACTTGTTTTATCCTGTGTGTGCCTTCCTCTCTTCTCTTCTAAGTACATTTGTCAGGGGATTTAAGATGTATCTGGGTAATCCCAGGATAATTTCATCTGGATATGCTTAACTTAAGTGGTTCTGCAAAGACCCCTTTTCCAAATAAATTTACACCCACCTACATTCTGGGTAGGCATGATTGTGGTGGTACCATCATTTAACCTATTAGTGTATCAATGGTAATATTTTACCAAAAGTATAGAAAATCTATTAGTACACAAAGTGTTCAATTATTCTAAAGAGAAAGTACAGAAAGTTATTTTAGTTACTCTACCTTCAATAACTTTTTATTTTTCTTTTTCAATGCTATTAGTATGTGTTGCTAGTCACCATTAATTAAAGTACTTTATAAATTCAGGGAATTGTTTTCTTTTTTTTTTTTTTGATGCTGCATTACCATTGAATTAAGGTTAACATAGTTAAACCTAAGGCTAACATAGTCATAGTTTAAAAAATTTTATAAAAATCACCATTTGCTTGTTCAACTAGTTGATTTAAAATTCAGTCCATATATGAACCAATAGAGTAAGACACCTACCTGTCCATCATACCTCATTCTCCCCAGAAAAACAAAAGAAAAGAAAAAATATATATATACTTTTCCTATTCAGTCTCTTGACTCTCAATATGGCCTGCGATTGTTCAATTTATACCAAAGCACAGATAATATATAATGGAGAAATTAAGTAGATTATAAAGATATTTGTCTAATATAACCAATTAATCCCTATCATTCTTAACTTTTTATTAATCTGTGCTTGTTGTTGACTTTCCACAAATACTCTTATGTATAGGTGGCCTAATTATTTTAGCATAAAAATGCCTTTCTTTCTTAGGAATGAAATGCTATCTACTAAATGCATTCACTAATTTTCACAATCTTTTTTCTCAAATTCCACATCTTTACAACATTGTAATTGAATATCTTAAGCCTATGATTTTGAAGGTAAAAGTAAATTAAAACATGATCAACATATAAGTCTAAAATCTTTATTTCTAAGAAAATATCACATTCTTATTTAATACGTATTAAATAGGGATTATGGCTTTCATGTACTCTTTTTAGATGCTTATGATTTAAAACACCCCTTAAATTTGTAGATCATAAGACGAAGCATGATTTATGTGTAGTTGTTTTTGTTTGATAGCTCACTGAAATTATTCTTCTCTTCAATATATGTGTATAGGTCGCAGTGGTGACTCCTGGTTAATAAATATAAAAGAATATAGAATTCAACATTGGCAAAGATAAATATTTTATATCTAGCATACTCTGTACACTAATTTTGAGTAGAAAAACAACTTTCAGGTACGGAGTATATAGAGCCAGTTAAGTCTAATTTCATACAAATGAGAATTTATAGGTAAAAAAGGTCTCTGTAAATCATAAACCTAAGGCATATAGAGATTTCAAAGCTTGTTTAAAAAAAAACTTGTTTGAGTCAGCTCTAGAGCAAGAAAGAGAATATTTTGATTTCCAGTTCTATTTTCTTTATATCATTACCTTTGAGAAAATGTCCTCAATTTGTCCCCCAATTTAATAGGGCTTTACAGATTAGTTACAAATAAATTAATCAACAATAATTATTTTTTTAAAGATTTTATTTATTTATTTGACAGAGACACAGCGAGAGAGGGAACACAAGCAGGGGGAGTGGGAGAGGGAGAAGCAGGCTTCCCGCTGAGAAGGGAACCCATTGCAGAGGCTCCGTCCCAGGACCCTGGGATCATGACCCAAGCTGAAGGCAGACGTTTAACAACCGAGCCACCCAGGTGCCTCAACATTAAAATTAATTAAAATTAATTTTAATTTCGGCTTTATTTTGTTTTTACGGGCAAGGAATACTTGATAGAGATTTTTTCCCAGCTTGAATTATCTCAAAACTTAATAGTAAATTAGTCAAGTTAGCAATGGGATGCTTATTTTGGGGGAGAGGGAGAAGTGTACTAGAATCAAGTGTAAGAGTTTCTAAAGTCACAAATATAAATGTCAAATTACTATGTTCATAGTATGTATGAATAAACCTGAAAAAATATAATATTGTATGTCAAAATGATACTTCAATTAAAAATACATTGATAATTATAAGTAAATATATAAATATATAAAAACACACAACCACAACTTGATTCTCAGCAGTGATGGGTTTACAGTATGCATTAAACATCTTAATGTTTAAATTTCTTAAGTTCTCTTTAAATTGAGGCACTTTTAAAATATTAAAAATAATGGAATGTTCCAATTAATGTTACAGTGTTTATTATCATTATCACTTTATTAGTTGAATTTCAAAGCTGTGCTTTTAATTGTACTCCTATGTTATTTATAATTGCGTGAAACCATCAGTTAAACAAAAAATAGACTTTTTTTTAGCATAATGACACTTAACGTTTCTCTGCTTATTTTATAGGAATGTAAAAGAAAGATGAAGTTAGTTATCTTCTTAAATTGGATTGCTCTCTGAAATTCCTTTTGTGCAAAACAATGTCTTGGAAACTGCTTTACATTTTTTAACAAAGAAAATCTGTCTTGTTTAAGCCAAAAATAAAATAACTACTGATTAACTAAATTAAGAAATGCATTGTGGGAGATTAGAAGTTTATTTATATTGGCTATTTATAAAGTTGGGAAAATTAACTTTTAACTGGAGTATCCAATTTTCTGAATCCATAGCACAAGTACATATCATAAAACTATTTTAAAATTTGAAAAAATGTACTTTCATTAGGTTCAAAGAGTTATAGGGTGATAACTGCTATTTTAATAATTCATAACCTAATTAATGTGTGGTGTGAATGCATCTAGCTTTCAGCATGATTTTTTTCATTGGGTATTAGCTAAAAATATCTTCTATAAATAAAAGTACTGTAAATAGAAATCTTACAATTTATGTAATTTCATAATAATAATTAGTAAAGATTTGCCCCTTTCTTATATTTAGTAAATGAGAAACTGCAAAATCAATGCTTGATAACTACCAATTAATATTTTAGCTTTATTATAGATATGAATTAATTTAAAAGAAAAAAAGGGACCCAAAATTAGAAAAAATAAAACAGTAAATAAAGGCTTCTGGAAAAGTTACAATTTCCATTTACTAGAGTATTTGGGAAAATAACTGCCATTTGAGATAGCGTATACTATACTCACAAAATGCTTTCTTAAAAATTCTGATCATTTATATAATCATTACTTCTTTTAGGTGATTGAGTCTCATGATTTTTCCCTACATCATAAGGTGTAATCAAAGTGACTTAAAAACATTATTAGGGGCACCTGGGTAGCTCAGTAGGCTAAGCATCCAACTCCTGATTTCCGCTCAGGTCATGATCTCAGGGTTGTGAGATTGAGCCCTCCCTGCCCCCCAGTCTGGCCCTCTTCTCTGCCCCTCTCGCCCTCAAAAAAAAAGAAAAAAGAAATTATTAGATCACATTTTGGGTCCAATCTTTTTTATTTTCAAGATACAGAATATATGAGAGTTTATATGTGTAGTTATTCTCTTTAAATTTTGCATAACTGCCTATCCTATAAGAGAAGACTCCAAAATTAGAGTTTGTATTGATCCACATTATTTGAGAGAGATATATATACACACAAATTTGAATATTTGAAACAAGAGGGTATCTGTGCATGGTGACATAATGTGGTTATTGTGTCAGACTGGGCTGAGGTGGAAAGAGCTTGTTTTTTTGTTTTGTTTTGTTTGTTTTTATGTCCTATTTTGTTATGTATTCCTATTCTGGTTCTGCGGGGAGGAGTAGAACATGGGAAGAAAAGGTAGGTTTACAAATTTTCCTCTTCCTTCTGGAAACCAAATGCATAAAGAAAAAGCATTTTCCTTCATCATTCCCCAATGTTTTTGTTTCTCAACTATTAAGCTTATAGTCTACAAGATGTGACTTCTCATATCTACCAGGTATTGCTGCTTCCCAAATCACAAGGGTGTCTCTAAATGTTAACCACTGCTCTTTTGTGCATATTCCACAGACCGCAAATGAGCAGTATAGGTTCGTGCTTCAGAAACCTCAAAATGTGTCATAAAACGCATCCACGGAATTAACAAAAACTCTCCCTACCCCATCACGGCTTCCTTCCATTTTTTTTTTCAATTTTTCATCTTCCTTCTTTCACAAGCAGACAAGTATTTTCAAAACTGTCAAGTTTGTCAAACTCATTAAAATCTACCTAAAATAAGGAATTTTACCATGTAGTTTTTCTCAATAAAAATAAATTAAAAAATTCAAGTTTTTGAAAAATTTCTAAGCAAATATGATTACTGAACAGTTTTCTAGAATATTCTATCTTGTCTTCTTAGCTTTTGAGCCTGCAACAACTGCATTTTTTTTTATTTTTTCCTCTCTAACTTAACCTGGGATTGTGTACTCTTTTGTAAAAATATCACATTGTTTTTATATATTTATTAATAAAACCTATCTCATTTCTCTTGACCAAGCCACTTGTATTTTGACAACCTAAAATGACTAGAACCATCTTGAAACTGTAAGACCTTAAGAGGGAGGACTGAGGAGACAGTATGAATGGAATTGCTTCTTAATTCTTTCAACGATCCTGCCCACATATATCCTTCTCTTTTTTTTCAGATTTTCCATTAAAATCAACAAAGCAGGCCAACACCAAATTTAATTGTAATTAAATTTGCAAAATATAGTGGTAACGAAAAAATCCTAAAAGCAACAAGACAGAAGAAGTCCCTATCTTACAAGGGAAGAATACATATGTTTTGAAAACTATTTGGAGTTTATTTTTTACCTTGCTATCATATCTTTTGCAAAAGAAGAAAATTTTAAATCTTCCCTTATAAAATGCATGCCTGTTATTTAATTCTTCTATTATTTAATTTGCTAGTACTGGCAATAGTATTGAATAGAAGTGGTGAGAGCTAAAATCCTAGATCACCTATTCCTGATGATAGGGGAAAATATTCAGCTTTTCACTATTGATAAGTGAGTTATAAGTTTTCCATAAATAATCTTTATTAGGTTAAGTTTTTTAATTCACAAGTTCCTGATTTTTTTAATAATGAATGGGTATTGAATTTTATCAAATAACTTTTCAACAATTATCTAGATGATTACATAATTTTTATTCCTTTTTATTCTTGTTTCTTATGGATCATTATATTAATTGATTTTGGATTGTTGAACTGATCTTGCATTGCTACAATAAAGCCCGCTTGGCCTTTTGATATACTGAAGGATTTGATTTATTAAATTTTTTTAAAGATTTTATTTGAGAGAGAGAATGAGAGAGAGAGAGCACATGAGATGGGGGAGGGGCAGAGGGAGAAGCAGACTCCCTGCTGAGCAGGGAGCCCAATGCGGACCTCCATCCTGGGACTCCAGGATCGTAACCTGAGCCCAAGGCAGTCGCTTAACCAACTGAGCCACCCAGGCACCCCATGATTTCTTAAAATTTAAAAGAAGGTTTATGTCTAGGTTTGGGGGGTTGTTTTGTTTTGTTTTTTGTAATTTTTTTTCAAGTTTTGTAATCAGAGGTATGTCAGCTTTATGAAATGAGTTAGAAGTATATTGCCCTAGTGTATTTTATGAGACTTTATATAAATTGATTTTTTCCTTAAATTTTTGATTGGATTTACCAGTGAAATAATGTGAGGTGGAATTTGAAGGGAGGTTTTTGGTTACAGATTTTATTTCTTTAATACGTAAAAAGCTCTTTAGTTAAACCAAAAATACATTGTTTTACAGTCAATTGTGGACAACTGTGGATAACTGTCATTTACAAGGTATTTGTCCTGTTCATTTATGTTAATAAACTTATTGACATAAGGGGATATTATCTTTTTAATGTTGTTAGTTTATATAATGATATTCCCTCTTTCATTCTTGATATTGATAATGTGTTTTTCTTCTTTTCACTGATCTTGCTATGTATTCATCATTAAAAAAGTTTTCAAAGAACCAGTGTTGAATTTGATAATTTTCTCTATTACATATATGTTTTCTATTTTATTTACTTCTGCTCTGATATTTAGTGTATTTGTTTTCTTTGACTTATATTGTTTTTAGTTTAGTTGGTTTCATTTGCTTTATATCACTGGTTTCTCTTTTTTTCTTTTTCATTATTATAAAATAGTTTCAGATTTGCAGAAACATTGCAAAGACAGTATGAAAAGTGTCTGTAAACATTTCACTCAGTTTTCTTTAATGTTAACATCTTATAAAACAATTATATTTTTGTCCAAAATAAGAAATTAAATAGGTAAATTACTATTAGCTGAGTTCCACACACTACTTAATATTCACCTGTTTTTCCACTCTTGTCTTTTTGCTGGTTTAGTATTCAAACCAGGTTACCACATTCCATTTAGGATTTCCAAATTCTCAAGGTGAAATGTAAATAATGATTCCAAATCTTTCTTGTTTTTAATATAGATAATTAATGTTATAATTTTCTATCTAGGAAATTTTAGTTCTATTTCATAAATTTAGATATGTTGCAATTTAATTATTCAGTTGAAAGATTTTTATAATTTCCTTTCTTATTTTTCTAGGAACCATCAGTTACTTAGAAATATGATGTTCAAATTCCAAATATGTTGGTGTTTTTAAAATATTTTCTTGCTATTTATCTGTATTTTAATGTTGTTGTATCAAAGAATATGTTCTGTTTAAGATTTCAATCTTTGTGATCTATAGCTCAGAATGTTGTCTATCTTTGTGAATATCTCATGTACACTTGAAAAGACTGTGGTTTGGGTGAGTTTGTTTGTAAATATTAACTAGATCAAGTTACTTGACAGTGTTCTTTAGATTTCCTGTATCTCTACTGAAATATATTTTTTGTCTAATTGGTTTTATCAGTTACTCAGAGAGTAAAGCTCATGACTTTGCCCCCAATTATATTTATCTGTCTATCCATCTATCTCTCCATCCATCTTTTTGTCAGTTTTTGGTTCATTTGATTCATCTTCAAAATACATGGAACAAAACCTGACAAAATAATTCAGGTTTTATGAGTTCCACATGAATTGATCTTTTTAGAATTATGAAATCTCCACTTTTACGTCCAAAAAAATTTTTTAGAAATCCATTTTTTATAACAATACTAAATATTTTATGCTTATTTTCCACGGTACGTAATGTTCACATTTTCACTTCCATCTATTTGTATCTTTATACTTACAGTATGTTTCTTGGAAACAGTATATAGTTGAATCATCCCTTTTTATCCAAACCGATTATATGATTTTTTTATAATATATTGAAAATATATTCTCAGATTATCCCTATAATTGAATCGTTATATCCATTATGTTACATAATCATTACTTATATTTAGAGTAAAAGTAAACCTTTCTGTCAACCATAAAATGTAGGCATTTTAGAACTTTTTTAGGAGTGTTTTGTCAATAAAAGATTACTAAGCTAAGTGTAATGCTTTCTTTTTCTATTTAATTGATTGGTTTAGCTTTCTTATTATGGTTTTTAATTCATTTGAAGAGTATATTTTACTTGTGAGATTTTCTTCAACTTTAATTTTTGTTCATTTTTTGGGTAAATTTTTACTAATCTCATCTACTAAGAAATCAGCTGGAGTCCCCCTCCTCATTGTTGGTGCCACCTCTATCATGTACCAACTTCTTATATACAGAAGAAAAAAAATTTCTGAACTCCCCTCATTAGCTTTATTTGTTGATTGGTTTGTTTCAATGCAAATATCATTATGTTTTTATTTGAATGTTACTGTAGCATGTTTATTGTGTGTCTCTTTTAAAAATGAAGGGACTTTTATGTGTTTGTATGTTTTATCACTAATTTGTGAGTCCCATGAAATATTCTTTTGGAGTATTGTTGCTCATACAGAATAAACTTATGAAATACATGATAATGTCATATAAAATTCAAAATAACTCAATTATCCAGGTAATTTATACATTTGTTTCTCAGAAAGGTCGTACAGAAAAATCTCTCTTTATACAAGAGTAATGATGTTTAAATCAAACTCTGGTGGGTTGATTTAATTCTCCCCTTATTCAAGAAACTTACCAAATGCAGATGGGAATGAAAATACCACTACATGCCAGAATAAACAAATAAAAATTAGAAGCCAAATTGAATAATTAGTTTTTACCTCAGTTCTACCAGCTGTCTGGAAAGTGGTATCTTCAGGCACCTGCCTAATTATAATCACAACTATTCAAAGCTTGTACCAATACGTTATGCAAAAAACTCTTTATAAGACTATTTAGATTATTTCTGAAGTATCTCAAAGTATTCTCAATTTAGTTGTCATGTTTCATAATACACAGAAATTAAAATAAAAATACGTGAAATATATCATTAATCCACCATTAATATTTGAAAATACTGTACTAGGCTTTATTATCTGACAAGGAGTTTTCATTAGGCAAGTGAAATATTTATTGGAAAGATATCATAGAAAGCACAATATATAAAATCAAATGACACAATAGATCGTATCCATATTTATTTCTATGATTCTTTCTTGGTAACCCTATATTTTTTTTAACCTTACATTTTTTAATTCAAATTATTTAGAGAGAGAGATGCCACATTTCAGAAAAAATAATTTGCTGATGTTTTAATTTCAAATAATATAAATCCAAACTTTTTGAAGAAATATATTTTAGTCCTGAAATAGTGATGTTATGATGTATATTTATATTTTACATTACATAAATCCAAAAAGTAGATTTGAAAATAATCCTAAATCTGTGGCACAATATAGAGCAACCTTAACCCTACTAGGAGGAATATTTTAGTGAAAGTACTTTTGTTATTTTAGAAAGAGTGGTTAAAAAAATTTGAATGAATAAAATCCATGTGCAATATGCAAGAGACTATATTAAAATATACATGAGCATAACACACATATATTATGCTTTGTATAATTATATATCTAAATTATATATATATTACATGTTACATATATGTGTATGTATAACTACATATATTATATATACATAATTATATATATACATATTCAAGCAATTATCCAAAATAGATTTTAAGAGTCTCTGTGTGAATGTTTAGATCAAATTTTGAATCCAAATTCTATTACTAAAACCACTGACCCAATGTCAATATGTATTGATCTATCTAATTTATAATTAATATAATTTATTAGTCACCATTAAAATTGATTTGAAGACTATGCTCATAAGTCACTAGCAGTGTGTATGTGTGTATTTTTTTTTAATTCTGCTTGTAGACATTGGAATAAGACCACTTGTATTTGAATACCTGCCGTATAATTTCCCGTGTGTGAATCTGGGCAAATATACACTGCTAAAGCATCATTTTCTTCGTATTTAAAATTGGGACAAAAATGATTTTTGATAATTAAAATGTCATCATTGACGATAAGCACTTAGGAAAATGATTCAAGGATAGTCGGCACTATTTTTTAAAGTGTCTTATTTCAAAAAAATAAAGTGTTTTATTTCATTGATTTTTAAAATTCTTCAGTTTTGGGGCGCCTGGGTGGCTCAGTTGGTTAAGCGACTGCCTTCGGCTCAGGTCATGATTCTGGAGTCCCAGGATCGAGTCCCGCATCAGGCTCCCTGCTCAGTGGGGAGCCTGCTTCTCCCTCTGACTCCCCCCCCATGTGCTCTCTCTCTCATTCTCTCTCTCAAATATAAATAAAATCTTTAAAAAAAAAATAAAATAAAATTCTTCAGTTTTTTTAATCTTTGTTTTTCCACTGTTATTATTAGTGCAAGTATTTTTCTATCTTTTGGCTTTGAGTTTTCATGAAATATTAATTAAATTACCACATGTTTAATTTATAATACTGAGCCTTGGAGACTAGTTTAGGGTTTCCTTCTAGATAGTGATTGGGTACACTCCTGATGATATGTTCACTTAAATATCACAGATGGCAATGATCCTGGTGATGGATGTGACTGCTTAATTTAAAACTGTTACTTTATTATGTATTAAATTGCATCCACATTTCTTATTCAAGAAATACAACAGGGTGCCGGGGTGGCTCAGTCGGTTAGGTGTCTGCCTTTGGCTGGGTTCATGATCTCAGGGTCCTGGGATCAAGCCCCTCGTTGGGCTCCCCGCTTAGTGGGGCTTCTGCTTCTCCCCCCACCTCTCATGCTCTCTCTCATGTGCACATGCTCTCTCTCAAATAAATAAAATCTTAAAAAAAAAAAGAAATACAACCTTCAGTTATCTTCCATGTTATGAAAAAAGCCTTAAGAGGAGACTAGAGGATAAAATAAAAGGAAAAAATAAAGTATACTGGGGGAAAAAAAAACAGGGTGCCAAGGTACAGTAAGTAAAAAGAGTACAGGAAAATTTGCAGTATTCTTCACTTAATCAATAGATTGAAATTAAGGTCATAAAAGGAAAAGACAAAAATACTCAGGGGCAGGGGTGGCTCAGGCCAGTTAAATGGTTGACTCTTGATTTCAGCTCAGGGTCTTGGGTGGGATCAAGCCCCACATGGGGCTCTCCGTTCAGCAGGGAGTCTATTTGAGAATTTCTCTCCCTCTCCCCCTCCCCCTGCCCCTCCTCTCACTCTCTCTCTCAAATAATTTTTTAAATAATAAATAAATAAATAAATAAATAAATAAATAAATAAATAAATAAATAAATACTCATGCCACAATGTACTAACTTCAACTCATCTCAACCTCAACTGGAAATATAGTCTTTAAGTATTATAGAAAGTTAGTAAAATATTCATTGTAATGTGTCAATAGAGCAGAGGTTTAATTTAATTAATTGGCAAAGTCATTGTGCAATTGTAATTGGAAATGTTCCGAACTATCAGTTAAATCTGATTGATAGTCATAGTTCTGATATTTTTAGCCATGGCATAGCAATGATTTGGGAGCCATAGCGCTATAAGAAATGTCCTTACATTCTGGTTCCACCACTCGCCTTTCCTTCTTCCCTCCATCTCTCTCAATCTCACTCTCTCCTTCTGTTTCAGTCTGTCTCTCTTCTTTCTTCCCTCCCTCCCTCTTCCACTCTTAGCAAGTAATTGAAATAATTCTGATTGACACACAGATGTATACTATGACATAGATGTCTTCCTGAGTGTACCTCTCTAGGAGACTAATTTCTTTCTCTTTTTATTAGTCAAGCTTTAGCTCCCTGAACTCTTCTGGAAGCAACCTCTTCCCTATGGAAGGTGAAAGTATTCTAATTGAGATAGTACCCTTTTCTTCTCTCAAGCCTGCAGCATACTGGTGTTGAAGATACTGAAAGCTTTCTAACTCTAACCAGTCTGACTTGGTTTAATTTTGTTTCCAGAAAGAAAATGAAAATAAATTAATAAAGACAATGAGTGAAATTACAACAATATTTTACCAGTACTAAGTGAGACTGTCATTAATTGAGATTTTTATCAAGCAGGAAAAGGGAATGCACTGAGACTCTACTCAGTAGTTAGCATGAAGTCAGTCAACCTAGGGAAGCTCCAGTTCAATCTTCCAGTACTGAGGTGAAAATGGATAGAAGAGAGGTTATTTTTCAATATTCCTTTTAATGTTATATTTTCTTGATTGACTTCAAAGTTGAGACCAGTGATACACATAAGTCTATCTATGTATTCAAGCTCATATAATTATTACCTTCTCATCAATTATACCTACATGGTCTATATGCATGATAGTGTGTTGGCTACATGCAATATCCTAGAAGTATGGTTTGTCTGTGATAATTTTTTTATGTGAATACTGTTAAGCCACATCTTTGGTTCAAGTTTCAATGTCTGGGAGGGACAATTTATATAAACTTTCTAAATCATAGCCATTTCTATGATTATAGTCTTAGGGTATGGTATCTTTGGTAAAGTTCCAAGACATATATTTTTTAAAGTACTCCGTTAACCAGTGGTGGTTGGAGTAAACCCTTTAAATTGAAAGATATTCAATATAGAGGTACAAGAGGACTTCTAAGGATTTTTCCTTTTCATATTGAAATGTTTTATATTTAGCCCTACATCTTTACTTTCCATATTAATTTTAGGTGAAGTTAAGGGAAACATCTATCTAAATTTGAAGATATAAAATAATTATTAGAGCAAATATTTTTATAATAAAATTAAGAATTTAAAAAAGAATCAATTATAGTAACTTTTAAAATTGATTTGAGGACAATGCGGATTTATTGACTATTGATGCAAATTAACAATATAATATATTCTAATAAGCTGCTTTAAATTGCATAAATAACATAGGGAAAGTAATTTTTTTAAGATTTTATTTATTTATTTGACAGAGAGAGAGTGAGCACAAGCAGGGGGAGCAGCAGGCAGAGGGAGAAGCAGGCTCCCCGCTGAGCAGGGAGCCTGATATGGGACTCAAGCCCAAGACCCTGGGATCATGACCCGAGCTGAAGCAGATACTTAACCGACTGACCACCCAGGTGTCCACGGCAAGTAAATTGTTTTAAAAAATCAAAGGCAGTCCATATTTTTCTTTTGTTTTTGTGAATGGATTAAAGATTAAATAGTAAATATGAATTCAGTGATGTTCCATGGTAGAAACACAAAACTTATGGACTAAACGCATGTTCGTAATGAATAGTGTCCCCTGAAAATTCAACTCCAAGTGGACTATCAGAAATGGACCATATTTAGAAATAGTGTCTTTACAGATATAACTACTTAATAAAGGACTGCTGTCATTATATTAAGATACACAGATATACAGGAAAGAAGGCCATATGAAGACAAAGATTGTAATGATATAGCTATCAATCAAGTAATGCTAAGGTTTGCTGGCAACCACCAGAAGCTAGGAAAGAATGGAAAAGGCTCCTCCAGGGGCACCTGGGTGGCTCAGTCAGTTAAGCATCTGCCTTTGGCTCAGGTCATGATCCCAGGGTCCTGGAATTAAGCCCTGTGTGGGGCTCCCTGCTCAGTGGAGAGCCTGCCTCTGCCTCTCCCCTACGTAGTGCTCTCTGTCTCTCTCTCTATCTCTCTCTTTCTCTCACTCTATCTCAAATAAATAAATAAAATCTTTAAAAAAATAAAAATGAAAAAAAAGACTCCCTCAGAGCCTCTAGAAAAAAGCAATCCTGATAACACCTTGATTTTGGACTCCTCTCTTTCCAAACTGTAAGAGAATATATTTGTTGTTTTAAGCTTCCCAGTTTGTGTTACTTTATTACAACAGCCTAGACAATTAATGTAATGTATGACTATGACAACTATAACTCTTTTACAAAGAAATACCTGGCTGCATATTGCTTAGAATCTAGAGGGGAAATATGATATATATGAATAATATAGACACAGATACTATATCAACAAAGGCAAGATGTCTCAAATATCAATATATTATATTAAAATAATAAAGGTATGACAGTTTCCAAGGATAGAAAACTATGGCTTGAGCCATAGTCAGTTTGAGGTTTATCGTGAGGAATTGATTAGAATTTGTGAGAAGGTAGATTATAGAAAATTCCAAGTCTGGTACTGAAGTGGGGAATGGCATAAATTATAAAAGTCATTAAAGTATAATTAACATACGTATATTATGCTTATGTAATACTATTTGGAATGATGTGAAGAAAATGAAGACCTCAGTGAAATGATGAAATTATCATTTAAAACAATATATTCTCCTGGGATGCCTGGGTGGCTCAGTCAGTTAAGTGTCTGACTTTTGGTTTTGGCCCAGGTCATGATCTCAGGGTCCTGAGATCGAGGCCAACAAAGGGCTCCAGCCTCCCTGCTCAGCATGGAGTCTGCTCAAGCCTCTCTCTCCCCTTCTCCCTCTGCCTTCCCCCAGCTCGTGCTCTCTCTCTCTCAAATACATAAATAAATAATATTTAAAAAAATATATTCTCCCTTCTCATTTTTCTTCTACCTATATTATGTCTAAATACCACTCAGTGTTTATGACACAAATGGCAACTTTCTCAATGCTCTAATTCTTTGATTCCCTCAGTTCAAATTAAGCTGTACATAAATTCATCTGCTTTCCAAGTAAATTGAAGTTTATCATTTCTGTGTTATAATTTAGAACCAGTTTTTCATTAAGGAGACCAACTACTTTTAATTTTACATAGGCCCAGTTAAACTCACCATTCACAAATTGTACCATTAAATTTCAGCAGAGGCAAAAAAAAGAATGTAAGTGGATACGATACATTTTAACATTTTCTGTTAAAGTATTTATTGCTACAAAATTGTATTTATTCTGCAATTCTTTGGGACTCTTAATGTTATACATTGATAATTTGAATTCAGTGAAGTGTGAGAAATAGGTAATAGCAAATAGGCTTCCTTATTCAGGGTTGAGAACTAAATCTTTACAATCTAAAATCTAGCAAATAAAAAACAATTATCAAAAGTGTTTCATAATGTATTTTATTTCTTCTCATTGTCTTTAAAATACCCTATAAATACTCTTAACTATAAAGAACAAACTGATGGTTACCATAGGAGAGGTGGGCAGGGGGATGGATTAAATAGGTGATGGGGATTAAGGAGTGCACTTGTTGTGATGAGCACCGGGTGATGTATGGAAGTGTTGAATCACTAATTTCTACACCTTCAACTAATATTACACTGTATGTTAACTAACTGGAATTTAAATAAAAACTTGAAGAAAAAAACACCATATAATTAAGTCTGAGAGACTTTGTTCTTCCTTCAGTTATAATTAAACAGGAACAAATACTTTTCATGTTTACATTATCCTTACACTGTAATTAGTTATTTGATGACTGTATTTTCTCATTTATATATTTTTATATTATATATTTTATATTTATAAAATACTATTTCTTATGTTGCTTGAGTGACAACTTATTTTAAAGTTTTTTATAAAAAAATTAATTTTGAAGACATGAACAGACATTTCTGCAAAGAAGACATCCAAACGGCCAACAGACACATGAAAAAGTGCTCAACATCACTCAGCATCAGGGAAATACACATCAAAACCTCAATGAGATACCACCTCACACCAGTCAGAATGGCTAAAATTAACAAGTCAGGAAAAAACAGATTTTGGCAAGGATGCAGAGAAAGGGGAAGCCTCCTACACTGTTGGTGGGAATGCAAGCTGGTGCAGCCACTCTGGAAAACAGTATGGGGGTTCCTCAAAAAGTTGAAAATAGAGCTACCCTACGACCCAGCAATTGCACTACTGGGTATTTAACCCAAAGATACAAATGTAGTGATCCGAAGGGGCACATGCACCCCAATATTTATAGCAGCAGTGTCCACAATATCCAAACTATGAAAGAGCCTAGATATTCATCAACAGATGAATGGATAAAGAAGATGTGGTATATATACCAATGGAATATTATGCAGCCATCAAAAAAATGAAATCCTGCCATTTGCAATGGCATGGATGGAACTAGAGGGTATTATACTAAGCGAAATAAGTCAATCAGAGAAAGACAAGTATCATATGATCTCACTGATATGAGGAATTTGAGAAACAAGACAGAGGATCATAGGGGAAGGGAGGGAAAAGTGAAAAAAGATGAAACCAGAGGGGGAGACAAACCATAAGAGACTCTTAATCTCAGGAACCAGGGGTGCCTGGGTAGCTCAGTCGTTAAGACCTTTGGCTCAGGTCATGATCCCAGGGTCTTGGGATCAAGTGCCGCATTGGGCTCCCTGCTTGGCAGGAAGCCTGCTTCTCCCTCTCCCGCTCCCCCTGCTTGTGTTCCCTCTCTCGCTGTGGCTCTCTCTGTTAAATAAATAAATAAAACTTAAAAAAAAAATCTCAGGAAACAAACTAAGGGTTGCTGGAGTGGAGGGGGGGTGGGAGGGATGGGGTGGCTGGGTGATGGACATTGGGGAGCACTGTCAATTGTATAAGACTGGTGAGTCACAGACTTGTACCCCTGAGACAAATAATACTTTATATGTTAATTTAAAAGAAAGACAAAAGACTGCAAAGATCAAAATATTGAGTAACCGTCACAGAGTTGTGGCATTAAACATGATTTTTGTTTTTGTATACGGCTTTTATGATATTGAGGTATATTCTTTCTATCCCTATATGCAGAGAGTTTTTTATCAAGAAAGGATGTTTATTTTGTCAAATGCTTTTTCTGCATCTATTGAGAGGATCATATGGTTCTTATCCTTTATTTTATTAATGAAGTGTATCACGTTAACTGATTTGTTGATGTTGAACCATCCCTGCAGCCCAGGTATATATCCCACTTGGTCATAGTGAATAATCTTTTTAATGTACCTTTGGATCCTATTAGCTGGTATCTTGGTGAGAATTTTTGCATCCATGTTCATCAGGGATATTGGTCTGTAGTTCTCCTTCGTGGTGGGGTCTTTGTCTGGTTTTGGGATCAAGGTAATGCTGGCCTCATAGAAAGTGTTAGGAAGTTTTCCTTCCATTTCTATTTTTTGAAAGAGCTTTAGAAGAATAGGTATTGATTCTTCATTAAATGTTTGATAGAATTCTGTGGGGAGGCCATCTGGCCCTGGACTCCTTTTGGGAGCTTTTTTTTTTTTTTTTTTTTTTTTTTTTTTTTTATTTTTTTTGCTGGCTATGGGTCTGTTTAGGTTTTCTATTTCTTCCTGTTTCAGTTTTGGTAGTTTATGTTTCTAGGAATGCATCATTTCTTCCAGATTGCCTAATTTGTTGGCATATAGTTGCTTATAATATGTCCTTATAATTGTTTTATTTCTTCAGTGTTGGTTGTGATCTCTCCTCTTTCATTCATTTATTTGGTTTCTTTGTCTTTTCTTTTTGATAAATCTGGCTAGGGATTTATTGGTCTTATTAATTCTTTCAAAGAACCAGCCCCTAGTTTCACTGATCTGTTCTACTGTTCTTTTGGTTTCTATTTCATTGATTTCTGCTCTGATCTTTATTATTTCTCTTCTCCTGCTGGGTTTAGGCTTTATTTGCTGTTCTTTTTCCAGCTCCTAGGTGTAAGGTTAGACTGTGTTTTTGAGACTATTCTTGTTTCTTGAGAAGGGCTATGTTGCTATATACTTCCCTCTTAGGACTGCCTTTGTTGCATCCCAAAGGCTCTGTAGTGTCGTGTTTTCATTTTCATTTGTTTTCATGTATTTTTTTAATTCTTCTTTAATGTCCTGGTTGACCCTCCATTCTTTAGTAGGATGCTCTTTAACCTGCACTTGTGTTCCTTCCAAATTTTCACTTGTGAGTGAGCTCAAGTTTTACAGCATTGTAGTCTGAAAATATGCACAGTTATAATCTCAATCTTTTGATTCTGTTTAAGACCGGACTTGTGACCCAGTATGTGATCTATTCTGGAGAATGTTCCACGTGCACTCACAAAAAATGTGTATTCTGTTGCTTTCAGAAAATGCTCTGAATATATCTGTGAAGTCCATCAGGTCCACTGTGTCATTCAAAGCCCTTGTTTCCTTGTTGATCTTCTGCTTAGATGATCTTTCCATTGCTGTGAGTAGGGTGTTAAAGTCCCCTACTATTATTGTATTATTATCAATGTGTTTCTTTAATTTTGTTATTAACTTTTTTATATAATTGGCTGCTCCCATGTTAGAGGCATAATATTTACAATTGTTAGATCCTTGTTGAATGGACCACTTTCATTCAAAATGGATGAAAGACTTAAATATGAGATAGGAATCCATCAAAATCCTGGGGAGAACACAGGCAGCGACCTCTTTGATATCAGCCACAGAAACTTCTTGTTAGACACGTTTTCAAAGGCAAGGGAAACAGAAGTAAAAATGAACTACTGGGACTTGATCAAGATAAATTTTTTGCACAACAAAGGAAACAGTGAACAAAATTCAACACCCAAAAAACAAAAAAATCCAGTCAAGAAATGGGCAGAAGACATGAACAGACATTTCTCCAAAGAGGACATACAAATGGCCAACAGACACATGAAAAAAATCCTCCACATCACTTGTCATCAGGGAAACACAAATCAAAACTGCAATGAGATACCACTGCACACTGGTCAGAATGGCTAAAATGAACAACTCATGAAACAACAGATGTTGGCAAGAATGCAGAGAAAGGGGTGGAATGCACACTGGTGCAGCCATTCTGGAAAACAGTATGGAGGTTCCTGAAAAAGTTAAAAATAGAGTTACCTTATGACCCAGCAATTGCATTATTAGGTATTTATCCAAAGGAGACAAACATAGCGATTCCAAGAGGCACCTGCACCCCAATGTTTATAGCAACAATGTCCACGATAGACAAACTATGGAAAAGAGCCCAGATGTCCATCAACAGATGAATGGATAAAGAAGATGTGGGATGTGGGTGTGGGTGTGTGTGTGTGTGTGTGTGTGTGTGTGTGTATACCTGGAATAGTACTCAACCAACAAAAAGGATGGAATCTTGCCATTTGCAATGACATGGATGGAACTAGAGAGTATTCTGCTAAATGAAATAAGTCAATCAGAGAAAGATAACTACCATATAACTTCACTCATATTTGGAATTTAAGAAAAAAACAGAGGATCATAGGGGAAGGGAAGGAAAAATAAGACAAAATCAGAGATGGAGACAAACCATAAGAGACTCTTAACTCTAGGAAACAAACTGAGGGTTGCTGGAGGGGAAGTGGGTGGGGGGATGGGGTAACTGGGTGATGGACATTAAGGAGGGCACTTGATGGAATGAGCACTGGGTGTTATATACAACTCATGAGTCACTCTAAGTTCTACCTCTGAAACTAATAATACATTATATGTTAATTAAATTTAATTTAAATAGAAAAAAATTCCTATTGCTCTATAAAAAGAAAAAAAGGTTATTATGTTAGGTGAGTGAAGTTCTATACAACTACCGTTAAACATAGTTCCTTTAGTTAACAATATAATACTGTGTACTTCGAAATTTATTAAGAGGATACATTTCATGTTATGTGTTCTAACCACAAAAAAAGGGGAGGACACAAAAAACTCTGGAAAGTACTGGATATATGTATTCCCTTGATTACAGTGATGATATCATGGTTGTTTGCATATGGTTAAACTCATCAAATTATATGCATAAATATTTACAATCATATATATATAGTATAAATCAATTAAAATAAAATAGATTAAAAAATACGTAAATAAATCTCCCAAAGCTAGTGTTTTTCTCATTGGTATAATGAGAAAACCTGCCTATTTTTACTTTTACTTTGAAATTTATAATTTATAGTCATAATTTTCCCATACATTTTCAATATTCAAATGTGCACTAAAAAAGTATGATGAAAATTAAATGAAGATGTTTTATAATAAAATTTTAAGCTTTTTCTTAAAAAATCACTACAAATTTATTTGCATGAAACAACACACATTTATTCTTTTATTATTCTGATGGTCAGAAATTCAAAAACAATTTTAAGGTATCCACAATAGTTTGCTTACTCTGGAGGCCCTAAGGAAAGGATTCTTTTCCTTGCCTTTTTCAACTGTTAATGACCAGCTGTAATCCTTGGCTCCCACTATCCTCAAAGCACACCATTCCATTCTGTCCATCCATCATCCTGCCTCCTCCTTTCTTACCTTATGCCTCCTTCTGATGAGACTCCTGCATTTATATCATATCAACAAAACTAACCCAGGTTAAAATCTCCCTAATTCAAGATCCTTGACTTAATCACATCGTGTGGGACTCAAGGCTGTTACCTTCCTGGGAGGTCAAAGGCCTACCTGATTTTTTATCTGGATTAAAGAGCATTACCATCATCACCCCTAAATAAACTCTAAAGGTACCAAGAGAATAGAAAATAAGTTGTGTCATTACAGTTTCTGGAAATTAGAATGGTACATTCATTCAGTCTACCACAGTAACTAATGAAATGTGATTTCATTCTGCAAAGTTAAATTTTAGATAGATAAAACAGTGATTACACAGATACTTAAGATAGCTTTTTGCAAAACAAAACAAAACACCCTGAAACGATTGTTTTATGTTCCTTTCTCGCTGCACTTAAACTTCACTCACGGAAATTCATTTATATATTATCTGGGAAAAGAGATATTGCTACATATATGTTAGTACTTAGATTCTAAGTACTAACTAAAATCTCCTTAGGGAGATTTTCTTGAGGACATTTTGCAAGTCCAAATGAAGACACTAATGAAGTTTTCAATTTATGTTTTCACAGAGGTGACTTCCCATATTATTTTTCCCGAGTGCCTCACTAGAGTTCTAAAAATAGATTTCTTCTGAAGTTATCACACTTCAGTCTCCCCTTTGCCAATTATACCCCAGCATCTCATTTTATATGCTTGGCAGTCTGCCGATTACTGAAGGTGGCTTTTGGCTTTTGTTAAATGCTCACTTCTCCATTTTTAATAAGGCTCATACTTTTTGCCTAGACATAACCAAAATATCATTCCCTAGTAATTGCTATACTTAATATTTTTCTCACATATTAATTATATCTAAAATTTTATTTATATCTCCATCCATTTCCTAAAAGGCTTCATAAGGTTAAATTTAAAATACATATTCATTGTGATATAATAACATGTATTTACATTATTCTCCCATAAAAAATATATTTTCCCATTTTAGATTTAAATAGATGAACTGATTCCATTACATCTAATTAAATCTTGCATCCTGAACTTACCATTCCGCTAACTGAAAATCTAGCATAATATTGTATATACTATTTCTGTTTACTTATCTCTTATTCCTAGAGGATAGAATGAAACTAATTGACCATTTTCAGCATACTTAACTCTAAATAGAGACTCCCTGATACACCCCCTCACCCTTCCCCCAAAAAACAGGAAGGAAACACAAATTTAAGACAAGGATTTCAAATTTTAAAAATGTTTTCCCTCCTGAGACACTAACTTTGGAATATTTAGTCAGATAAATTCACTTAATTATTAAAAACATCCTACTTATTTAAAAATCCTTTTGTTTATTATATCATTAATATTGACATAAACCTTAATACAAAGATAATGATATTGTATCTCAAAATATTGTCAACTTTAAAAATACAAATGACAGTATTTTAGAGCATGACAGATTAAGCACATAGAAATATAAGTTTAATCATGTGTGTTAAACTTTAATGTTATTTATCTCTATAGGAGCAATAGAGCTCAATCTATCATGTGTATAAGAAACACTTGGGAAAATAGTTTAAATCACAGATTTCTGGGCACCAATCCTCAGCAATTTTGGGTTAGTAGATTTGAAATAGGGTATAAGGAAGGATATTTTTAACAATTCACTCACATGACTCTGAAGTAGGTGCTAAATAAAGAACCATTTAGAAAATGCAGCATTCCAGTGTAGGTTTTATGCAGTTTGATTTACATATTTTGAAATTTACTGAAAGTTCAATCTTTTTTAAGGAATGCCAGAGAATTATGATTTATCTAATGCTGGACTATTAAAAAAAATCCCCTGTAATTAATATGGGAATTTATCTTTCTTCCTCTATGATTTTGAAAAATTAAATATCTGTCATTCGTGCATAAAAACTATATAGCTTTGCTTTCATTTTCTTTGTTATAAATTTATGGAGAAACTATCTGAAATTCAATAACAACATAGCTATAATCTTTGTCATAATTAGACTGATAATTAATATTACTATCTCCAGAATGTGTTCTATGAAATGCTATTTAGTTGTTATACAAGAAAAATGGGAGGGTAAGTAGAGGTAGGGGATAAATAGAGGTCCTGTGATTGAATAAATTTGGGAAATTTGTGATAAACAAAAGATTACTTTGTGGCCTATTCCCTGCAATGAATGTTGGCAGAGGTTTATTGCTTCATGCAAATATGATTATTAATTTTTGTTGAATTTTATTCTTTTTAAGATTTTATTTATTTATTTGAGAGAGAGAATGAGAGAGAGCACATGAGAAGGGGGAGGGTCAGAGAGCAAAGTAGACTCCCTGCCAAGCAGGGAGCCCGATGCGGGACTCGATCCAGGGACTCCAGGATCATGACTGAAGGCAGTCGCTTAACCAACTGAGCCACCCAGGGGCCCAATTTTTGTTGAATTTTAAAATGCTTCTTTGGCATAGGAGACATCACATATGATTTCTCTTTTGAGAGTACATTAATGTATTTGTGTTCTAAAGTAAGAAAATCGTATTTGAAATTAATGAATTTATTACTATGATTAAATGCAAGATTTTTCTACAGTAGTAACTTGAAGCCATGCAAAATATGTACTACATAATTATATACATTGTTATTATTCTATTAAAGTAATAAACTGCTTGTGTCCATATAAACAATTAAAGCCACTATTTTCCTTTAAGCCACAACTGGTAAGAGTACATTTCAGTGAAAGAAAAAAAGGGTATTTTACTGTGTGAACTATTCTGAAAATTGTTTATATTTATTTCACAATTTAAAGTTATGATAAAGTCTTCAATAAATGTGTAGAAGTATGGTGGCTACTTGAGAATAGCTAGTGTTTCCAGTTTTAACTTAAGGAGGCATAGCACTAATGATGAGAAAATTAGCATTTGCCTGTCTTTTTCTTTCTTCATACTGAGACTGTCTTTTTACTGTTACCTCAAGTTTAATTTCTGACTGAGGAGGAAATTCCATGATATTTCAACTTTAATTAAGAATTTTAGAAATACAATATTCCTGGGAGAGGTTAATGGCACATCCAAGCTGAATGACTTAGCTGGATGATTTTAAATGTCTGTGGTCATAATTAAGGTTTTAGAATTTCCTTTGTGTGTCTTTTCAATAATAAAAGATAGACATGAATTTTACTGTAAACCATTCTTTTTACTAAGAAAGTATAATTTATTATTATTAAAGTTGTCATTGATTGAGTATAGATGCACTAATCAATATATAGAGAATCTTCATAAATAGACTGAATATATACATCACCTTTATAAGATTGTTACTATTATAACCCCTATTTAATAGATTGAGACACTGATAAAATATACAAGTAACTCTATCAAGATCAAACAACTGATAATAGAAGTGAACCCAGGTGTTTCTGACTATCTATAATGTTAAATCAATGATTCTATACAAGCAGTATAGGCTCAATCCATCTATTTTGTATTTTGACAAATGATGGGAATATTTAAAATAAAATGTGTAAATTTCATATATATAATTTTTGGGTTTGATGCCTACCTATAAAATTAGTGAATTAAACTTGAACTATATTAACCTCTGATTTTTGCAACACTTTAATTCTATAAGCACTACTGTTCTCTAGCCATAGTGAACATTTTTGAAAATATGGCTTTGTCCTTCACATAAATGGTAAATATCTGTCTTTTCTGCCAATCATTTTTATCTTTGCAGTGTAAGCTAAAGGTGATATGGCTTATTGCAAAAGACGAGGGTCATCATGAAAATGAATTTCAATATTCCTTAATGTTTGTGTGCTATCAATTGTGAAGAAAAGCCTTGAGCATGAACTATGAAATCATAAAGCCTCTTGCAATCTCTTCTTTGTATAAAAGAAAAATAAAGATAAATGAAACTATGCACTGTATATGATGTCATCAATAATGAAATGTATTCAATCTCAGATGAGGGGGAAAATCATGTTCAATATGTAAGTCAGAATATATACTCTAGTTTATTGAAATTTATATCAAAATTTTGAAGAAATGAACAGGATATAGGAAAGGAAAGCATTAGAACAGATCAATGAATCTAAGATTGGTTCTTTGAAAGAATTAATAAAATTGATAAAACCCTTGCCAGACTTATCAAAAAGAAAAAAGAAAGGACCCAAATAAATAAAATCACATGAAAGAGATGGGGCACCTGGTGGCTCAGTTGGTTAAGCGGCTGCCTTCGGCTCAGGTCATGATCCCAGAGTCCTGGGATCGAGCCCCATTTCAGGCTCCTTGCTCAGCAGGGAGCGTGCTTCTCCCCTGCCTGCCATTCCCCCTGCTTGTGCTTGCTCTCTGGCTCTCTCTGTGTCAAATAAATAAATAAAATCTTAAAAAAAAAGAGGAGAACACAACCAACAACATAGAAATACAAATAATTATAAGAGAATATTATGAAAAATTACATACCAACAAATTAGGCAATCTGGAAGAAATGGACAAATTCCTACAAACATACAAACTAGCAAAATTGAAACAGGAAGAAACAGAAAACCTGAACAGACCCATAACCAGCAAAGAGATTAAATCAGTAATCAAAAATTTCCCAACAAACAAAATTCCAAGGCCACATGGCTTCCCAGAGGTATTCTACCAGAAATTTATTTATTTATTTATTTATTTATTTTATTTATTTTTTTTAAAGATTTTATTTATTTATTTGACACACAGAGAGAGCGAGAGAGCGAGCGAGAGAGAGAGAGAGCGAGCACAAGCAGGGGGAGCGGCAGGCAGAGGGAGAAGCAGGCTTCCTGCATGAGCAGGGAGCCCGATGTGGGGCTCGATCCCAGGACCCTGGGATCATGGCCTGAGCTGAAGGCAGCGGTTTAACCAACTGAGCCACCCAGGTGCCCCTCTACCAGAAATTTAAAGAAGAGTTAATACATATTCTTCTCAAAGTGTTCCAAAAAATAAAAATGGAAGAAAAAACTTAAAATTCATTCTACAAGGTCAGCATTATCTTGATTCCAAAAATCAGAGAAAGACCCCACTAAAAGGGAGAATTACCGGTCAATATCCCTAATGAACATGGATGCAAAAATTCTCAACAAAATACAAGCAAATTGAATCTGACAATACACTAAAAGAATCATCCACCACAATCAAGTGGGACTCATTCCTGGGCTGAGGGGTGGTTCAATATTCACAAATCAATCTTTGTGATACACCACATTAATAAAATAAAGGATAAGAACCATGTGATCCTCTCAATAGATGCAGAAAAAGCATGTGACAAAGTAGAGAATCCATTTTTAAAACAAACCCTCAACAAAGTATGGAGAGTGGGAACATAACTCAATATCATAAAGGCCATATATGAAAGACTCACTGCTGGGCACCTGGGTGGCTCAGTTGGTTAAGCGACTGCCTTCGGCTCGGGTCATGATCCTGGAGTCCCGGGATCGCGTCCCACATCGGGCTCCCTGCTCAGCAGGGAGTCTGCTTCTCCCTCTAACCCTCTTCCCTCTCGTGCTCTCTATCTCTCATTCTCTCTCTCTCAAATAAATAAAATCTTTAAAAAAAAAAAAAAGGAAAGACTCACTGCTAACATAATCCTCAATGGGGAAAAACTGAGAGGTTTACCCCTATAGTCAGGAACAAGCAGAGATGTCCACCGTCACTACTATTATTTAACATGGTATTGGAAGTCCTAGCCTCCACAATCAGACAACAAAAAGAAATAAAAGGCATCCAAATCAGCAAGGAAGAAGTCAATCTTTCACTCTTTGCAGATGACATGATACTCTATGTAGAAAACCCAGAAGCGTCCACCAAAAAAATTGCTAGAACTGATAAACAAATTCAGTAATATTGCAGGATACAAAATCAGCATATAGAAATCTGTTGTATTTCTATACATGAATAATGAAGCAGCAGAAAGAGAAATCAAGGAATAGATCCCATTTAAAATTGCACCAAAAATATAATATCCCAAGTAATAAACATAACGAAGGAAGTAAAATATCCATACTCTGAAAACTATAAAACACTGATGAAAGAAACAGAAGATAATACAAAGAAATGAAAAAACATTCCATGCTTATGGATTGGAAGAACGAATATGGTTAAAATGTCTATACTACCCAAAGCAATCTACACATTTATTGCAATCTCTATCAAAACACCACCAGCTTTTTTTCACAGAGCTAGAACAAATAATCCTTACGTTTGTATGGAACCACAAAAGACCCCAAATAGCCAACTCAATCCTAAAAAAAAAAAAAAAAAAAAAGGAAAGCTGGAGGCATCACAATTCTGGACTTTAAGCTATATTATAAAGCTATAGTGATCAAGATAGTTTGGTACTAGCACAAAAACAGGCATATAGATCAATGGAACATAAAAGAAAACCCAGAAATCAACCCACAACTATATGGTGAACTAATCTTTGACAAAACGGAAGAATATCCAATGGAAAAAAGACAGTCTCTTCAACAAATGGTGTTGGGAAAATTGGGCAGCAACATGCAGAAGAATGAAACTGGACCACTTTCTTACATCATACACAAAAATAAACATAAAATAGATGAAGGACCTAAATGTGAGACCAGAAACCACCAAAATCATAGAGAACAGAAGCAGCAACCTCTTTGACATCAGCCAGTGCAACTTCTTACTTAACACATCTCTGAGGCAAGGGAAACAAAAGCAAAAATGAACTAATGGGACTTCATTAAGATAAAAAGCTTCTGCCTGGTGAAGGAAACAATCAACAGAACTAAAAGGCAACCTTCCTATGGGAGAAGGTGTTTGCAAATGACATATCTGATAAAGGGTTAGTATCCAAAATCTACAAAGAACTTATCAAACTCAACACCCGAGAAATGGGTTAAAGACATGAATAGATATTTTCCTAAAGAAGACATACATATGGCTAACAGACACATGAAAAGATGCTCAATATTACTCATCTTCAGGGAAATACAAATCAAAACCACAGTGAGACACCACCTCACACCAGTCAGAATGGCTAAAATTAACAACATGGGAAACAACAGATGTTGGAGATGTGGAGAAAAGGAAACCCTCTTACACTCTTAGTGGGAATGCAAACTGGCAGCCACTCTAGAAAACAGTATGGAATTTCCTCAGAAAGTTAAAAATGAACCTACCTTACACCCAGCAATTGCACTACTAGGTATTTACCCAAAGAATACATCAATACTGATTTGAAGGGGCACATGCACCCCAATGTTTATAGCAGCATTATCAACAGCTGATTTATGGAAAGAGCCCAACTGTCCACTAACTGAGGAATGAATAAAGAAGAAGTGGTAATATACTATAATGGAATATTACTCAGCATTCAAAAAGAATGAAATCTTGCCATTTTCAATGATGTGGCTAGAGCTAGAGTGTATTATGCTAAGCAAAATTAGTCAGAGAAAGACAAATACCATATGATTTCACTCATATGCGGAATTTAAGAAACAAAACATAGGGGAAAGAACAAAATAAAAGAGAGGAAGCAAACCATAAGAGAGACTCTAAACTATAAAGAATAAACTGAGCGTTGCTGGAATGGAGGTGGCTGGAGGGATGGGCTAAATGGGTGATGGGTGTTAAGGAGGGCACTTGTGATGAGCACTGGGTGTTCTACATAAGTGATGAATCACTAAATCATCACTATATATTACACTATATGTTAACTAACTACAATTTAGATAAAAACTTGAAATATTAATAAATAAAATTTCCCAGATTTCCAAAAATAAAAAGATAAAAAATAAAAAATATTTTCATATGATGAAATATAATATAGTCTCTAGTAGTTCATAATTTTTACTGAAACATTTGGTAGTGATTTCTGTCATAAGATGTTAGGTGTTTCCAGCACCCTATACATTTGCACGTGTGATTTCTTCCAGTTACCTTATTATGTAAGCAAGCAGATACTTGTATAACACAACCCGTCATTGAATCCACTGTCCAGATTTGTAGTAGGATGATCTGTGTCTTCTAATATAGGTAATATAGTAGTAAAGTTTTTTGTTATGTTTTGTTTTGTCGACTAATTGAAACATGTTCAAAACTCATAAATTTCATCAAATGTAACGAACAGTCATTTTTTCAATGCTGAATAATAGCTATGAAAATATATCAGAGCTGAATTCATTCTTGTCTAGTTGAGAGTTGAGGGAGGAAAACTTGCTTTGACTGGTAGATGTTAACTGTGGTTTTGGAAACTGCTCTCATTACTTTGAAGGTGTTTTGTGAGCAGTGTGGGTCCCACCTTCTCAGAATGAGATGCTGTGGGCGGGCATGGCCAGAGCTTCTATCACAGAGAATATAGCATAGTGGATGAATTGACATTTTTACTTAAGGAAGATATATAAGAACTGAAAAATGGGGGGAAAATGTTACATGCAAAGAAATGCCTGAGCAGAACAGACTTTTGAGCTGAAAGGTGAGGATTATGTCTTTGAAACTTTGTTACCGTTGTGCAATATTTGGATAGAGCAAAATAGCATGTTGACTTTAATTCAATGAGAAAGTGTATAGATTTTGCGGGGCTTAAAGAATGCAACACAAATATAAAATTAGTTTTGAATGTTAATTTAAATAAAACATTATGTTAGACATGACTTGTCAAAGAGCAAGTGTAATCAGATTTTTATAGCATAATAATGCTATATTTTAATTACATTTCATTGCTTTTAAAAAGCATGCAATACAGATGATTACAAGCTCTGCACAGTTAGCTTACACACAATTTTAGAATGATTCTCTTCACCTCCGGATAATAATATACTCTGCTATTTAATCTTAAACAAACAAAGAAACAAAAACAGATAAGACATTAATATTAAAGCAAGATGGCATAAACTATAAGGGCAGACAGAAACCTTGTAGAATTGTCTACCCACCTTACATCAACTTTTAGAATGATAGTTTTCCCAAAAGCAGAAAAAGTTGAATGCTCAGACATTTGTGAATAGGCCTTTCTTTTCAAGCTTCCATTAATATTACTTGGTAAATATAAGAATTCTGTGTCCATAAAAACTTATATTCCATGGAAAATTCAAGAAATTCTCTATTTTTTTTATTACACAGGACATGAGTTATAAAACAGCCTCTGTAATTATATTAATAATGTACCATCCTTAGGAGAACTGAGCCAAGTATTCACTCAAAGTCATTTTTGTGTTCTGAGGTTCAGATAAGGAAATACCGTTGAGAAAGAATACCTTAAACAATAATATCAGAAAAAGAAGTAAAATGTAATCTCACGGGAGAATTAATATTTTTACATGGAACCTCAATTCTTTGCCGCCTCAATCTTAACTTCAGATGGCATTGGGAGTTAATCTAATCATCCTACTTTAGTAAATATTTAGAATCAACTCTTTTGATATAGATAGATAGATAGATAGATAGATAGCATATAGCTATTATATAAAGCCCTCTCTAATAATTTATTTATTTACCAACTAAAAGGGAATATCCACTAGTAACCTTCTAATTTTTCTAAGAATATATTACTTTGATTTTTGCCCCCCCATGAGAAAACTGATGTTTACTTGAACTCAAATATTTCTGTATTCACTAAACATATTAATCATCAATATTCCTGTGATCCACTGACCAAAAATGAAGGCTGATTTAGCTGTTCCTCTTGGAAAAATATTCAAATAAATCCAGGAAATACCTCACAGTATTTCAGTGTTCAATGACTGAAAAGGCTAAAATAAGCTAAAATTGCAGTTATTAAATTGAGTTTAGAAGTTTTCCCACCCATGTTTTCATAATTTCTCAATTTTTTTTTGGAGGGGGGAAGCATAAATTCATATGGTAATAAAAGGCATAAATTGGTATGGTATTTAGTTGCAAAATATTGCAGTGGATAAAAAGTTGTTTTAAATTATATAGTATTGAGTCAAAATGAATTATTTTAAATTACGTGGAAATTCAGCCTAGTTCTGAACCTATGATACCTAGAGAAATTATGACAACAGTTCTAAGTGATAGATACATATTTGCTACATTATTGTAGTATTTCGTACGAGCTGATAATTAAATCAGATTTTGTGAGGAAACTTTTTAACATCTCTCTCTCTCTCTCTGCTAACATATGATTTTGCAAATTCTGTCACATTAACAATTTCCCATACTTTCCCAATGAAAACGTTTATATTTTTAAAAACAGTACTCTTAATAAACAATCTTTTCTTCAGGAAAAACATAATAAATGTTATAATACAGTCCTTTATACCATAAAGCAATCCTGCATTGTAGCTTGTTCTGTGATTTTCCATTAAATTAATGAAACAAAATTTTAAAAATAGGCATGGGATGGAATCATATATCTGACACCTAAACTTTCTTTACCAACAGTTATTTTAAAAATTCATATTGCAAAAAGATGAGAAAGTAGAAATAGAAAGCTGTTATATTCCCTTCTACATCAAATATAAAATTAACCATCAGTTTGTTTGTTTTGTTTGTTTTTCAGTCATCAGTTTTAAACTAATACCAGTTGGATACAAATAAGACAGTCTAGTGTGTGATTCTTACTATTAAAATGTTTTGAAATTATAAATAAAATAGGATAAAGTTAGAGGGCAAAGAGTAGCTAAATTAATGCCAATGGTCATGTTTCATAAGAAACTAGTATCCTCAAGGCTCTTGTTAATACCACATATAATTCTTTCTTTTAACATTATAGCTAGTACACGAAATGAAGTCCTGCTAAAACAGAAAAAAAATTAATAGAATAAATTATAATTCTACCATAGATTTAATAATGGCTATGGAAAATCAATGCTGTTATTTTCTCTGGTTTTTATTATTTTTTAATCACACTGATAATTATCACATCATTCCTTTCCATAAATGATAAAATACATTTTCATACATATATTGATATATATAATAACTCTGAGACAAACCTAGGGTTGTGTGTACCTAATGCAAGTTGAGTAAGGTAAATATTTATGTTTGAATATACAAAAATTATATAAAAATATCGACTATTATTCAAGTTAGTATTTACTATTTCACAAAATGTGGTACTATGGGTATATATGTTTATCTTTTATGATCTTCAACATGGAAAAATACATATTGTATATATGAATAAGATGGGTTATGACACAAATTACAGTGAAATTGAATATATTAAAGTCTTCTGAATTTCTTTTAGGTCATTGGAAGTGATAAACTCAGTTCTGCATTCCACTTTGGCCATGATACAAGACTTACAGCAGTCTCTTCAAATTTTCTCTCATTATTATACCTCATTTTTTTCAATTTTTTTCTATTTATTTTTCAGTATAATAGCAGATTAGAAATAAAGGGTAAAATAATTTGAAGAGGCTGGCTACAGTCTCATGTAATGGCCAAAGTGGGATAAACAATTAGACAGCAACAGAAAATACAAAACAAAATTCTGTATGAGAAGGTAACTAAACTTTTTTAAAGCACAAGTTTCTGAAGCCATTTTTAACAAATAAAAATAAATTTCATCAAGTCATTTAGGCATCCCTGAGTCATAAAAACTGATATTAATAATGAAAACTGATCAAGAGAAGAATAAATTATTGAGTTATATTTTATTTGCATAAGTTATTCAAGAAGACTAGATATTATACGATCCAGGTTCCAACACTATTTCTCTTACATTATTTACTGTTTTTGTTTGTTTTTTAAGATTTTATTTATTTATTTGTCATAGAGAGAAAGAAAGACAGCACAAGCAGGGGGAGTGGCAGGCAGAGGGAAAGCAGGCTCCTTGCTGAGCTGGGAGCCCAATGCGGGACTAGATCCTAGGACCCTGGGATCATGACCTGAGACAAAGGCAAACGTTTAACCGACTGAGCCCAGGTGTCCCTAGTTACTAAGTTTTTAAAAAAGAAGGTCCTTGGAATCAAACATTTACATAATAGTTGGTTCTAAAATAATAAAGCTTTCTAGTAAACTTGACTAAGAGGGATCTTAATTTCTTAAAGATTTCACACAACTCAAATTTAACTAACTCTTTAATCAACGTTTCTTAATAGATTAGCTAAGAATAAGAATTGTGGAGGGGGCTGGGGGGATGGGTTAGCCTGGTGATGGGTATTAAAGAGGGCACGTTCCACGTGGGTGTTATGCACAATGAATCATGGAACACTACATCAAAAACTAATGATGTAATGTATGGTGATGAACATAACAATAAAAAAAAGTCTATTTTCAAAGTAATATTAGCTCTAGATATAAAACTATAATTGTGTCTGGGTTCATTCTTTCATTCATTTTTTTTTTCTTTTTTAGTGACACATTGATTTTTTTAATTTTATTTTATTATGTTATGTAATCACCATACATTACATCATTGGTTTTTGATGTAGTGTTCCATGATTCATGGTTTGCATATAACACCCAGTGTTCCATTCAACACATACCCTCTTTAATACCCACCACCAGGCTAACCCATCCCCCCACCCATCTCCCCTCTAGAACCCTTAGTTTGTTTCTCAGAGTCCATAGTCTCTCATGGTTCATCTCCTCTTTTAAATCCTTACTATACAAAGAACACAGTGTCTAACATTATAAAAAAGGAATTTATTTTATAAATAATGGTGGAGAGAGAAGGGAAAGATACACAACCTTTATTCAACAATTTATATGCACCTTTTCATAAATACTTCTAGTATATATCTAAATCAGGTGTAGTTAGTATCACTTTCAACCTTTCACAAATGAGGAAACTGAGATTTGGCAAGTTAAATAATCTACTCAAAGTAATAAAATTAGGTACTGGTAGAAACTAAGTTTTTAGCATACCACCACTGTTGAAGGCACAGCCCAAATCATGTTCCACCATAACATGCTCCATGGGTCATAAGTAGAAAACAACATAGGTTGTAATATAAGACAGAAAGTAAAAATTACATAATAATGACATATAAGAAGTCCACATACAAAAATGTTTAATTCCAAAGAGATAACAAAAAAATGGAGATAATTTAATTTACTAGGGGAAAACCTACCAAGATAATATGTGAGAGATTGGGAACATGTAGTTTTTTATTTATTATTTATTTTTTTATTTTTTTAAAGATTTTATTTATTTATCTGACAGAGAGAGAATGAGCACAAGCAGGGGGAGCGACAGGCAGAGGAAGAGAGAGAAACAGGCTCCCGCAGGAGCAAGGAGCCCGATGTGGGGCTCTATCCTAGGACCCCGGGATCATGACCTGAGCCAAAGGCAGATGCTTAACCGACTGAGCCACCCAGGCGCCCCGGTAACATGTAGTTTTAGAAAGAAAGATCAGAAGGGGCTCACATTCTAACTGTAGGAACTATTAAGCCTCAAGTTTTATTTCCAGACTTACACATTCTCCAGTCATCTGCATCAAACACAATTCATTTTTCTCACTTACCTTGGAATAAGGAGGGTGCATACCATTCTTTCTCTATATCTCTCTACCTATTTATCTAGTTGGTAGCTGATTAATTAGGCTTATTTGTGATTATTTTACTTTATTTTATTTTATGCCCAATTTAAAAACCCAAAGAATGAGACTAGTATATCATTCTAAGAAATGACTATTGGGCTATTTTTTTCCTTAGACTTTTTTTTTAAGATTTTATGTATTTATTTTATTTTAGAGAGAGAGAGAGCATGCAAGCATGAGTGAGGGGAGGGGCAAAAGAAGAGGGAGAGAGAGAATTTTAAGCAGACTCCACACTGAGTGAGGAGCCCCAAATGGGGCTCAATCTCACAACTCCGAGATCATGACCTGAGGTGAAATCAAGAGTCATATGCTTAATCAACAGAGCCACCCAGGCACCCCTCTTAAAGCCTTATTTCTTCATAAACTTCCCTCTTAACATCTTTCAGAGTAGTTGTTTGGGTTTGTTTGCTTGTTTGTTTTGTTTTATTTTGTTTGTTTGTTTGTCCCCCCTCCCGGTGTTTGTGCCATCCATGAATGGCATATAGGGCATTTATGAATTGAATGTGGTTCTTACGCTTATGTGTTTTAATAGCTTTCAGCAGCCCTAGTATGAAAATCTCTGCATCACTTTTATGTTTCTAAAGAAGGTAATATCTGATCTTCCCATGTAAAATGACAATGGCATGATTTTCACAAAGGCTTGCAGAAAAATGCAATGCAATGTTTACTTAGAAGTTGTATTTAAACCTGGAAATGAGGCTCCTTTTAATTCTAAAAATAACCCTATGAAACACATTCTTATTTCCACTTTATATATTAATAAATAAAGCCTTAGAGATGCTGACTACTTGCCTATAAGTTAATTTAAATGTTGTATATAACACTGTTAGTAAAGTGAAGGTGATAAAATTAAACCTAGTAGTGTTGACTACAAACAACAACAAACATAATTTCTTTCTTTTATCTATTCTATTCTGTGTCCCAAACACTTTTTTCAATGTCCATTTTCTCCTTTTTTCTATGTATTTATAGTATTATATTTGTCATCTTGTTGTTGCAGAATAAACACAAAAACTTAATATCTATTTTTACTAAAAGCCATAACATACATAAAAAAGATGACAAGACTGAATGACTTGGTTGATAATCAAAAATTACTATATAACCACTACAAAGAAGAGCTTTTATGAAAGATTTGGGATTAATAGTAGGGATTTTTTTATCTTGTGGGGTGGGATGGCATTAAGAAAGTGGCTCCTATACTTTCAATGTTTATTAAAGAAAAGACAACATTAAAACATGGACTCACAGGAAATAAAAGTTTAAAAAAGTAAATAATTACTGATAATGAATAATAAAAATAACATTTAAAGGAGAAAAATGTCTTGTGGTTCCATTTAGGATAAAAAATGAATTTTGATAACATGGAAACTCTTTGGATAGTTATAGGGGACAATGAAATTATAAGATAGGGAGGCATAAAAACAGAATTTTTTAAAAGACAAAATTAAATCAATCCAGCAAGAAAAAAAAATGTGTAGACAAAAAGCTTAGCTAGGAAACATTAATTTTATCTTGGAGAATCTGGAAAACTATTTTTAAAAAGTTTGGTTGTTATTATTGTTATTGCTTTAAAATATATAAAGTATAGGGAACACCTGGGTGGCTCAGTCATTAAGCGTCTGCCTTCAGCTCAGGTCATGATCCCAGAGTCCTGGGATCGAGCCCGGCGTCAGAATCTCTGCTCAGCGGAAAGCCTGCTTCTCCATCTCCCACTCCCCCTGCTTGTGTTCCCTCTCTCACCATGTCTCTCTCTGACAAATAAATAAATAAAATCTTTAAAAATAAAATAAAATATATAAAGTATATTAACTATATTTGGTTAGAATCTTTGTCTCTTCCCACTATTACTCCCCTCCATCATATTTCCCATTGTGTCTGGTAGCGTAACATGGCACCTGCATTTTTTGGTAACTGATAAAGAGGAGGTTAAGTTAGAGATGCATTTATTAGGCGTGTAGTGGAATATATTTATGTGGATCAGAATCATCTCCATCTATAGTTATGCTTTTTTTTAATTTCTCCCCTGAAATAATAGTCTTGGGAAGTCTAACATCCAGTCTCATAATTTACCTAGAGTCATAAAAGGACAGAACGTGACTCAAGATCATGTCAAAATATGTGTTCTATGGCACTAAGCTTTGAAAATATGGGGTTAGCTGAAAAAAAGCCAACATATTGTGTTTGAATTGACTCTAGCCTATAAAAAACTTATTAAATGTGCAAACTTTGAAAGGAATATGTGATTTTCATTTTTGCCTAATCAAAAAAGAGTATTTTTCTTGACAGGAATATATTGATGATTCAAGACACACAATTATAAATATTTAAATATCTCTATATCTACCTCTCTATATAGATACATATTATCTCACAATATGAATTATTTGACTAAAAAAAATCAATACTGTGTTTGTAGGGCACAAAACTGTATCATTACCACAAAATGTCAGTAGATCTGTCTCTGAAGTAGCATGTTTCACTGAAAATGAATAAAGGAAACATAATTCAAAAGAGAGTCAGGAAGAAATGAAGAGAAGGTTCTCACTCACATATCACTCATCACAGCTTACTTTACATACCCCAAAAGGAAGAAGGAAGATTTTCTCCTTGTATTTTACATACCCCAGCAGGAAGAAGGAAGATTTTCTCCTTGTCTGGCTGTAACAGGGAGATACTTAGCATGTCTGACTCCATATTACTTCTACTTCTCTTGCTGCTGGCACTCATAGCTAAGAAACTTCTGCTTAGCCCAGCACATAGGCATATTACAGCTAAGATTTGCAAAAACTGCTTTTAGGGCGCCTGAGTGGCTCAGTTGGTCAAGAGACTGCCTTCAGCTCAGGTCATGATCCTGGAGTCCCGGGATCGAGTCCCACATCGGGCTCCCTGCTTGGCGGGGAGTCTGCTTCTCCCTCTGACACTCTTCCCTCTCGTGCTTTCTATCTCTCATTCTCTCTCTGAAATAAAAAATAAAATTAAAAAAAATTTAAAAAAACAACAAAAAACCCTGCTTTTTACCCAAAAGCTACCTCACCTAAGGAAATAAAGTACATACAGAATCAACTATGTTGTTTAAGATTTATAGGTACGACATGACCAGATTACTGTGGGCAAAGATCAACTGACCCAAGGACAAAAGAAGTTACACAACCTTCCTTGGATGTCTACAGATGTCAGTCACCTTTGACCCAACATGGGTGGAGCAAAAGGAGCTTGAATTCAGGTACAGGTCAATAATCCTGCCAACGAGAAACTGCCACAACTCAACCAATGAGAAGCTACCACATCCCTGAACTCTAACTCTCCTCCAGTGAACTTTTACTCAAAACAACTTCTCCCAACTTCCTTATTTTTCCTCTATTAGAAAGAGGCTCCCATTTTTGGTGGTTAAATAACTAACTTGCTATTTTATTTTCAAGGTTGACATTCTGTATATTCCAAATTATAAAATTTCATCTTAAAATCTAACCAATATGGGAATACAAACTGGTGCAGCCACTCTGGAAAACAGTATGGAGGTTTTTCAAAAAGTCAAAAATAGAGTTACCCTATGACCCAGCAATTGCACTACTAGATATTTATCCAAAGGATACAAACATAGTGATTCGAAGGGGTACATGTACCCAAATGTTTATAGCAGCAATGTCCACAATAACCAAACTATAGAAAGAGCCCAGATGTCCATCAACAGATGAATGGATAAAGAAGATGTGGTATACACACACACACACACACACACACACACACACACACACACACACACACACAGGAATATTCCTCGGCCTACAAAAAGAATGAAATCTTTCCATTTGCAATGACATGGATGCATGGAATACTCTCTAGTATTATGCTAAGCGAAGTCAGTCAGTCAAAGAAAGACAAATATCATATGATTTCACTCATATTTGAATTTAAGAAACAAAACAGAGGATCATAGGGAAGGGAAGGAAAAATAAGACAAAATCAGAGAGGGAGACAAACCATAAGGGATTCTTAACTCTAGGAAACAAACTGAGGTTTGCTGGAGGGGAGGTGGGTGGGGGGATGGGGTGATGGGCATTAAGGAGGGCACTTGATGGAATGAGCACTGGGTGTTATATGCAACTGATAAATCATTCTTATTTCTCCCTCTGAAAATAATAATATATGTTAATTAAATTTAAATATTTTTTTAAAATCGAATCAATAATGAAGCAAAAAGCTGGAGAAAAAAATCCTTAACAATAATGAAAACAAATTAATCAATCCTGCTAATTAAATACCTCCAGTAACATTCTATCCTAAGCATATAAAATAGACTAAGATTGTGTTTGTATGTGAAGACAGTATCAAAGGATATATTGCTAAACACTATTCTAAAAGTGTGTTGGGTAGTTAACTAGTACAAATTTTAGACTACTATTCTTAATTTATGATGACTGTGGTATTTAACAATTTTTTAAAATGTCTAACATGAGTTATATTTTCTTATTTATTTTGATGGACCCCCCTTAAAGGAATAAACTTCAAGAAACACAAAACCTATACCCCATCTGTGGTTGGACCTCAACTTGGAAAGTGCAGGTGAGATTTACAAAGGATGGGAATAGTTTGATAGCAGCAGGGGGATCACTGAAGAATTCTACAAGGAGTTGAACAACTCAATGTGAGAGTCTCCTCTGGGTTTGCCCAGACCAATGCTGGACAATCACTGCTTGGCACTGTTGTATTCAGCAGAAGGAATAAAGGATTCACATCTCAATGAATCAGAAGGACAAGAAGTCACTACCATTTCCTTTGACACCGACCTCCCAATAGTTTCGAGATACCACATAGGGTAATTTTGTCAATCTACTATTGCATTTTCCAGTCATTCAAGTGGGAGTGCTGAACAATTTCATCTGATTTAAAAATCTGAAGTAATACGATATTGCTCACCCTTGAGAAATAAATTTAAACTCATTACCTATGAGAACCTATCCAAGACAGTGAAGGATTTCTGGTTCTCATATATATGTGTCATAATATTTTTACAATCTCTAGTTTTAGAGCCAATTGATTTTGAAATAATAAAGGCTTCATTGAAGAATTGCCGTTCAGAGGTGCAAACAAATCTCAGAAAAAAACACAGATTCAGCAAATTCCTGGGGGCAGGGGAAAGACCACATTTGAAAGGGGATGCTTAAAAAATCCTTAGAAAATACAGTGCAATCGTGGAGAAGATGTAGAAGGAACAGAGGAAGATAATGTTTAAGGTCTCTGTTTCAAATTATATTTTAAAAAAGGGTGACAGAACAACTAAGCAAAAGGCTTTTATTAATCTAACTTCCTCCTTCCCCAGATTTTAAAGTCTGACTGGAGAAAAACACAAAATCATTCTGACTACTCTTATTTTAAATACTGGCCAATAACCCACTGGACCCTCAGTGCTACTTTATTATATTCCTTTTGTCTACCAATTTACTCACTCTCCTAAATCATTCTTTCATAGCCTTACATATGTCTTTAAATCCCCAACACTCTCCCCTCCTTACTGTTAGCTGGTTCTTTGCTTCCCTTTTCACTGAGACTATAGAATCAGCACATAGGATGTATTCTTACTTATTTTAAAAACAAAAAGCAAATTTTTAAAAAAGCTTTTTTTAAATCATATTCCACTCCCCTCTACTTCTGCATAGTTACTCTTTCTTTATCTTTCTATATTTTTCTGTAGCTCAAATGCATCAAACACTCTCTTACCTCAGGACTTTTGCACATGTTCGAAATTCAACTGGAATCCCTTCTGCTTGATAGCTCTATGATTCTGCATCAGGATCTCGTTTGCTTCCTTCAGGCCTCTCCTGAAATTTCATCATATCATGGATGCCTTCAATGAGGACCCTTTATAATACAGCACTACACTAGCACCCCACACTTATCAAATCTCACTCTGTTTCTGCTATATCCTTTCTCCTAGTCCTTATTCCTTTCTGATCTATTGCTTGTTCCTTGCCTGGTTCTTTTATGATAATGTGAGCTCCATGAGAATAGGAGATACTGAAGATGTTAATGATAGATACTAGCCAATTAAATATAAAATCATATATATATAGAGAGAGAGAGAGGGAGAGAGAGAGAGGGAGAGAGAGGAGAATGGCAATTGAAAGGAAAATATGTTATTTGTCAAAAGAATAACAGTTAGCACAGTGGTAAGACTTCTGGCTTTTCCAAATTAATTCAGTTGCCTTTCCAAATCAGTGGGAAATGTTATATTATCTGGGAAATGGAATTAAAAAAAAGGGGGGATGCAGAAGCATAATTTACCCACCAGATGGACACACATGTGGGTAGTTGTTAAGGCCCAATGCTCATTAAAGTATGAGTAAAATAGGAATTCTATACATAGTCTATATGAACGTAAAACTGGTAAAGCCTCTTTGGAAAGCAATAGTTTGGAAATCAGTGTCTATTATTATATATCTTTCAACCAACATATTCTACTTTTGCAGCTCTACATAAGAGAAATAATCACACATAAAAAATTTTAAATGGGATATGTATACCTATATTAATTATATAGCTACAAATAAATAAATAATGAATACACTCAAAAGAACAAAGGAAGGAAAGGGAATGATCATGACTTATCTGTGGCATATTACATCTTTAGAGACAAGAGCTGAAATGCCAGGATAACATAGTTAGTCTTGAGTGGCTCTGCCTCTACAAAGATGCCCATTTTTTTCATGCACTACACTCACCATGATACACACAGCTAGTTGTGCAAAAGCCAGGATGTGCTCCAAAGGTTAGGCAAGTCTGAGAGGACTCAGCACGAAGACACTTTGATGAATAATATTGGACTCTTAACGGTGCTCACTGCCCTTCTCTGTGGAGAGCAAAGGTTCCAAGATAAAAATTAAACTTCCAGATTGCCCTGCTTATGTCTGACACCAGTCTGTGCAAGGGACTGGCATGCTCATGTCAGGGACCTGCATTATGCTATTCAATCTGATGTTCTAGAGGATGCTCCCCATTCATGTTTTGATATCTACCACAGAAACTCAGGGGAAGAGACGAAGGGCTTACTGACAATGACTGATGGAGAAGATCAAAGTATCAAAACTTGTACTTGCAACAATATAAAGAACGTTAACATTTTTAAGAAATTTTCTTTATATATCCATGTGTCACAATTTCCATCAATATGCAGCAATGCTTTGAGAAACAAGTTTAGATACAGGTCTTAATAAGATGCGTAAGTCAGGCTTCTCCAGAGAATCAGAACAAAGAACCAAAAGCACTTGAATATACAGAAAGAGATGGATTTTCAGGAACTGGTTCATGCGGTTATGGAGGTTGGCACATCCACAATCTGCAGGGTGGGCTGGCAGGCTGGAGACCCAGAGAATGCTGCAGTTCAGGTCCAAAGACTGCTGCAGAATTCCTTCTTGCTGGGGAGAGGCTGGTTTTTGTGCAGTTTATTTATTTATTTTTTAAAGATTTTGTTTATTTATTTGACAGAGAGAGAAACAGCGAGAGAGGGAACACAAGCAGGGGGAGTGGGAGAGGGAGAAGCAGGCTTCCCGCTGAGCAGGGAGCCCGATGCGGGGCTCGATCCCAGGACCCTGAGATCATGACCTGAGCCGAAGACAGTCGCTTAACCAACTGAGCCACCCAGGCGCCCCTTTTTGTGCAGTTTAATCCTGTAACTGATTGGATGAGGCCTACCCATATTATGGAGTTCAATCTGCTTGACTCATAGTCCACCAATGTAAATGTTAATCTCAACCAAAAACATTCTCAGAGAAACATCTAAAATATTATTTAACCTGTATCTGGCTACAATGGCACAGCCAAGCTGACACATGAATTTAAACATCACACAAGATAACAAAATCAATTTTCAATCTTCAGTCTTACCCTTGACCAATGTTTCTGTGATACTTCACAAGAATAAGCTTAATACTCTTGCACAAGCTAAAGATATTTTTCTCTGTGTATTATTATATAAGATGCAAACCAGCCTGAGTTTAAAACAGGTATATAAATCTTTCCTCAGAGAAGGAAATCTACAGTGTTCTTTTTATTTTCTCAAACTCAGTAGAGACCCCCATGCATAGCAAAATATAAAGCTAAAACTATAATGTATTTATGTAACATATACATTTTTTATTGTTTGCTCTAAAATGACACAAAGACAGTCTTGGATTAGGAGGCAATATAGGAGGAAATTTTTGCAGATGTAAGAGAATGATACAATTGATTATTGCTGCATAATAAAATATGGATGCATTTTTGCAGTAAAACAACATCACTGATTTTCTTCACTAGGAGCTACAACCTAATTTAAAATAAGGTTTTAAATGCATACTTGCTGATTATGTGAAATACAAGGAAAAGAACTATGTAATGAATGTGAGATTTAGTGGTATTATATACATTCAGTTGATGGGTCTCATAACCTATTTTGGACTTACGTTTATAGTAGAATGGTAAAAAGGTATAGATATAGTAGGAAAGGGTACTATTTATTATATAAGCCAAGTCCTCCATCTTATACTTGAGGAAATTTACCACAGAGCCTAAGCACTTTCCCTGTTGATAAACTTTTCATTGACAGAACAAGAACTAGTATATAAATTTCCTAATACTAGTCTCTGGCCCAAAAATAATCTACAATCACTGTGTACCCATAAATGAGCATCATAATCTCCAGGTTTTTCTTATTTGAGTTTATTATGTTTTCTCTACAGAAAGCGAAGCTTTACAGAAGAAATTAAGTCCAGTTTAATCCCGTACCAACTGCTATCTTTTCCTTCTTATCAAAGTGGTCCGTTATGATAAATGCAGTTTTAATATTTCAAATGAATTGTTTACCTTTGCATACAATGTGTGTGTATATATGTACAATTCTAAAAATAATTTGGTATTATTATGGATTTTGATATTTCCACATGTGATGTATATATATATATTTTTAAAGATTTTTTATTTATTTGAGAGAGAGAGTACATGAGAAGGGGGTAAGGTCAGAGGGAGAAGCAGACTCCCCGCTGAGCAGGGAGTCCGATGCGGGACTCGATCCTAGGACTCCAGGATCATGACCTGAGCCGAAGGCAGTCGCTTAACCAACTGAGCCACCCAGGCGCCCACCACATGTGATATATAAACATGTAATTATGCAGTGTGCTTTTGCCACTCAAAATTATGTTTTTCAGCTCGATATAAATATAGATTTATATCAAGATTATTATTCTTGGGGCGCCTGGGTGGCTCAGTCGTTAAGCGTCTGCCTTCGGCTCAGGTCATGATCCCAGGGTCCTGGGATCGAGCCCCGCATCAGGCTCCCTGCTCAGTGGGAGCCTGCTTCTCCCTCTCCCACTTCCCCTGCTTGTGCTCCCTCTCTCGCTGTGTCTCTCTCTGTCAAATAAATAAATAAAATCTTTAAAAAAAAAGATTATTCTCGATTATGACACTGTATTACAGAAACAATCCATTTTCCTTTGTTCAGGAATTTATTATTATAAACAATGACGTTATAAACATCCATATGCCTTTTTACTTTTCCCAAAGTTTCCATAGTGGTATGCTTCGATTCCTTTCCCTTTATGTGCATCTACTGTTGCTTTATGCTTTGCAGTTATCATGAGTCACACACTAATCATCTTATCGATAACATTGTTTTCAGCTGGTAACAATTTAACTTCCATCACATCCAAAAATGCTACCCTTTTACTCCTCTCCCGCATATTTTCTTTTTGATGTCATAATTTACCTTTTTATAGGGTGTATCGACATTGTTGTAGCTATAGCTATTTTTAATACTTTTGTCCTCTAAACCTGTATCCTCAAGTTAAGTGTTTAACACACGGCCGTGTTACAATAATGGAGTAGTCTGAACTTGACCTTAACTTACCTACAGCAGGACGTCCGGGGGCGGTCCCGGACCCTGGGTCCACAGGGGCCAGTGGGGTGGCGGGGAGCACGGAGGTGGGCCTGGAGTCTGGATCCTCCGAGCCGGGTCGGGTCGACACCAGGCCAGGCCGGAACCTGGATTCGCAGGAGCCTCGTTGGAGGCTGGGGCTGCTGGGGCTGCTGGGGCTGCTGGGCCGCGAGCCACTTTGGCGTAGGCAAGTCCGCAACCGGGCCCCGTGGGAGGCAGCCTGTCTCGTGGGCCCTTAGGACTGGCCCGGACGTAGGATCTTCGCAGGCCAGTGTGACCGTGGAGCTGGTGGGAGCCTGGTTTGGGGGGGGGGGGGGAATCTCCGGGGCGGGGGGCCGCGGGGGTGGGCGGGGGTCGGCGGGGGCCTGGAGCCGGCGGCGGTGGGAGCCGGGCCGCCAGGTGCGGAGGTGAGTTGAAAGTCGGAGTCCGCAGTGGTCTGCCCAGTTCTTTGGGCCGGCAGGGGGCCCGGGGTCAGCGGAGGTGGTCGCCTGGAGCTGCGTTTGCCACGGGAGTTGGCAGCCCTGGGGTGGGTCGGGGGGCTGCGTTCGCGGGCCCGCTGGGATCCTGGGGCCACAGAAGCTGTGTGAGGCCTCTGCAGCCGGCAGGCTGAGCTGGAGCTTCGTGGCTTTGTAGGAGCCTGCCAGGAGTCTGGTGGCACGGGAGCTGGCTGGTGCCAGGATGGGGCCCCGGCGCTGTGGGAGCCTGCAAGGAGCCGACCCGGAACGCACAGTCCACACCTGGCGCGGCGCGGGCTGACTCTGGGGTCGCCTGAGAAGCCGGGCGCTCCCTTCCCTCGCTCGCACAGAGAGGGTTTCTCTCCTGGCACGCCCGCTGGGCTTGGGGGAGGCTGACGGGGCTAATGTGAGTCTCCGAGTCTCTCTCTCCTACCCTCTTCGATGCATCTTTTATTTCTGTGCTTCACCCACGTGCTGCAATCCCTCCCTTGGAGTCTCCGGCTCTTGCGAAGGCATTTTCTTGCACAGTTAGTTATTCAAATTGATGTTTCCGGGATAGACGAGCGCTAGAAGGTTCTGTGCCATGTCGCTGCCGTCATTCCTCACCTGCCTATACTATATATACATGGAGCCTTTAGTGAGCATTTAGGTTTTGTTTTTGTTCTTGTTCTGCGGGGGGACAGGAGCTCTTGAGTGTAGCTGTGAACGTTCTAGCACATATGCTCTAATTAACAATGTACGGATTTTCTTCTGTAATGCACTTAAAGAGCCATAGGGTGTGCATAAAGTCAGTTTTAGGAAATCATCTCAGAGTTTTTCAGAGTAAATTTTCAAATTTACACTCACCAGCAATGTATAATAGTTACTGCATTTCCATATCCCTGTCACTACTTGGAACTGTCAGTTTTCATTTTAAACTGTGTGTGTGTGTGTAAATTTATGTCATTTTATTGATAACTGATGAAATTGAAGATCTTTTCATATGTTTGCTGCCCATTTGAATATCGTCTTATGTGAAGTATTTAAGTCTTTCGATTGTTTTTTTTAATTGGGCCATCTATCTTTTTCTTACTCATTTGTTACAGACAAAAATCAGATGTAGGAACCTCTACTATCTTCTCCTAATGTAATAGGTTTGCCTTTATACTCTCTTACTTGTGGTTTTTGAGGGACAGATATTCTCAATTTTATATAGTCCATTTTTTTGTTACAGTCAGTGCTTATCATAACGTTTATTTAAAAAAAAGTGTCTTAGCCCAATATCATGAACTTGTCTTTCTATAATCCCTTTAAAATCTTTATTGCTTTACCTTTATAATCCGTACATATCCAATAATATGATTTCAAAATATATGAAAGAAAAAGTTATGGAGAAAAAGAAAAACAAATTTGACACCCCATAACTCTAGTGGGGAACTTAAATGTATTTCTCTCAATAACTGATAGATTTAACCAAAAGTCAATGAAGATATACAATATCTAAACAAAAATCAACAAATTTGGCCTGATTGACACAGAACACTTTATACAGAATTACAGTATCCATTCTTTTCACATGTACACCCACTGTTTATCAAATGCACCATATGCTGGGCCATAAAGCAAATAACTAACAATTTCAAAATGTTAAAATTGTTTGTGTCATTAGAATTGAATCTAAAAATTAACAACAAATAGATAACTAGAAAACAACCACTTGCAGATGGAAAAGGCTATCCACTACTAAATAATTAGCTAAATAATAAACCAGAGTAGAAATTTTAAAAAAAATATTTGAACATAATAAGAAGTCATATTTTCTTTTGCAGTATACAGTTAGAGTACTACTTAGAAGGAAATTAATAGCTTTAAATGTATACACTAGAGAAGACAATAGGAAGAAAATCAGTGGTTAAATCTTCCATTTCAAGAAGCTAGAAAAATATTAAGGAAATAAAACCTAAGGCAAAAAGAAAATGAATAATCACATCTAGAGCAGGAAAAACAATGAAAGAGAAAACAAACATACAGTACAGCAAATCAACAAAGCTAAAACAGTCTATTGAAAAAATGATTAATAAACCTATAGGATGATTAGAAAAAAATAGAGAAAATAAAAGTTACCAATATTAATATTAAAATAAGGGTATCACAGGTGCCTGGGTGGCTCAGTTGGTTAAGCGACTGCCTTCGGCTCAGGTCATGATCCTGGAGTCCCGGGATCGAGTCCCACATCGGGCTCCCTGCTCGGCGGGGTGTCTGCTTCTCCCTCTGACCCTCTTCCCTCTCATGCTCTCTATTCTCATTCTCTCTCTCTCAAATAAATAAATAAATAAAATCTTTAAAAAAAATAAAAATTAAGGGTATCACTCCATATGTTACAGATGTCCATAAAGTAACAAGTGGATATTGTAAGCAACATTATTTTAGTTTTATAAAATAGATAAATTCCACCAAATAATTACCTTACCGAAGATAACTAAGGAAGAAATATGAATTATAAAGAATCTGATATCATTTTTAAGGATTATGAATGAAATGGGCTCCCATGAGAGAACAGGATTTCTTATGAGCAGGAGCTTGCCTGCTTTCAAAACCTTTTAGAGATATCTTGAAACTTAGGTAGAGGTGATGGTTCTACATCCACATTACATCCACATTGTGAATGTAATGAATGACACTGAATTGTACACTTTAAAAGGACTAATGGTTAATTTTATGTTATATAGATTTTATCTCAATAAAAATATATATAAATAAAGAGTAGTGAAATTTAAATATCATGTCCTCTAGGTCCAAAATCTCAAACATCTATAGCCAATAAGCTCCTTACAGACTTTATTTTCTTTCAGGCTGTGGCACTGAAAATTTTCAACTGTGATTCTCCTTCTTTTAAAGTTCCTTAGGTCCTCTCCTTTAGTTTTCCTTAATCATATGATCGAATCCCTGAAGGAAACTTTGTAGGGAAATCTCTGGTACCCCAGATGTCCACAAAATCTCTGTGCTTATAATTGAAAAAAGAATAATATAAGTTTAAGTCTATATTATATATGTGTGTATTTTATGTTATTCATGGTATATATATCTATATTAGCATGCTTTTCTCTTTTCCAATTATTTATTCTGCCAGATGAAGCCACAGGAGAAATTAGGTTTGTTACAGAGGAAATGAAAGAGAAAAGAGGAGTTAATGTCCAGATTGGGCACACAGATGGCTCATTTCAGTTCCTAGAACAGCACTGTCCGATAGAAATATAATGTGAGCAAGGTAGATAAATTTAAATTTTCTGGAAGGCACTTTTTTAAATAAAAAGAAATATTAACATAATTTTAACCAAATATATTTAAAAATCATTTCAACATATAATCAATATGAAATATTGAGGTATTTTATATTAGGTTTTTCATTAATCTGTAAAGTATGTTGTGTGTTTTATACTTACAGCACATCTGAATCTGAACAGTCCATGTTTCAATTACTCAGTAGCCACTTTGGCTAATGACTACTGTATTAGATATCACAGCCCTAGAAAACCCTTGAAGTACTGATGGTCATACATTCTTGAAAACAGTACTTTTAAAAAATATTTAAAATATTTAATTCTTTTATACAAAAACCGAGCCTATTTGAATTTTAGCATTTTCATGTAGAAAGACTTCAGTATATCATCAGAAGAGTAGCCCTTATTTTCTCAAGAAGTGAGAAAATCCCGCTCCTTTTCTTCTGAGTTGCGAGGGTGAGAAACTATATGAATCAGGAGGAAAGCACACAGTCATAGACAGACTGTGTCTTGGCTACAGAACCTGCAAATTTAAATCCTGAAGAGGATGGTAACTGAAACCCTAAAAACATTCATTAGTGTCAATCAGGGTGGTGTTATAACAAAAGCGTAGTTATAGCAAAGTAAAAATAGCTGTATTGCATGGGTAGACAGAAAAAGATGAATGAGTCAATAGATTTTAATCTTAATAAATGATTTTCTGCTATGTAATAAGTGCAGAAGTTCCCCATTTCTGTGAGTGATGAAGGGTTCACTGAGTTGAGGGCCAATGTCCAGAGAGCCCTCTGGAGGGGCAATGGCAACAGATAGCAAAGGCTAGTAAGTGGCTAGTCTTCATCCAAAGGCAGGATGAAATGTGTGCACTCAGAGGTCTGCAGTTTAAGCCTGTTAACAACCAGAGACTAAAAAAACTTTAGCAACAATGGAAAGATAGCAACAACTTAACTTTTCTCTCCTCTGGCAACAAGAATGCAAATCATCCATGGATATGACCAGACTGTCTGACTTCTATGGGGAACTGGACTACCCAGAAACAATAAAAAGACCACAGCTGAAATAGCAACATTATCCTCCAGTTACAAACAAAATCAGACAATCCTCCTGTCATTTATATGCACTTCAAAAAACAAAACAGAAACAAAAACAAAAATTGGAAGTTCCCCAGGACACAGATTTATAGAACAGAATAAAAGAGGCTTTTAAAACCCAAAGAGACTAAAATAAGCTAACTAGTAAGTTAAAGTGTTCTCCCACAAACTCCGGTGTCTTGAGGCTCAAGAGGCCTAAGTAGAAAAAAAAAAGCTGCAACTTTTCTGTAAATTTGTGTGTAAACTTGTCACCATATTATGTGTCTATATGGTATTATTTTGCATGATTGCTATTGCTCTTCTTCAAATAGAGATATGTAGGTCAAATCTCCTTCAATTCGTTCTTTATAAAAAGGTCAAAGGACCAGAAGGAAATGCGTTGTCACAAGGGATCCAATTCCAAGGCATCACATCGGTCCCTTATTTCCATATGTCATAAAGATTCACTCAACACTGGCGTCCCTCAATCTCACAGCCCTTGAACTCTACAAATTCACATGCTAGAGAGGTCTGTGACACACAGGACTTTTACCCTGGATGCATTGCTTGCAACAATGATAACATCCACTTTGTCTCAAGACATTCCCACTGTTTCTCAAACCTTAGCCTCACTTGTAAGCAATCTCTCGTCCTTAGAAACCAGGCCCAGAATCCCTTGGTTGTTGAGCAATTTCACACTGCATTTTATCAAGAGAGCTTTCTGACTATGTTTGCGCTTAAGTTTACTCTGAAAAGCTTTACATTCTGCCTCATCCTGTCCCGTCATTTCTTTGACAAGCTATCAGTAAAAAAAATAATAATAATCTTAAAAAGATAGCTGGGCTGACCAAAGTCAAAATTATGCTATGGAATTTGCAATCATTTAATTAATCTTCAAAACAATTATTTGAGGAATAAACATTATCTCTAACATTTTATGGATGAAGAAACTGAAATTTGGCAGTTAAGTAGGGACCAGCAGTGAATTAGTGAATTCTAGGCAGGTAAACTACCAGGCCATGAGTTTTGCTTGAATATATACCCTAAAAGGAAACGTTCTGATTGGGAAAAAAAAAAAAAAAGAAAACAAACACAAAGTACTCCTTAAGATAATTTTTTAAATAATGTTACTGTTAATTATATTGTGAAAAAAAATGACAAGATAAGGATTTTTTTGCTTAACATAATCATGAGTAGCATTTATGTTCTCTTTTACTCCCCTTGTTATTAAAAGTAGTCTCTGCCTTAATTCTCACTATGAAATATTTAATATTCAAATTGACATTTAATAAGAATTCCATTGATTAAATAAAACTTTAAAATTTCAGTTTTATAGAAACACTGCCATTTAAAATATTATATAAATATTTGCTATCTTCTGTTTCAAAGTTCACAGAATAGAAAACAATGTTAAAAATAACAAGCTATAACATTCATGAACAATTCCTTTGAAAATGGTGCTTTAGAAAATAACATGAATTTCAGAAAGAATAATTCTAATCTCTTGCTCCCAAAATGAGGATGATAAATACAATCATAGGGTGACAAAAAGACACAAGGATGAATTTGCTTAAGGAATAACACAAATTTTCTTTAGAAATAGAGTATTATCAAAATATTATATAAAAGAAAGCTAAATTGTAGTCATTTGACATTCAAAGAATAACAAAGAAATGCTATTTATGAAGGGCAATAAATAAATTATAAAAGGGAAAATAAAAAGGTATCATGGAGAAAATTATTACTCATTTTTCATAGATATACTAGAGTGTTTTATGATGTGTTTGCTGAGTTTTAAAAACTTATGCCTATGAATTAAAATCACTGAAATGTGAAACTCAGGAATTATAACAGGATGTGAAAATAACCTTAAAGAATGAAGCCTGAGATTTTCTAAAATTGCTCTTTAAAATATTATATATATTTTTTAACTGCATAAGTAATGAATAAACACAGTCATGAAAGTATCCACCATACTCTCTAGTTTAAGATGACATCCTGAGTACATGATGCAGCCATCCCCTTCTATTATAAATCCTGAAAGTAATAAAAAACCTGTAAATTAAGAAGTTAGGATATAAGTAAAAAAATAATTAGATAATGGTTTTGGAAAATATAAAACGCAGAGAGTGGACTCACTAAAAGATGAAAAGCAAGTAACAAACAATATATCGAAGACTAAAATCAGATTCTAAAACATTATTACATAATATTTCCACTGAAGCATACAGGTGTATTAATCTATACATGGAGGTGCTATCATTTATGTAGGGCCATCCAACCTTTGTATAATCAGCTCTTTAGTAGTAAATTCTGCAAAAAATAAAATTAATATATTAATTAGGGTCCGATAAAGAGAAACTATCCTTTAATTTGAACAAAAAAGTTTAATATAAAGAGTTATTAACGGGATTAGAATAACAATAAATTGCTTAAGTCTGTGTGTGGGGTGGGGGAGAGAATTTTCAAGGATACTTCAGGTCTGAGAGAAGATACCCAAGAATGTAACATACTGGAGGGAAGAATCCTCAGAATGGATGAGAGTATCAGATTAGACCTCTTGGGAGAAAGTGGTTGAAGCTGACAGAAAGGAGATATTTTCCACTATTTCTGGCCAGAGATGGTAGCTGACAGGTAGAAAACCACCTGCTGAGATAATAAGATTCACTAGCAAGCTGCTTGTATAGTTTCTCTAGATTTGCTGGAAAGCCAGTTGAAAATACTGACTAAATCCACCAGAAAGCTCCTGGAAATATTGGGGTTGGGAGTGGGGGAGTTGGTATTGACTCACATAGAAGCCGTCACTTGGAAAATGTGGGCAGGCCAGTTGGGGTGTCTTTAGGAGTACCACTGATCTCTTGGCTGGCCCAAAGCTTTTCATGCTGAAGTGCCAGTTATGTCTGGAAACCAGCCAGGTGGGGAAGCGAATACTGGGAGAACAAGGGGGAGGTACCTCTTGTTGGTGGCTGCCAGGACATTGCTAAATAATACCACAACTCCATAGGAGCACAGGCAGAACAGCAAATCACCCCATTCAGAAAGAGAAAATCATTTTAGCATGACTTAACATTGTACTGGCTGGTAAATTAATTAATTAATTAATTAATTAATATTTACAAGCCCTAACTCCATTGTCACAGAGCTGGGAGGCAATAAATTAATACCTAACATAGCCCCTTTGGCTATTTAATTACCCAGCTTTCATATGCACCAGCCTACACATATTTAAACTTCCCTATAGTAGAAAACAACCTATATTTCCACCTAAAAATATATAGCTACCTTCCTTACAAATAAAGAGGTTCTCATCATTTTCTCAAAACTGATTTTCTCAATCCCAAGTTGTTGCATCCACATTGACTATATGACCTACTCCTCAAATTCTGTCACAGTCCCATTCCACTGAATATTCTGTTACCTAACACTAAATTGGCAGTGAACTTCCCATGACTTTTATACATATTTTTTTAATGAAGAGAGGAAAAAAAATTGATCAGCAAAGACAAATAAATGCATGTACATAAAAAGCAAAAATATGAAAAACTATAATCTTTATTTCCTTAATTGGAAATAATGAATATAGATTTTTTTTTCTTCCACCATCCATTCTGTATTCTCCCCACATTGCTCAAAAACATCAACTGGTTGAGGTTCTTCACCCAATGGAGTAATCCAAACCTGAATTACAGAATGTCTGAGTCCTCAAATATCCTGCCTTTTTGGAGAGGTTGCCATAATTTTCCATTGACATTTACTATTGGGCATTGAAAAGTTAAGAGATGCCAGAGAATGCCCTGGTTTCCAATCATAATGCTCTTTACTTCACTTTCCTCTCAATTAGTTCTCAGTAATCAGAATCAATTACTCAAGCCAGTAGAGAAACCTATTTTTCTGTATGCTGGTTTTATGACATAAAAAGTAAAAATGGCTAGGTTTCATCTTGCAATTCAGTAGAACTATTATTGTGTCCCCTAGAGGCAGGATCCTTTTAGTGGATACTAAGACATTCAAACAGCAAAAACAAAGCGCAACATCACTGGAATGGAAAGAAAAAAATCATCTGCAAGTTGGTTAATAGGTGTTATATTGAGAGAAATAACTTCCAATTCCTATCCTTGATTTTCGGACTCAGATATTCTGTCTGTGGGAGAGATAGCACAATATAAAGTTCTCTGTAAGACAGATCTTTCTAGGAAGTTTACTTGGTAACTTCTATCATAACAGTCTTTGCCAGTCCCCATTTTGACTGATGAACCACAGTGGCCAGGTATCAGTTTTAATGATATTTATTATAAATTTTGAGTATTTCCTTTTTCCCAATGCACTGTTAACTCTCCTAAAGTCCCTTAAGGGAAAACTCTGAGGAAGATTCATAGTGCAAACTTACACCAAAGATGCAGGGTTCTATTTCAAGAGGAACCAACCTCCATTATTCAGTGTTCTCTGAATTTATGAATTGATTCAAGTCTGTAACCTGGTTAGGAAACTACAGTTTTCTACTGTGATGACTCAAGTCAGGTTTCTTGGCTACTAGAACTTTTTGTGTTTTTCTGCTATATACATATCAAGAATTACTAGATTATGTCTATTTCATCCCTAGGGACATCATGATCAATTAGCCAACAAGAAAGATATCTGTGGGCCAAGGCATGCTGACTACCAGTTCACCTCTGCTGCCCTTTTTAGTTTAATAATTGCATGCCTGCTTTGATGGTTAAGTGTTGCTACTTGCATTCTACCACTTAAGAAACTATCTCCACTGGAATTAGCAAGCTGATCTCAGTGGTGGCATCCCCTGTAGTTTTGCCTTGCATACAAAAGAGAATAGCCACAGAGATTTTCATGGATGCAGGTGCTCTGCTCACTCATATATTTGTCAATGCCTTTTGGCTTTTATATGCTTTTTTCTTTCAGATCAGATTATATATACCTTGAGATGGTAAATTTTATTCTAGTCATGGTTCTAGTGGCAAGAGAATAGGCTTTAGGGAAATTGTATCCCCTTTCAAGACATTCTCCCTAGTTGAGGTTATCCCAGGGTTTTTGAGCAGAAGAAAGCTAATCTTGTCAGACACTGGAAGGCAAACTAGTTCTACTGACAAGTGAGTCTCAGAGTGACTTGGGAGTTCATAGATTAAATTTTATCTCACCCCAACCAGATGTCTTCATTACATCTTTCAGGATCCAATTATTTACCAAGAGATGCCCTAAATTTCACACTAGAAATTTGGTGTGACTATAAATTCAACTGTATTTTTAATTCTGTAACTTTCAAAATTAACTTTGTCTTTTGTTTTCAGCAGTATTTCAAGAATACTGCATTCAAGAATACTGCATTTTTTTAGGACTGTCATGGAAGATCTCTGGTCATTGCACCATGACTTGATTAAAAAACTGATGGACCTGAACTTGCCATTTTGCTTTGTTAGCTCTTGTGTGCTCTAAAAGAGTCTATTCTATAACATAGTCTAATAGTTATCATTATTGCTTTAAGGGTGAAATGCAATAGCTCTGGGGTTCCCAAAGTATGTGCTTTAGTTGGTACGTCATCATAGACAACCACACATGATAGCTTGATTGATTATGATATAATAGATTACTCACATTTCATTACTGATTAGCAAGGACGTCAGCACTGCACTCAAGCCAAATGCCATGACCAAAACATTCCCAAAACGTCATCTTTTGTGTCAGTCTCCAAGAACTACTTCTGTTATCAATTATCTTTTATTTTGAGTTCCATAAACAGAAACAAAACAGTAATTTGATGAGGAAAATTTTAATATAAACAATCATTAGTGGGGAATTAAATAACAGGAAATTGTCTAAGAGAGAAACAGGTAACTCTAAAGGATTCTCTAAGGCTGAATGAATGTACTCAAGAAAGGGACAATTTTGGAAGGAAAAATTGTTTCCCAGGGCTTGGATTCAGTCTTCACTGGACAAGATGTAGTAAACACCAACTACATGTTTCTGGGTTGTCCTCAGCAACAATTGGTCCATAGTCTGCAGAGTTTTATGGTAGGCAGAGAAAAGCCCTCTGGGTTGTTGGCAAATTAGCCAGTAAATTTCTTGTGGGGATTCCTGTTAACTTACTTAAAAGTCAGTAGTAGAACTGGCTGTCCGGCCAAAAAGTTATCAGGAGGACTTCGGAGAAGGGGGTAGGAGTGTTGAGCCATGAGAAAGTCACCACTGGCAAATATCTGGATAGGGAGCTGGAATGCTCATATAACTCATTAGCTGACTTTGGGAGTTTCACTGAATTCACTTTTCTAAAATACTCACACAGAGATCCCACTTACCACTAGATACTATGAAAGAGAGATGTGTATTCTGGGGGAAGTTGTTCATGAGGAGTTGCAGCTTGCTGCCACTTGCTGGAGAATCACTGATGGAAAAGCCACACACCGTGAAGGGGCACAACAGGATGGGTATACTAGAAGAAGAAAAGGAACAAAAATAAAAGATTTCGCTCTTAATGTCTCTACATTACTGTTCATCAATAAGGATAATATTTTTCTGGATACGAAGAAGAGATATTACAAACCCAGTTCCATTATCAAAGAGCAGATGAAAGATTGGATTTGGAGCTAAGTCAGTCCATGGATAACTGGAACAGTACACTCTAAATAAACACAATCTTCTTAACTGAAGATTCTTAGTAAGTTGAAATCATTGTATTGAATCATCTCCAAGGTATCCTGCAATCTCAGAGCATGTTATTTATAATATAACATGGCTGTAAATTATGTCACTTTCTTTAGCCAGTGATTCTTAAAATTTATTCAGAAGCATATGGAAATTCCTTAAAATGATGGTGATTGGGTTATCAAGGCTAATTTGTTTTGGCATAGCTGTATGGTTCCATAAATAAAAGAATTTAAAGTTCTATAATTCTGTAATAGATTGTTATAATTAAATGCAGATGATTTGTCCAGTTTGATTTGATTCAACTGTATATATAATGCAGTAATAAAAAAAAATCATGTAGCTGGCATACCCAAACTTATTCTAGTCAGTACTCAGGAGACCAGAGCAAAAAAAAAAAAAAAAAAAAGTGTAGTAGGGCTAACAAAAGGAGATTTATAAAATAATACATGTGTTTTTAGAAAGAATTGGTTTGAAACCCAGCAGCTCATAAAATAGATTTTACTGACCAGGAAAGATTTTTTTGGAATAATACTTCCAGTTACACAAAATTAACACCTGGTTTATGTAACCGAAGCCATTGGTTTTATTGTTGTTGTTGTTGTTTGCTGGCAATTGGATATAATGAATAATTCAAATAACTGGGGCTAACGAAATAATACTCTAGGTCACTCCAAAACACTTGACTACACACACGTACCAAGAAACTAAAAATTTTTGACATCCTATAATTAGTTGAAATTTATTCTTATAAGATGCCTTATGTCTTTAAGTGGGAGGAAGCCTGATAATCACATTTTTTTTTCTTTCACGATTGCATTTAATGTTTCTTCTTTCCCCTTTATTTCTCCAACATATATGCCTGATGTATGACCACTTTCTTACAAATTTTGACGAAGACATATGACATATCTATATACATAGATAGCCATATCTATAGGTTATATCTATATACATATAAAAAAAGAATTTATGGCATTTAGGCATACTTTGAAGCCACCTCTTCTTGTCATCTTTTATTATGTCTTTATCAGTTTATCTTGTTTGAATTTTGTCATCAAATAATCAACTATTGTGTATAGTATAATACTTAGCAGGAAAAAAATAACAAATTTATTTGTTAATAATGAAGGGAAGATTTTGATTCCTGGAATGGCAGAAGCAGGATTTTGGTGAATTTACTCTCACAAACTAATTAAAATACTGGCAGAACAACTAAATGTAACCATTTTAGAACTCTGGAAATTGACCAGATTCACAAAAAGAACTGAATACCATCTCTCCAGGAGATACATCAGTAAGACAGAGGAATCTGTGATGTTTTGGTTTGGTGCTATTCCCATCCTTTCTCCTTCCTGACCCCCTGGTATGGTAGCCCTGAAAAGCCTCCAGCCTTAAAATCAGCAGAAAAGACTGACTTCTTTTGGAGCCTTTGTATAAGTACTATCCCCCAACAGAGGCCTTTTCTTTATACTTGAAGCTCTCAATCTGATGCAAGTTGGAACTAAATAAAGTGAAGAACATTCAAAATTCAAAGTTCTGGAGGGAAAATAACCAAATGGGGGAAATTTATCAGCTCAAAAAGTGGAGACAAGAAACACAGAGAAGCAAAACAGCACAAAATAGAAGATAGAAAATAATCCAAATATAGGGGGAAAATCACAAGGCAAAGGGACTTAACTTTTCAGTTCAAAATTATATAGTCTCAAACTTTATAAAACAAAAATATTTAGTCCTGTGCTATTTAAAGGAGACATATATAAATATCATGCCACTTGTTCAAAGTAAAATGAAAGAAAATGCTTATTCAAACAAAAGCCAAAAAAATGCTAAATAGGGAGGGGCACCTGGGTGGCTCTGTCAGTTAAGCATGTGCCTTAGGCTCAGGTCATGATCCCAGGATCCTGGGATCCAGCCCTAAGTCTGAGATCCCTACTCAGTGGGGAGTCTGCTTCTCCTTCTCCCTTTGCCAGACAATAATATGCATAAGACAAAAATGTAAGTATGGTCACATGTAATGATACATGATTCAGTAAACCAACAAATAAAACCGGTGTTGTATGAATACTAAACCAATGTACATTCATATAATGTTGGTAAACCTATGCTTTGGAAAAAATACTTTGGGAAACAATAAATCATTAACAAATTAATCCGAACATGTTCATGATATAAATAAAATTGTACTTCTTTTATATCTCCTAAAGAAATACTAGGCGCTGTTTACAATAATGTATCATTTCTAATAGCAAAAACATATGACCAAGGAAATTTAAATATATAAATAAAATATTCATATATTTAATGTATGGCCATGAAATATAATAAAATAAAGCTGCATTTATTAAAGAGAATATGTCAAAAATGAGTAAAGAATATTTTTTTAAGATTTTATTTATTTATTTGACAGAGAGAGAGAGAGAGAGAGAGAGAGAGAG